>NW_022989942.1:1016583-1481583 GCF_902827175.1 Gymnodraco acuticeps | reverse complement strand
AAATTGAATAATTAGTTTTGATAAGTGTGTCCTACCTCTGGTCCTGGGGGCCCAGCTTGTCCTTGTGTCCCCATCTCACCAATTTTACCCTTTTGAAGTACAGAAAACACACCATTATTATATTGTGTTCACTCTGTCACAATTTAGGTAACATACGTTGGTTATATTTATTTATCGTGATCTGAATGTGAAAGCAAAGAACACACTTAGTAGTGATCAGTCACAGCATGGATACTTATTATCAGGAATCAAGGCTAAACTACGGTCACTCTGTCCAGTCATTAAACACTTAACCCTTAACCCCTACCGCTAAACGGTGCTCTCCCTCTCTCACTTCATAGTGAGTAATGCTTGCTTTTTCTACTTTGTATGAGCAGGTTGTGCAGCTACGTTTTAAAAGACACAGTAAACAACGTTTTCTTTATTTATTTGGGGGGGGGATTACTTCAATTCAAAAGCAAACAAATTAGTTCGACAAAACAATACTGAAAACTGAGTTTGGATACACTTTTACACTTCATGGAGGAACACACATTTTTCTTATAAAATTACACCCTTTTAACATTGTTCTTATTCTGATTTATGAGTAGACTGCATCTGATGCTGCATATAAACTAAATCAGGTGCTCTGGAACAGGAGAGCATATGGACTTGTTTAGAACTAGTACGGTTTCTACCTGCTTGATGGCTTCATGCAGATGTCTCGCTCATCCTAACCACTCAACACTGGACAGTGCCTGGCTCCAGAGCAATACACCTGCTCTGATATAGTAGAAATGCTCAAGCTCCAGAAACACTGATAGAGAGTAAGCTGTATCCAGCATGCTGTTCGCTGTTATAATAGTTAACACGGGTCCCCTCTCAATGCCTTACACAGCATAATAACCCAACTAATAATTTTCTCCGATACATCTCAAGTGCTAGCACTTGACACTGCACTTTCTTCGGGAAAAATCAAAGAACAGACATACAAAGGCTCCTTACATTTGAGTTTGATGCACCCAAATTCAGATGTAAGGAGGAATATATTCTTCAGTTTTGTTCCTTTCTCATGGAAGCAAACAACCAGCAAGTGTACAATAAAGCTAAAGTGTTGAGCCAAGATGACTGAACTGACAAGCTAACAAATTCTGAATGTCTTTGTAGTACATTGTTAATCGGAGTTAATTTATAAAGCGCTTTTTCAGACTTTACAACTCTTCAAAGCACTTTCATATATACAGCATTCATTCACCCATACACACATTCATCCAGATGCAGGGGCTGCCATGCAAGGTGCCCCCCGGCTCAAGGAGTCTGACCGTTGACAAACATTCACACGCCGTTTGCCATGCCATCAGAAGCAATGTATGGATTATCTTGCCCAAGGACACATCAACATGTTGTTCACGGTGGGATTTAACCTCATAGCCACAGAAGCCTACTGTTTACTTAGGTTTACCTATAAAAGTTGTTCTGTAAAGCTTGGCATGCATGCACACACAAATATACAAACATGCATTAAATGCACAAATAAACACACTTTCAGTAATGTCTACACATGTGCCCTTGGGTGTACAGACACATATCACACTCACACGAACATACCGGTGGTCCTGTTTTCCCCTTCGGCCCAGCAGGACCAGGTACACCAGCATCCCCCTGAAAGAATCAGACATAACACTATAAACTCAAACTGGTCTTACACAACATCTGTGTGTGTGTCATTTGATGTGTTACCTATCCATTTTCATATAACTGAGTGCATGCTTAGATGCTAAGACGTGTACGTGTGTGTGTGTGTGTGTGTATGTGTGTGTGTGTGTGTGTGTGTGTGTTTGTGTGTGTGTGTGTGTACATATAACAAATGTCTGATGATCTGTCTATGAATTGCAATACGTTTCAGATGGTGTTCATCTGTGTTTTACTTAAAATCTTGCTTGTGTGAGGAGAGAAGTACCTTGTCACCTTGGATTCCCATCTCTCCTGGTTCGCCCATATGTCCCACTCCAGCCTAAATTTCACAGTATCATACAGAGATATAACACTGCCCTGCCACAGTGATCACAATACGACTGTAGATAAGATATATATAAATACATGTATTAATCGTAGTGTATAATGCCAATAACATTATGCAAAACACTTGTAATATGTATCATTATGTGAGCTTGTCTATAGACACAGAAACACTGCAATAATATAAATATTTAAATCACCTTATCACCTTTCAATCCGGGCAGGCCCTGTCGTCCTGGTGGGCCCTGCCACAGTGAGAGGAGGGTAGAAGAATTAGAGAGACAGAGAGGAGAGGGGAACATTTTTGTAAGGAATCCTAATCAGACTAGACCAGAAAATGCATATGATGTTACTACATATATGAGGTGAAGAGACTTACAGTACATTTTGGACAGATTAAAATTGTTTAACTGTACTGTAAAGTATTTTTCTATAATTTAGAGCATTTGCAGGCGCAAATGTCTAACTTACCTGAGGTCCCATCAGACCAGGCAGGCCTTGCAGTCCCTCAGGCCCTGTGTCCCCCTGTAGAGGGAAGGAGGTACACAATGGAATTCATGTATCAATAACACACAGACACCCACACAATTTTCTGATACTGGCCTGGTTGTTGCCCGACACTCAATGGATTTTTTCAGACTCAATGTTTACAATTTCTTCTTGGCAGTGATGTTATTTTGACACTAACACAATCCAACCCAGAGCCTTCCTGTTACATCCCAACAACAAAACTAAGCTGTGTTGACAATGCATCCAGTTGATTTGTATGGGGCTTAGCCGTGCTCAACACCGCCAGCCCCCAATATTGGATTGGAATCGCCAGAATGTGTGTCTGGACAGCAAGAATACACCCTTTTCAAGCAAGCATGCAGTTGGTGAATGTTTATACCATTCCAGCAGCTATTATATTGTGTTGTCAGACACACAATTAAGTAAATACAACTTTTGCACATTAGTATATAGGCATGGATTCCTTTGTTATACCACGTAATGGAGAAGGGAGTAAAGCTAGAGAGACGTTGCAATTTACTCCAAGACAGTCAGGAGAAGATATTGTCTGCCCTAACCAATACACTGGGGAATAGCATAAAACTCTTAGACTATTCATTTTACTACTGCACTATTCTCTTTCCAAACTCACAATCATTCAGCTTGGCAATATGCAAACATGTTGTAGCTAGAGGTGTGTGAGTGAAAGCACATGGCTTAATGTCATCCAGGACATGTGCAGGACATACACAAATCACATGTGCCAGTCACAAGAGAGGCTTTCTACAGAGAGCACATGAACCATGACGTGCTGTAAGGTGAAAATGCACCAAGAAAAATGACTTCCTTTAAAAAAGTAGTAGGGATCTGGTACATGTACATCCCACTCTGCTGTCAGGATGCTGCCTGACAGGCGGGCAGTTAGGGATCATCATTCAAACCATTATCTCAACAAGCCACACTGGAGACAAGTGATTAAAGTCCTGACAAAAAACAGATTGTAGCATTCCTATAACACGTGTTTCAGCACAACCACTGTAACCTCAGAAAAGCTAATCAAATAAAACTCTTAAGCATAAAATGTATCATTAACTCAACAACATGTGATTATATAACTATACACACAGGCCTTAGTTTATCGTAAATATGATGAAACTGGTTGAGGTTAGAGTGGTTGTGTATTAACAGTACACACTCGTAACAACAACACTTTTGATTTACACTCAGACTGTTAATGAGTGTATGGCTGCATCAAATGTTCTTGAGTCACACACTGGGAAACACATCAATTGCAAACCAGAACTAACTCTCTGCGCTGCTCTCTGATTACGTGAAGAAAGCTACAACTTTGTGTAATTGCCTTTCCATAAATCTGGAGCCACAACAAGGGTTTGATTGACAGTGAAAGTGAAAATGAGTATTAAATATCAAATAAAAGCTCTATAATCTATCCTGTGTCAAAATCACTCAGCCGTAGAGTAAATATGAATTACACAAAGGACAGGATTAAGGAGGTGTAAGTATGTTGGCTCACTTGTTTGATTACTTAAAAGGACTTAGAGGCAATGATGATATTATATTTAACATAATATGATATATTAATGCATTTTACTGATACTAATAGATTTGTTTTGGGGGCTGTTTTTGCTTTTCACAAGATTGGCTATTTCCATAATACATATTATTGCACTGCATAAAAATCATGAGGCCATCATTAACTGTATATTTGTATCAATGCTTGATTGTGTTTAGATTTCTTCCACAAAATCTATTCATATCCATTTAAAATAAAGAAATGGAAAGAACATGTGTTGTACAAGAAAGTGTGAGCACGAATATACTAATGCTATTAGCAAATAATTCTACCACAAATGTCCACTCTCTCAACATGGGCTCTAATCATATGACAATTATTTTGGTAAAAAACATTGACATTCCAAGGCAGGCTTTAAATCAGCCAGCCTACAATCTCAGATTTTCTTTTTGCAAAATACAGGAAGAATTTCTGCACAGTATTTTCTTTTGTTATCATTACATAAGTGTGTGTACATGCATGTATGCAAATATGAACACATCACACACCATAAGTGATCTATGATGTGAATAGTGAAAACTGTGTACATTTACTTCAGACTTCTATATATTTTGATTGCTCTACAAGTTAAAGGTTTATTGTGATGATATCCATGTTTTTGTAAAAACAAAATAAAGATGGAGTGTGCCTGTTGCATGTCTGACTGTGTCTTCACTAATTGATGAGGTACAGCCAGTAGCTTAAGGGAAGGTTTAGGAAACCCCATCCATCCAGATGTGTCTAGCACACACAGAAGTACCCTTCCAGCACACCAATAAATCCCCATGCTATGGGGACAGCAAGCCAGTGTAAATGAAGCTTGAAATGAAGGCGCAGGAAAGGTACTGTATACAGTTGAATCTATTTTCATGACATGAACAGGGGGACGATTAAGAGGGGTCTGTGATCTCAGACTATTCAGCAACTGCACATTCTGCAGTGAAAGAGAGCATGTTCTCTATTAGTCCTGGTTAGATGTTGTCCGACTGCCATAATAACACAATGCCTCCCAAGACAAATGTTGTTATTGTCATTTGATATGGACCCTCAAATGTGTATATGTTTAGGGTACCTTCACTGGACCCAACCATGAAAAATGTTGGTCAAAGTCAAGGACGTCTCCATTACTTGACATGCAGGACAAACGATCACTACTGTACAGCAGGTCAGAGGGCAGCATGACAATTCACATTCATTACTTATGGAGAAACACAGCACATCCTGCCATACATCCATCATCCAAACTCAAATTGAAACTCTACAGACAGACAAGTAGGAACAAAGATGGACACTCAAGCAGTAGAAACAGATGGAACTGTGAGGCAGGGAAATGACATATTGCCTATTAGCTGTGGGAAATGTAACACATAAATACAAAATATAAGATTGCAAAACTGATACTCACCCTCAGACCAGGAAAGCCGCTAATGCCAATCCCACCAACAGGCCCCTGTGAAACATCACAGCAACATCCTAAGTACACAGGACAGGACACTTACAGTATTGCACATTCCTCATTTCCAAGGCTACATTGGAAATGCTATAGGTATAATTTAATGTTTTCATGTGAAAACACCTGAAATGAGAAAGCATCTTAACATTTCTATGTCTGAACCCACAAATCTGTATTTGTATAATTAACCTGTGATTTCCTCCACCAGGCTCCAAAACGTACAGTAATGAGACCTAGTGATAAGGTTAGTCATTAATAGACTATCTTCTGTGACTATATCAATGGAGGACAGAAAGGCAAATCACAGGCAGAGGAAGATGAAAAGGGTAAGGTAGAAAAAGAGATGTGGACAAGAGTTCTCACCTCATTGCCATCAGGACCAGGAGGCCCCCTCTCCCCCGCATTGCCAACCACACCCTGTGGAAGAAGTATATCCACACTCAATTTAAGAGGGTCAGGGCAACCACGGCCAATAATCACTTATCACTCAGTATATCAGCAGGTGAAGGTACAGGAGTTCATAAGCTTTTCCTACTTCCCTTCTGTCACTTAAAATCTATGTTTTCTGTTATGCATGACATCCAATTTTTGAATTATACATAGCACTTAACATGCTATTTCCCCAAATGGTTGATCAGAAATACATTAGCATGGTATAAAGATAATGCTCAGATAATGAAAGACATGGCAGTTTGTTTGGTGTGCCTGTGGCTTTGATCCATTTAGCCGGATGAAACAAACATTGGGCTGAATGCCGGCTTGGCAACTTCAACAGAGACGCTAAGGCTTGTTTTTAAAACATTAGGTTTTCACAGTGTGAGGGCTCAACCTTGACATTCCGTTCCTTTATATCTTGATCCGTAGTTTTACTCAATGCAGCCCAGCTACAAACTTGGCATTACATGGACTATGCCAAATGTGATTTCATAAAACAACTATAATGTGATTTGCCACAACTTGTTAAATCCGCTAAAGTAATTATTCTTCTCATATTTTCTTTCTCTTTGTACAGTTTAACCCTCCTGTTGTCTTCAGGTAAAATCTGACCGATTTACTACTTTCATCAATCATAACTTTTTTGTTTTACATTCGATTGCATTAAGGCTTTAGGATATCCTTCACAGTAGACAATTGCTGATCACCACTTTCATTGCATTTTGGATGATTTAGTCAACTTTGTAACACCCATGGTGTTCCCGGTAAAAAATGACCGCCATAAAGAAAAGGAATTAGTAACCATCCGGATCAGATAAAACACACACACAAACACCCACACACATACTCTAGATGTGTTCACATAAGGGGGTTATGTGCCCATCCCCCCATGTGAATCACACCTGGCACACGCAATACATGTTCAGTGTATATTCTTTGTATATTTACTGCAGTTTTTCATGTATACCAGTAGTCTGATACAATATTTACAGTTTGAAAGGGTGTTAAATGAAATTTGGTGATGATTAATTTTTTTTGTGTTAATGTAATAGCAGTTTAAACAGGACCAGTCAAATTTGACCGTGAACACCAAAGTAAGGGAGGGAACACGAAGACAATAGGAGGGTTAAACTGGCATTCAGAGTCCTGCTGCTAAGGCACATTCACAACAGATACAGCATACAAATGATTTAAAAAGTCCCTGTCGATGTGATCGTTGATTTCAAAGATACTGTATATTAAATGGGTTTTTACAATATGAGATAACACAGAAAAGCATGCCTGCAGCATGAAAGATACATTTTTGTGTCTGGAAGCAACCATAAACTATGGTAAGAATCTTAATTAAATTAATCATTACGTGTCTTCCTTTCAAGCCAGGTTTTCCAACAGGACCAGGAATGCCCTAGAAAAGAAAAAACAGCTGGGTTAGTGACTTAAATCTGGGATCATTAAACCCTAACACCTTTTAGTCAATTTATGGAGAACTCCCCCCCACCCCCTTTCCAATGTTACAGAGACATTTTTTGAGTAATATGGCCTATTGTGAGCCAGGTTTAAAAAATGGTTACATCACATTGAAATAATATTTCTCTTGGCACAGAAGCTGATGTGCAGAAAGCCACAACAGAGCGATAAAGACCAGGATTCCCTTAAGAGTAGAATCTCAAAAGAATAAAGGAATGAGTGACTTCATTCAGGCATTTAACCTGGACAGATAATATACATTTACCTCAAATTCTTTCCTGAAACCCAATAATTTTAAAGCCGTAAATGAAACAGCTTTACATAACAGTCACCAAGAAAACATTTTTTACACGTAGTGTGTATTTGGGTTTCTTGGACTGAAACATTACTTTGTAAAACAATGTTCTGGCATTTATTTATAAGTAGTTCAACATGAATAAAGATATTAGAACATAGCTGACTGCTAAAAGTTGATAAGGCTAAAGTGCTAAAAGAAAAAATATATATAATCTACTTAATCAAACCTCAGTAAGAAAGTACTAAGTATGCGACAAAAAAATTAAAATAACGGCATGTCCAAAGCAGTGGGAAGAAATTAATAAGAGGAAACTAGAGCTTATAAATATAAATGTTCACACATACAGGACTACATAGTACATGTTGTGGAAATAATTATCATAAGACGCCAATTAGTAACATACAGGACAAACCTCGATGTCTGTTTACCTTCTTTAAGGACACAGGCGGCTTAGCCAATAATGTTATTGTTCCCATTCTGTGACCGGTCAATACTGGGATACAGATGGTCTGTGTTGTGGGTACACTGGGACACTTCCTTCTCTGTATTTGTGGACTCCAAGGTAAAATCTTCGAGGTCATAAGTGTCCGAGGCAAGTAGCTCTGTGTTCCCACACTGTTTAGGCTATCTCCTCAAATATGTTGTTTACTCTCTGCGAAACCAGTTAGATGGGCTGGCAAGAGAGAGGCTCTCCAGAATTGACGTGGCAACTCTACCGTGAAGTCAGAACCTCTGACTCTTGGACTTGTGATGTGAATCCTCCGGCCGTTAACTCCAAATAAACCATCATGTGTTTGACATCAAAGCTACTGCTCTTCCCGTGTCTCCCTCCTGAGTCGGTGACTCCCACTGCATAGCTACACAGAAGTTTCCTCTACAGTACATACACAGCAATTGTGACTTCAACAAACATTACTCACTTTCTCCCCCTCTGGTCCGAGTGGCCCAGCAACGCCAGGAGGCCCAATGAAACCCTGGGAAATCAGCAATATGTTAAATCACAGGATAGTCTGAAAATATGTCTGCAGTGTTACAGTATCTCAATAAATTAATCTCACCACAATACTTCTATTCAGTTTAGCATAAACAGTGTATATGGCTTGTCATACAGGACCAATGGAAGACCAACACCATCATCCATAAGCTCTCTCATTTGCTCTCATGGCTTCTCCTCGGCTACACTGATGACACTCATCTGATCCTGTCTTGTCGCCGCTCTGAAACCCAAGCGCTCGTACAATACTCTGGTTGTCTGGCGATCTTAAAGATGAGCATTGTTTAGATTTGGGTTTGCTTGCTAGCAGTCTCTTCTCCCTGCTTTTGCTCACCGCCACCCGTTGATATGTGGCGTGGCGGGAATGTGTATCACATCACTGGCAGGCGCAAATCCTTGTCTTGTGCATGTGCATGACAACCCATCATCAATTTATTTATGAAAACCCTGATATACACTATCTGCTCTGTCATTCTGGACATGATGACTGAGATGTATTTTCTTAAAGGCAATATCTTGGCTGCATTCCAGATATGTATGTCAGATGGCATAAGAAGTATTCATTTTGTCACACACACACACCATAACTCACATCTTATCAGAGCATTGGCTGTCGTTGTGGCTATTTTTCACGCTGCCTGCCTCACACTGTCATACTAATCTGAGCTATCCTCTTTCTCTGGGCTGCAATGCTCCCAGTCCCATCACTCACCACCTCATTCTGTCTGCTTTCATATTTTCCTATACTGTATGTTCTTTTCAGATTCTCTTCCTTCTGTTCTCCTGTTTTTGAGGCCTTCTTGCATGAACCAAATGAAGACAAGTCAGCCTTAACAGAGACAATCTAGAGCCGTCTCACATTAGACAGCATGTCAGGAATACAACTTAGCGCTCTCTCTGGAGCAAGGCTGTGGGTCTGACAGTTTCCTAATCCTTTCAGGAAATTAGGTGTCTAATTCAGCGTTGCTGAAGAAAAGAAAGTAGAAGGACAGCAGAGAACCACTTGTACTTACACGGACACCTTTAGGCCCTGGGTCACCTTGTGGCCCAGCTGCACCCTGCAAAATGGAAAGACTCAGGTAAGGTGGATCTTTTGTCACAGTATGCACAACAACAAAAAAAGAGTCATTTCACATGAGACTTTGAATGGCCTGATAAGAAAAATAGAACGAGCTCAGCTGATTGAGATCTAAAAGAAAACAAATGTGTTATACTTTAAGTTGCACTTGTATTTCCTCTAGCACACTGCTGGCAGTTTCACAAGGTTTAGGCCAACAGTTTAAACACATACAAATACATCAGCATATATTGCATATAGCATTAATGTATGCATTTCAATGTTAACTATGTGTTCCATGTACTTTAGTGAGAAAAATAGCAGGTGTTTACTGCTTAGTTCAGAATCCAAAATGGGGAAGAAATGTGAACAGGAAAGCAGATAGAACTGTACATTGTGTAGTTATTATTATCCTTTCTGTGTTTTTCCTGTAGAGTTATTTGTAGAGTAACAAGAATCTAAGAGTGTCAATGGAGGAACTGGAAGCATATTTTTGTATTTTTCACTGCACCTGCCTGCCAGGGTAACCTGCAGCCCCGGCTTCCCCAGGAGGTCCCGGTATGCCCTGCAGCAGAGAGAGAGAGAGAGAGAGAGAAGAGAGAGAGAGAGATGAGAGAGAGAGAAGAGAGAGAGAGAGAGAGAGAGAGAGAGAGAGAGAGAGAGAGAGAGAGAGAGAGAGAGAGAGAGAGAGAGAGAGAGAGAGAGAGAGAGAGAGAGAGAATGAACGGTGAATAGGGAGATTAGATGGATGGATAAAGTGAAAGAGGAGACTCACAGACCGCTACAAGCATTGCCAAGTGAGGAATAAAACAAGCACTGTTCATTCCGGACGGCCTCCATGAAGACAACGATGTCTATTAACTGTACCGTTCTGCACCCCTCAAACCCACCCCTCCCCCACTTGCTCACTTTTTTAGTCCACTGTTAATGTGACACTTTGCATTCAAACATTCACCTGATGCTCAATTTCAACATTCATGACTTGCTGTAATAACTATTGTTATCTGTGACTGCATGAATCGCAGACATTGAAAAAGTGGAATCAGCACTTACTGTAGAAACAATCTTTATATTTTGCAGACATTCACCATTACTGTCTGACAGGATCATAATGTGTGCAGGTTTTTTTATAATATGTTTGATGATTGCTTGATATGACTTATGACCAGTTGCTTGGATTTAGATTCAGAATTCTCAAACCAAAACATAATTTGGAACCTCAAGTCTTCAATGAGGTATAATCTAAACTGTGCCACATTTTTGTGGTTATTCCTAAATCTGTATGCAAACAGAGAACCACATACACATACAAAATGTATATATGCATATTTCATACATGCCATATGTATATGGACTCATCTTTCTGTTTTTGTGTATAAAGTTTTTTGTATGTACGAATGCTGGGTCTGTATCTCAGATGGTGTCATCACATTTAAGGCTTTGTTGTTTGGCACATATACAATCATCAGTGCAACACACACACAGATGTTCACCTACCTGTACTCCTTGCAGTCCGGCAAGCCCAAGATAACCTTTAGGACCCTTGAAAATAGAACAAACAAATGTATTTTTAATACATTTTGTATATCGACATTAACATGGCTAAGAGTCTACGGCCATGCTAGCGACTCAATGAGGCAGGAACAGCTGTGCTTTAAGTTAAATGCTTATGTCATCGTGCTTAGATTATCATAATAACATTGACAATGCTAACATACTGATGCTAGTGTTTACCAAGTTAGCATGCTAACATTTGTTAATTGGAACTAAACACAAAGCACAGATGACATTAGTTTTGCAGGTAAAATCTATTTTATAATCTATAAGGTATTGGTCAAATTAAAATGAAGACCTGATAGTGGCAATACACAAGAGAAGGTAGGTTCAGTTAATGTCATAGTTGTCAAGACTTTCAGACAAAACCTTATGGTGGCACAAGAGTAAATGTCAGAGAAGTTGAAACCATTTGAGAACCAAGGATATTTGAATCAATACATAACAAGGCATTCCCCTGAAGGAAACCAGCTCATTGGAACTACTGAGGAACAGTCAATAGAATGTTAAAATGTTTTAAAATATGTTTTATGATTATTCTAGACTGGGATGGAGATAATGAGCTGGGAAATTGGCCAGTCCATGACACCTTTTGAGTTCGGACTGAATGGATTGCAGAGTACAGTGTGAGAAATGTTTAAAAGAAAACTAACACAATTGGAACATAGGATAGGATTAACAGATGGCTCATTCTAGTCCACAGTTAGCTTTGTGCAACAGTCAAATTATGCATTAAGTTAAACAAGCACTCGTTCTTTATAAACTTCAACAGGATTTATTGTTCAATCTTTTCCTTCCCTTTGACTATCTTTAGTGTCTTTCCCTTTGATTTGGATATCAACAACAGATGTTTACAGCTCAAAAACAAAAGGTCAGGGCCAGGTCAATGTCTTGGCTCCACCGTGTGCATCCGAGGTTGTGACACATGAACCTTCACACTCAATAAAATGCGCACTTGGGGGTAGAGAGCACAAGACCGGAGCCAGTAATTTCCTCTGGAAATACTTGACAGGGCAGAGTTCATGTGCTGGGTGTATTAGGTTCAGCTACTGCAAACACTGATATTGCCTCCTGGGAGGTAAGGTGAAGGCCAGTTATGTGGAGACTAGACTTCAATAAGGGGATTCTTGGACAACTGTGCAGATAAAGCTATGTGGGCAGCAGGGTGACCTACTATAGCAGATTACATCTGTTCTATGAAGGCCAAAAGCTCAATTGTAGCAACAGCACCTTTGTGTTTGTACCTTTCTGAGCAAGACATAGAAAGCACGAGAGCAAAACAACAAATCTGAGTCAACAAATAGAAGGCATGATGGACGTAGAGAGAATGTCAGTGTCCTTCATTTTTCTGATTGTACTGTCAATTAAATTCTCCCTCTTTAGGCCTGACAATTGCTGACCTAAGGAGGCAATGTCTACAAAGGATGTTGTGTGTCAGTGACCCCCTGACTCTGGACAGGGTGCCTTTCCTCTTTTGGAAGACCTTTAGCCTTGACCTGAAAGCCTATCAAGTTTAAGTGAGGTAGCACGGTAACCTAAAACTAACCAAGTTAAGACGCCTCAGCTAACATCTGTGTGTGTGTGTGTGCGCTCTTAAACCTAAACCTGTATTTTTAAACACACATAACTTAAACTACCTATGAACTAGGTTCATGTGTGACTCCTTTTGCCTCATTATTCCACAAATGTAAAGACAGAAGTAAAGCGTTGTTTCAAAAGTAAAATATACGCTGAGATATATGGACAACCCTTACACATTTTTATTTTCTGGCAATAAAACTTCTGAGTTTTCTTCTTCTGTTTTGAACACGAATAGTTTAATAACTTAAATCTTACCAGTGGACCTGGAAATCCTTTCGGCCCAAGCAAACCTGGCGGACCTCTGTCGCCCTGTTGAAATAGATAACAAATGTATAAGCATGTATAAGTACAGAGATGAAGATGTATGTAAAAAGAAAAGTGTTGATCCAATTGGAAAAGCTTTATTAAGGCATTTTAACAAGGAATAGTTGTACACCGTAGAACACAGTTGTATTAAAGGAAATTAATCTCATTGCTTAAGCCTTAAGGTCTCTGGCACATAACCCAGGCAAAAGTAACCTAATTAGAATTGATAATTTAACACTGAATCTTTCCAAAAGGGTGTATCAGTGATTAATGAACAACAGGGCAATGTTGATGCTGTGGATTTTCCACAGGTGAGTGAGAGGGACAATTTAAAAGTGCTTTTGTACTTCAGTCAATGTCTAGCCTTTGTCTATATTAAAAATGATTTATTCAAGATGCTTCTAATTGAAACCATATGATGAGCAGTATTGGGCTATTCTGAAAAATCGGATTGGACGTGAGGTGAGAGGGTCAATAGAGCTCAGAGAGGTAGAAATATGGAATGGCTTAAACATTACAAAAGGTAAAAATACTTGTTACAAAGAGTTATGAGAGGTTTGCAATAACTTATGTGGAAGACATCAGGGAGAGGTTGGATAAATATTGTGCGGACATATGCTATATTTTTTATATTTCAAGTTAAAATTTGACATTATTTTGACAATCCCGGAAAGGCTCTGAGAGGAGATGACAGTTTTTCTTAGGGGGATTTCTATGAGTGCGCAGACCATTAAAACTGAAAGGAGAAAAATACTTTTGAAGATGAATTAGTTCAAGAGCTTTATCTGATCAGGAAAAATCTTTACTGTGGTGATGTTTTTTTATAGAAAAAGAAACAAGATGGAGATTGTTAAGTAGAGAGTAAGAGAGACCAGCTGTGTGACAGCAGACAAATAAGTCTGAGAGAATAAGTCTGAAAAGAAGTAAAGGAATTAAGAGGAAGTTTCGGAATTTGGACATTCTAAATGACGTCAAATCAATAGATGGATTAGACGGTATGATTTAGATCAAAGGGTTTTTCAAAATGTGCGAGAATACATACATACAGAGACAGATTTATCTTGGTGGTTGGATTTTGATGTAGGATCATTTTAGGATATTTTTGAGAAATCAAGGGCAGAGGAAAAAGCAGTTGTGAGCAGATACTAATGGTAGTGTAAGTGAGGACTGTGGTAAAATGTCTCAAGATTACCCTCAATGAAGTAAACACTCAGAAGAGGCTAAGAGAAACAGAGCAAGGAGCACAGAGGACCAGGGAGCCTTAGGAATGCTTACCTTCTCTCCTTTTGGAGCCTGGCCTGGAGACAGCCCGGGATCTCCCTTTGAACCCTACAATAGAAACAGGGTCACAGAGTGAGAAGAGTCTTAAGCAATCAATCACCTACTGACATCACAACTGATTAAAAATGGTTATTTGAATGTTGTCATTTTTGCCCTTAAAGCTGCTTTCTGAAAACCAATCTGTGGTTTAACTCAGAGCTGTTGCAGTACACGAACATTTCTCTATCAACCTGATGATAATTCACATGAAGGCATTTTAAAGTGACATTGAAATGCCAAGAAATACATACAGGCCATGAAAAGGGTATTGCACACAGTTTATTGTCCACGTTCTGAATAATAAATGTACTATCGAAATAGCATGGTTCTGGTGTGAAGTGCTAAGGCATTGTTGGAAACGTTTTTAGCATCAGGTTTCTATTGTTTTGACTGACAGCCAGTGAGGCATAGAAAAGCTTGTGGGTGGGAGAGGGAAAATTACATAAGAGCATAGAACCTAAAAAAAAGCAGTCAGCAGTGCATAAAGCAGATTGAAAGGCTCTTTAAGCCCTGCAGGGACATCGTCATAACATTTCAGAGTGTGCTTGACTCACATTTCAACTCAGCTCAGCATCAGGGACTATTCTCCTCTGCATCAGTCCTAGTGACCAATAACATTTCAACAAGCAATATTTTCCCAAACTAAGACAAAGAGTCTCTCAAACTCTGTTCCGTGCAGGGGTTGGGGGAGTAAGAATGACTCACTGACAGGTCACAACGGTATTAGATACGGTGGTTTTGCTTTTGTATTTGTACACACATATGTGGGTGTATAGGCTTGAGGAACAGCGAGCAAGCAGGTGGCCTCATATTTCATAATGACCAATGGAACACACTGAGCCAAATGTGCACAGTGTCCCAGCGAAGTCAAAGGTTACTCAGAAAAAAATGCATCCATCTGCCTGTGCGGTTTGACTAATCAAGGAGGAAACAAGAGCATTCTTCTTTGTATGCGTGTGGGATGAGGAAGACAAAGAGAACAACATTCAGGATGAAATTACTTTAAAATATTTGTCTCATCTTTAGCTATCCAGTATATGTAATAACTACAATACCCAGTGAGGAGCTATCCAGACTAAAGGGTGAGGGTAAGGTGAAGCATCAGTGTTCCCCTGCTGACTGCATGCTGTAAGCAGTCACTCTGTGGTAGACATACAGTACCAGTCACCACATCCATCTGCATGGAGTTGACCACATCCGTGCTCCACTCTAGCAATGTATCCTTTACATATGGCACCATGTTCATTTAAGAAAAAAGTGTCTTTTATTTATTTCTTTCTTTCTTTCTTTCTTTCTTTCTTTCTTGGATGTCAGTGTCATGAGTCATGACCAATGAGTCGGGACTAGTTAAATTATGCCATGTGGCAAAAAGGATCTAGGATATGGGGTATGTCATTTCGGCCAAACACCACCCCTGTCTCCTCAAGCCTTTCCTGTTTTACTGTGATCCGGCAATGGCTCGTTATTATCACTCTAGCCTACATCTGGCTGTCTGGTTGAATCCAAATTGTGCACGCTCTAAACAGCAGAGTTGGCTCTTTAGGGAACTGTACGTAATTCTCGGATATAATTGATGCCATTTGATAACAAAAAACGTTGACTACAGTAGAGTAGACTTACAGTTACAGAGTGAAAAGGATTTAAGGACAATAAAGTGCATCACTACAAGTGTTTCGTAAAGAAAGCAAAATAGGCTGCAAAGGGCTCCTAATAAAGTCTACAAAACAACCCTAGCTGAGAGGAAAGACAAATGTTCAAAGAGTCAGGCACAATAACAGTCAACAATATGACTATAAAAAGAACCTGATGTTCTGCAAGACTGGGAGAGGAGATGGCTATCAGTTGAAACATTTACAAAAAACTCTACAAAATGGGTCAACTACTTAGCATTAAGCATCAAGCTAGATATAATGTCCTCTGATTTATTGCGGTAATGACATTGCTATTCCCGTTGTTGGTTGTTTCTGGCTGGTGATTGGCAGGCTAGTATGTATAGTGACAGTACACTTCCTCAGGCAGTGAAAAAATATCAGACTTGTCATCCCCATCTTTGAAATCTTAATTTCACTAAAATGACTCAGAAATCCAACCGACTAGACCCTTATGAACAATTGTGCTTTCACATTTATCAGCACCTCTTAGGAATTTACAGATTTAGAAAGTACATGACTTTGAAGACTTTTACTTTGCGTGCAGACTGCCCGAAATGTTCTATGTGAACGGCATCATTCTGATTTACTTGAATTTAAAAAAGCACGAAACGTTATCAGCGGTTCAACTAGAATTCCATTAAGGTGTAAAGCCCTGACCTAAAATAATACATCACCATTGACTTTGCACATCTATTTTCTTATGAATCTGGCATAACATTACATTTGGGTTCATGTTATCAAACATCAATTATAATCACATAAGAAAAGTCAAACATACATAATTACTAACAAATCTCATTGTATCACCATTTTCTATAAATGTTTTTTTAGCTGTTTACGTGTATAATTAAAGAAGGCCTCTCACCTTGGGCCCAAGTGGTCCAGGCTGTCCTGGGTTTCCATTTGGACCAACGGGACCCTGGAAAAGATGAAGACAGTGTTAGAGCAAATAATTTAATAACAAATCATTAATAACTACTCAGTATCTCAAACAGGTGCATTGTGGTTTACATGTCTAGAAGTTTCAAACTCATTCCCTGATGTCTGCCCCCCAGACCCAAGTCAATAAACTAACTATCAAAACATAACATTAGAAAATTAGCACATTTGTGTTGAACTAAGGACTTATAACCATACATGCACATATATGCCCACAACTGGATGTGCACATTCATATGCACACACACAATTACACTCACAAACACATCATAAATATGCTACATACCTGCACATCTGCAACCCAACTACTCACCCACTATGCTTTCTTTGCACTACAGTACACATCTCAATCTTTGGAATTCTCTCACTGTTATTTTTAATGTGGGTAATCTGAGTCTTAGAATTTAACCAACAAAATGTTTTGTTGACTCCTTGAAGACAAAATCGACCTATTTCTATTGCCAGTTGTGTATTGTGACATGTATTTGGCCTTATCACAGTCTCAACATTTCTTTAAGAGTGTTGAAAACAGCAATATGAAAATGTATGACAACCTCTTCCTGCGTAAAATAATAAATTAGGGTATCAATCCCCAACTACATTCTTAAACTGTCTTCCTTTTCAGAGATTGTTTACAGTAAAAGCACCTCTGATAAATGACTTTGTTTCCATGACAAATGCCACCACCAAATGGGGTGCCCTGGTTTATAGTCTGATAACGTTAACAATTAGAGGCAGCAAAATAAGTCTGCTGCTCTGTGCTGAGGCAGCAGACACCACCTCAGTATCCATACTGCCCCCAGCTTCCCACCACATAATGATTGCAAGGCCTCCCTCTGTCTCCACTTTATGACTTAGCCTATGGGCTGAGAGTATGTTCTGTATCAGCTACGTGCTTTCCAAGCCTTTTTTACTCGAAACACGTTTTACTGTCTACCACCTCTTTGTCTACCAGCCTTTCAGTCTGCCTGTCATTCTCTGTTAAGAAGAATACAGCAGAACATAAGGCTGCATTTAGTCCAATTAGCAAAAGATGCAATTGTAAATATTACAAATAATTAAATAATAATATATTGCTGCTATGATGAAAACAATGCAACATCTTAAACGGTTTTAATGAAGAGATGTTTTACTGTTAATAGAAATTGAAAAATAAGCCAATATATGCTACAACTGTTTGTAACTTTAAATTCATGCAAACAGTTAACTATTGTCTAAAAACAGACAGATATATAGTGTAAATTGTACATAAATATGTACTAACAACATTTTTCTGTGTTAATGTGCAATGATTTGTTACTACTCATTATTCAGTTGATTGAGAGTCATTGTTTGATGTGGCTGCTTTTCAAAACAGTCTAAAAGGTAATCAAACGTTATGTTTATCGTCTCCAAGAGACACTGACATTGTCTATAATTACAATCTCTGAGTTATATTCGCCAGAAGATATTGCTGTGCAGCGAAGACTGCTACAACAACCATGAGAGAACTTTGTATACACCTTTTCTCTAGCACATACCACATCCATTATGTAGATATGTCTTGTTCTGTTTAAAGATGCCTTCAGGGCCTGCGGCATGAACGCAGCATTGCATCATGAAAGACTCGACAGTTGCTTAGAGTGTAGTCTCAAGTTCAGATGGGAAATGCAGCCTGTGCCGCCAAAGCCTCTGCTGGTTGCAGCTTGTTTCATCCGGAACTGTTTGGTCACTCATCTTTGGTGCTCCAAAGGTGCTGACAAATAAACAATGCTGCCTGTATCCTCAAAGCAAACTATCTAATTGTCATGATCCTTCACAAAGCTGAGCTTGTTCTTGAGTTTAATAATGCTAACCACAAAAATGTCCCTCTTTCCCGACAGCAGGACTGTGACGACGGTAGATACAATATGGTTCAAACACAAAAGATGAAAAGGAAAAAAGGTATTTTGTGGTTGTGTTAGTGCAGCCAAGAAGCCTGATCTGAACCCATTGTTAGTGACTCAGTGATCAAACAACAATACTGTATCTCCTGTGATGGCCCCTGAGTGGCCGGTATCTCAAAAGATTATGCAAATCTAAATCTAAACAAAACAGCACTTTTTGTCCTTGACTTTTCTCTTCATTTGTATTTTCCTTTTATGACCAGCAAAAACGTATTTGTGTTTATATTATCTTGGATTAGTCTTTCTTGGCACATGTTTACTAACCATCCTAAATAAAAGTTTAACAGCAGTTTTCTACTTTATAAAAGAAACACGTCTGCTAGTTATAAAAGCATCCCCTTTTTTATATTTTGCCACTGTCACATTTAGTGAAACGGTCATAATACTATTCTTAATCCATAGATAAGACTTGGTTGTTTTGTTATTTTTAAATCTGCCATTGTACCGTGACCTTAGCGCAATTTACTCACCCGAGGACCTCTTTTTCCGGAAGAACCAGGTAAACCGGGGGGACCAGGAGGACCCTAAATTAGAGACGGAGGGACAGGGAGAAAAAGAAGGGTATGTTTTAGGGAGTGGGTGAGACAGAGAGAGAGTGAGGGGGGGGAAAGAGAGATAGAGTATGTTAATGACAAGCAATAACATGCAGTTCACTGTCCAGGCCTCTGCAATGAAGAATATGTGCTATATTTATGTAAGAGCTATGAAGTTCAAAGACAGAAGCCAACTGTTTTCAACAAAAAGCTCTATTAGGAATTCTGAGCAGAAGGCTCAAATTACATTCTTGAGATGAGACTGACAACATCATCCTTTGGTCAGCTCGTGGGATTAACTTAATCCTTCGTCATTGAAAGACATAGTATGAAACATATGTGACGAAAGCATGACATGTCCCGGTATAAAGACTCATGCTGAATGGAATCTGATGTTTCTTTCTGTGTTTTGGTAGAAGGTTTTTTATAATTTCCAAATATATATATATATATATATTATATATATATATAATTTATTAAAAGTTACATTTAGTAAAAAGTGGTGTGTCCATCAAAGAGCCATGTATTTGTTAAACAGATTGGAGGATCAATAAATGACCAAGGCTTCAACAATGGGCTTTGACCTTGTAAATTAGTCAAGGACACATCTAACATTATTTAACAAATGTCTTTAAATTCTAACTAGGCAGAGCTACATTTTGAAAACCATTGGATCCACCTTCACTGTTACATGTGTATAGTACCTTGTGGAGTAAAGGGTTTTTTCGTCTGAGTATGTCATTCCTAACTCATGCTGCTTGTTCATTATATTGCTATAATTGCTGCCAGCATATTTGATCTTTCCAACTGCTTTGTACAGGCACAGATGTGTCAGTTCTGACCTGCAGTGGAAATGGACTTCCTCTAAACGTTTTGACAAGAAAATGCCTTTCAGGGAGACTATGAAGATTCAAAAAGACATTAGGACAAACAAAGCATCATGATCAGATTAGACAAATATCAGGCAGCCGAGTTCTGAAATATCTTAATTGATAAAGGGGATTTTAAATAAAGATACAAAGTATATCAGATATAGCAGGACAAATCCTTTTATTCTGAAAAATGTGTTAGAAGTAATGTCATTCCCCTGAAAGTAGAGGTTTATTCAAGATTACAGAGCTGAACAGCAATTGTAATTAATGGACAACATTAAGGAGTCAGTAGGAAATTCCTTCAAGGAAGCTATTTATCCTTTAGGGTTTTCTACTGCTCTGTAAGGCCAGCCATAGTCATAAAACACTTACAAAACATATTCACACCTGAAAATATGTTGTTGTTATACTGTATTTATGAAATTGATATTTGATATTGTAGATTTTTTGCTACAGCAAAACATTTGGATAGAATGCCTTTGAGCATCCTCATCCCTGGAAAGAGCAGTAGATTGGCACAGAGGGAGATATGAATAAAGAAACAGCTGTTTGTTCCTCTAGACTCCCACACAAAGAAACATGGAAACAGTGAGCACACCACCGCCTTCACCACAACAAACAGATGTAAAAAGATAAATGCTTCATCTGTGCTGACAAGAAATGTTAAATATTTTCCTATAGGCAATTCAAAAAGGCACATTTCTTTGTAGTTAAAGTGTAGAATTAGTCATCAGAACTTATAGCATCGTGTGACACTATCATGCCACTTCAAATATTACCCAACATGCAGTCAATAAGCAAGCCGTCTGACGTACAGTGGGTTGCTTTAACAGAGCAGGTAACTGAGAGATAACCAGAATGCATTAAGGAAGCAATGATGACTAACTGAAGTCAAAACCTTACTCTCTTTTTCAAGCCTTTATATTTATTCTGAAGCATTTTTATAATTCAGAATAAAAAAAACTTGATCTAAACAGGTCCCATTAATTATAATGATTTCAAAAGCCAGAATGGGTCCCTCTCAAAACACCTGGGATTACGACACAGAGGGTTTAGGTGAAGAAAAAAAACTGGCAGGATTGCTGGGTTTAACCAGGCGCACGTTTTCACCCTGCACAAGCCATGTGTCTTTCTAGTAATTTGGCTGCACAACTATGAAATATTTCCCCTGAGGAAGTAAACCAGGGTTTTTTTCCAAGTTTAAACATAGATGCAATGACACAGATTGGCCACTGACTCGGTTGATCAATGTTTTAAAGCATGCATGTATCAAAGTGGTCGGAGTAGTTGAGGCTTGGACGATATCATGCTCACAATACTGCAGTTCAGTGCGAGAAGTGGAAATAAGTGCAACGACTCAGTGCTGGCAAAGCCTTTTTCCACCTAAATACCTGTAAGCACTTTGAAAATGAGCTATGGAAACTGGTAGATGAGTCCAGACATCTTACACACTCCTAAATTAAACATACCTGACACATTTCATTCATGGAAACATTAGCACAACCTTTAAATCTAAACTATAAAAGCATGTTCAGATGCAAAGCCATGCTGACAGGCAGATTACATCATTATGGCTTGATTTCTTTGCAAGGGTATACCTTCAACCGTCAGATGAAATATTCTCTCTAACATAATACGATTCAAAGTTGCTGGCAGTATTTCAGCAAGGGAATGATGTGTTATTTTAACAACTTGTAGATACATGAAAAAAGAACAGTGCTTGGATGCCATCACCACTAAATCACTACACCGCCCTGCCAAATATCTTGTTATATATCCTGTATGTATGTAACAAAGCCAAATTTTACATAGCATTTCAAATGTGATGGTCATAAATTACCTTTAAGTGCCTCGTATGAATATTTTCCATTTAAACATGTGCTGCAATGCACCGACTTGTGCCTCTAGTCTTCGAATTATGTTCCACAGACACTCATAGCTTTACTTGTCATTCAGAAATTCAGTCACTTACCGCAAGACCTGGCTCTCCTTTGGGGCCACGGAAACCATCTTCGTAGTCATAAAAATATTCTGGATCCTCATATCCATAATCATATTCTCCCACGTCTACATCATCGTAGTTGCCGTCCAGGTCGTGCTGTTCTGATGTGTCAACGTGATTCTCCCGGTACAACGTGGTGCCATTGGCTCTAAGATGAGTCTCCAGGAGGTGATGAGTCTGATGGGGCCCAGAGCGAGAGTCCTTGGAGCTGGTGATGGAGTTGTTCCTGAGTCCTTCCGTCACTCGACTTTGCCTGACTAGGGAAATCAGGCCAGGTTTGGCTTCTGGAGTCTGCAGGCTCCCAGAGCTGCTCTCTTCCTCTGTAATGTTTTCAGAGACAACAGTGTCCTCCTGAGGGCTACTCTCTTTTTCCAAAACATTGTTGGTAGTGGTGATAGTTCCAGATAGATCCAGAACTGCTCGTCGACTCAGAGTAGCAATGGTGGGGCTGTCAGCCTGGGGTAAGGATATGGTTGAGAGGGCATGGGAATCCAATTTGGAAATGTGGCTCTGATCCCCCATTTGAGGATGCTGTGTGACCATACTACCTGGTGGCACGTTTAAAGTTGACGTGGCTTTTAAGGGGGTATGATGGGAAGCTGCTACTCCAACAATAGACACACTCAAGGGGTCAGAAGGCCGGTCATTTGCCTCAATATCTGAACCAGGATGGGGCAAAGGCAATCTGTAAGTGTCGGCCAGCCGGCACTGTGTTTTAAGGTATTTGCAGTAGTGCGCGGCAGCTTGGGCTGAAGGATAGATATCTAGTTGGCAGACTCGACCATTAAATGGTGCCGCTTTTGAGTTCATCCTCCCAAGTGTGAAGAGACCCCCAAAATCTCCCAGTGTCTGAGATCTCCCCAGGGTCTGCTCTCGCTGTTGCACCGCCCCACAATCTGCATAGAAGGATACTGAGCGCGCACGTACACCAACAGCAAAATGGTGCTGGTGCCCATCCTGCCAGTTGTAGTTGAAGTAGATGGAGGCTTTCTCAGCAGTGTAAACCACCACTCTGCGTGGCAGCAGCTGGATGCCAAATCGCAGCCTGTCCCTGTCATCTCTGACACTAAAAAGAAAAGCATTGTTTGCTCGCCATGAGCTTAGGCTAACAACGACAGAGAACTCCTCGCCAATCTCAGGCGAGAACAGACTGCCTGCTGGAGCCTCATAGAGGGAGTTTGAGTCGAGTAATACCCCATATCCAGAAACTGGAAAATTCAAAGACGAGGGAACAGTGGTGTAAGTAGTTGATGGTGGGCTTGTCCTCTCGCCTCTGCTGCTTTGAGCTGTAAGCCCCAGTTGATAGAGGATATCCACTCCTAAAAGGACAGAGGAGGCAGTGGTAAGTTAACAGGCCAGGATTGGATCACAAAGAATTTCAACTCAAACAAAAAAATGACACAGCACTTTTAACGTCTTGACCAAAACAAGAATAAACGGTTTCGGTACTAAAAAGTGGCATTCATACAAATGAGTTCAACCATAAGGTGGTCTGAAATTACTATAAAATATCTATAGATATTGTGGCACTTCTGTTAGCTCGAGAACAAATACAATACAACAAAGGCAAACACATGTGGGACATTACATAACATTAAATTATTTGTTTAATCAAATTCTAAGAAAATAAGTAACTGGTCAGTCTCCCAGGATGCTGGTTAGCTCTCCCTGTTTTTCTCTGGTAGGAAGTACCAGAAGGCAGCTGTGATCCAGATGAGTGGAGAGGGACTATAGAAGGATGGGGCCTGACAAGGATACAGGAAACCAGTCCACACAGCCTTTTTTAATCAATCTGCCACCAGAGAAGAGCAGATTTCCTCCAAATGGTCCTGTCATTATTTCCTAATGCCCACAGGTACTTTATGTTAAGTTGGCTGCCAGTGTGGCCCTGTCGGCCAGGCCAAAACACTTAAAATGATTTGGAGACATAGAATAGTCTGTGCAGTTTTGGCTTGAGTAAAAGCAATAGACTTATAACTAGGTTGGAGGACATGTTACATGTATCACATACAGAATGTAAGTAATGAGCGGTTATAGCTTTAGGGAAAAATGGGAAGTATAGCTGATACATATCGTAAATGTAAATCACATCAAATCAATAACGGATTGTGTCTGTCATTTTAGAAGCTGACCTGTACATCTTCTCAAAAGAGAAGGGGAATATTGAGATGAATATCATGTGAGTACGAAGAGGTAAGAGGGGTTCGTTGATTTTCATTGCTGAGGGGAAACGGAATGCACTAACTTGATCACTGATATGCATTTCTAGAGCAACATTTTCAACTGCATCATCGTCTTAAAGTATTTGTTTAGCCAAGGTTCACACTTTTAACAGCTGTACTGCAAACACTAAAAGAATAAAAAAGGCATCAAAGCCGTAACTTGCCTATTTCAGAAAAGTTGCACGTCTGTACACACTTGACCTTTACCTTGGTCAGGGGATCAAATCAAATTGCCTATAACTTCTGAAATTCTGAAATGTTGACAGGAGAATTGTTTGAACAAGCTACCAGATGCTCACTTCGTATAAGGAAGATCTGTATAAGAAGAAAGCAGCAGGAATTAAAGTATTTTATCAGTGGCATAAATCAAACCTGAAGTTGTACAAGTTTAGACTTCAAACAATTGGATCATGCTTGATGCAGATATTTACCTTATTTTAAGAACTGTCCAGACAAGAATGATCAACATTTAATAGCGTAAGTTTGTCACCATTCAAATAAAATGTACTTTAAGCTAAATATCAGGTTCTCTCACAAAAGAAACAAAATAGTGGTATATGGCTCTGTCTGTCTGTCTGTCTGTCTGTACATTTCTAGAACTGAGAAAAAGTAGTTGTGGCATTTAGTAGTATGATTTTGGGGGGGTTGAAGCAGGTGAATGATCTCTAAGGACACATCATTTTATACGCGATTAAAAAGTTAGTATTTGGCTACTAATTCATAAAGCTACTAGGGGAAGGAGTACTTATTGGATAAAAGTGGAGGCCCGTAGTAGCTTTTCTCTCATATATGGGTTGATATAACACTGAAAACAGAAACAGAAGCATTCTTTCTTCTGTGTCAGGGCTTTGGCGGGAACAGATAAACAAGGGGAGAATGTCTGATAAACAGAAATAAGACATGTGGTTCATCGTCTTTGATGTTATTTTGCAGCATTTATAGTCCTGCAGCTCACGCAGAGAGACTATCTATCTGCCGCTGATCCAAGCGTGCACTGAGATGTCCTTGACATTCTTAGCCCCAGGTAAAGTCAGCCCAGATTCCAATTAACCTGTCTCATATGTGAAGACAAGCTGCTCTAGCACTCTGTGTGCATTCCTCCTCTTTTCGTTCTGATGGATTGATCCTGCTTGGAGTGGGCTTTAGATTATAGACTATAGATGTGTGGGGGGGGAAGACGATACAAGACGGAATAAGGGGAGGGACACATGAGGCAATTTGATAAAGAGGCAGTAGACAAGACAGTGCACATACATGTACAGATGTGATCTTATATGTCAAGATTCATTGTGAGGTCAACCTTAAGTTCAGTGTGCGTTCACTGTGAAGTTTTCCTGACAGTGATGCATTTCCTCTCTCTCTTTGTCTGACTGATTAGTGTACTTTCCCAGAGAGTTCTCCTTAGCATGTACTTCAAATTATGTTTGCACGTGACATATTTCAAGCCTTCTCTGATGGACCACAGATGAGAGCACTGGGAGGAAAAAGATGGGCATCTGGAGAATCAACAAGAGTTGAGAGGCTATTAAAGTGCACCTATCATGCTATTTTTAGGCATATATTATGGGTCTCAGATATATAAAGATATATTAAAAACATGTCTATGATGTGTTGTCATTTATTCTTAAATATTTTTTTAGTTGTATTTTTCATTAGTTTTACCAAAATAACTTGATTTAATTGTATTTAAAATAACATTTCCAAAGAAATAAATCCTTCGAATCTGCCTGTTCAGTTTCTATTGGAATGTGAAGGGTTAAATTAAAGAAGCTCCTTTGGCCCTCTCTGCGAGTTACTGTGAAGACAGGAGCTGATTGGTGGTCCTGCTGTCCATTCACAGAGGGCCAGCTAGGGTAACTCAACGAGAGAGTAATGTAAAATGACAGTACAATTGACCAGTGGCGGCCGGCCCATAGGGGCGCTAGGGGCGCCGCCCCCCCTCTTCCCACATGTTTGATTGTCATTAAAAATTAAAAATAAATAAATAAATATATATTTTATTTTTATTTTTAGTGAACAGGGTAAATATTATATAGTTGGTATCAGTAAAATGTATAATCTACAATAAAATCTCGTTTAAAATTGTTTTACGATGTCTAAAGTTACTGATAAGTCACATGTTTCATGCCTGGCCGCAGCGTGCATCATTACCCTCTCTCGTCCGGGCGGTAGAAAGGAGCTCTCAGCCAGAGCAGCAGCAGCCAACAAGCTGACTGTTGCTATCTGTATACTATGCCGCCGAAACATAATTTCAGCCAATCAGCGTCGTCAGACCTGATGCTCAAAGGGCGCTATGTCAGCGCCCTGGCCTGTGTGTCTGTGAGTTGTTTGGACTCGTATCCAAGGTGAGGCTACAGTAGTTGTCGAGGATGGCTGCGTCTGCAGGTGGAGACTCCGGTGCTAGTGGATCGCCGGAGCTGTAGATTAACATTTACATGCTTATTGTAGTTGTAAGGGCAATGCCTGTAGCACCATGGAGCATATGTGTGGGCTGGACCTGTATTTTACAGGAAAGGAGTGAGCAGAGGGTGGAGTTGTCGATTCTTGTTCAGGTTTCATCTTCCTCACCCTCTCAAACTTTGAGTTGCGCGCACTGCTAAAGAGAAGCGCTACCATGAAAACCAAACAATGGTGTAGCTGTATTAAAGTCAGAGTGGAACAGTCGTGAGTAAATCTGATTTTGTCAGAAATCGGGAGAAATATGACCCCAGGAGAAAACTGGGAGAGGGCAATGAAATCGGGAGTCTCCCGCGAAAATCGGGAGGGTTGGCAAGTATCACACACACACACACACACACACACACACACACACACACACACACACACACACACACACACACACACACACACACACACACACACACACACACACACACACACACACACACACACACACACACACACACACACACACACACACACACACACACACACACACACACACACACACACACACACACACACACACAGTTCGTATTTAGTCTCCTGATTTTACATGGGAATTACATCATTTGAGTGTTCACAAAGCAACAGTGTTCTGCAGTTTGTGTGGGCCTACTGTACTGTTGCACAGTTTTGGAAGATTCATAACTAACCACACTGAAGATTATGGATTATCTCATATTTGTAAGCCTCAATTTGTCCTCCCCCCCCCCCCCTCTAACATCACCAGAAGTCATAATTTAAGGGGTCATTTCTCAAAAATGTCTCCCCCGGACCGCCCTAGTATGGTTTGGTCCCTATTTCCATAGCCCCACCAAAAATATTTTACACCAGCCGCCACTGCAATTGACCAATCATATCTTCCCTCTAAATGGGTGGGCTTTATTTTCGCCAACTTTATGACAAGTTCCGCACACTGTGAAGTTTATGCATGTGTGTTATACATGTGGTGCAGTGACGCATCCTAAAACCCGAAAGCTGCGCTCGGGTTCCCTCAACAAAAAAGCAATGGGATTTCTCCATAGGATTTTGGAAAATAGCTCGAAATAAGGTCTGTGGAAAACGAACCTGTTAGATAAATGCACGTTTTGTTCAGCCGGATGATATCCACATGTCTACCCTACTTTTATAATTTTCGAATCATAAATCTAATCGATAGATTTGTTCATGATTCGATAGATTCGTTCATGATGGCTCATGTCAGTGATAGTGATGACATCGTTGCGAAATTATTAACCGAGTAATTTTCAAGATTGAGTTACAATGATACATTGGAGTAGCAAAGGATCAGTTGCATGACCCCGCCATCAAGTGCTTCATCCAAAAGGACAGGAGGATGGACTTTGTGTTTAAGTGATTTGATCATCAAAGGTAGGCCTAAGTCATTTTCAATGTGGGCCGCCGTGCCGACTTAATTCATTTTTAATTGTTACTTGGCTGTGGGTACCATGTCATGATAGGTGTTTATATAAATGGTGTTGTTTTGTGTGGTAGAGGGTCGCTGTCATTGATGCATTTTGCACCCCGGGCCGTTGTTTTGATATTCCGCTGAAGTCTACGTTGTGACGTAATAACCAGGGGTGCACATCACTTTTTTAGTGAGTTACTCAGATGAGTACCAGGGGCCTCATGTATAACGCCGTGTGTAGTATTCACGTGGGAAGGTTGCTTACGTAGTAGAAATCCGAAAAATAGGTCCATACATTTTCCGCCACTTCCCGATTCACCAAACATTACGCACCGGCGAGGAAAGTGCGTACAGCACTTCCTACGCCGGTTTCCCTTTATAAATCACAACCGACTCGAAATGCGGTGCAGCTTTTGCGGGGTTCACGTAACGCCCATATTTGCCTATAAATAGTCAAAGAAACGCCCATTCATTCATTCTGACTGACTTTATGAAGAAGATCGCAGGAAATGACGACAGAACAGCTAAAAAAGACATCTCACACCGTGTCAGATTCTGGCTATTTTGGGGAGGTCGAGATAAATCATATTGTTTGGTGGATGCAGTTTGAACAGGGGAGCAGCATGGAGGTCGGATCGTCACCAAAATAAATAAATAAATGGCCCGAAAAAGGTTAATGACAAAAACAATACACATCCCTCCTCAGGCAGTGTGTTTGTACCGGGGACAGGAGACACCCCCTTGATGAGAAACTGTAAGAAGTGAACGGGGAATCCCCCCGGTGTGGAGTCATGACGACTGGATCTGAATTATTTGTTTGTATTTGGTGGTTTGTGTCCCAGCTGTCGATCAGCTGTGCGCAGCCTCTCCACTGCAGCCTGTGAGTCTCAACCCCCCCGCAGCAACCCTATATCCACCAGTTAAAGGAAATACAACTAATGTGTTATATTAGCTGTACAATTTACCACATATGGTGTTCTTAGCTTCCATTCTTTCACACACACATACGGGTTTTGGGCCGAGGGCGACACCGTACTTCCGGTATCCGCCATTTCACACGAGGTGCAAGCAGAATATCATAGTCTATTGCCTTAATCAATATAGTCAACTCTAAAATACCACATATATGCATTGGCATGATAATATTATTGTGACAAGTGGGGTATTCACCTGGTGTTTCCAGAAGATAGACGTAGATGCTGCCAAAATCGACCGAAGGCCACTTTTGAGGGTCGTAATTCCATACATTGTACATCCAACAACCCACACAGCTCTAGTTCACGCTGGTAACGACCTAGAGCACACCCCTCAAGTCCAGAGATGTCATCCGAAGACATGCAGCGATTTCTTCGGTCGTTAATTCAGAAAAAAAACCTAGTGCGCTCTGCCTGGCTACGTTAGCTAGCTGTTTATATTAGCTTGCCAGGATTTTTGCACCTCCAGAAAAATGGCGTCTTTATAAAAAAATATATGGCGCGCGTTGCATTGTGGGTAGCTGTGACGTCACTGTGTGTGAAAGAATACCTCCTGTGTTTTACGAGCGACTTATCAAGTCTTAGCAAACGGCATAACACATGATTAAACGTGATAGTATATAAAACCATGCTCGTATCTACAACCTATAGAAATGCAACACGGCGTCAGTTTAGACGTAATTCTGTCCTCCTGCTTACCGCATCATTTATGAGAAAACATTTCATAACATTAACACAACATATTCCAGGTGGTTTTAAATAACATATCCGTATTTATTTATTTCTCCAAGTTATGTTTTTGTGTGCACTGAGGAGTCGCAAACAGGCGTTTGTTTTATCATTTTAAGATTGGCTTTAATCAATGTTTGAAAATGAATTCTTCATATATGATAAATGAGAGGTAACATTTTATTTATGGTATTATTTCCACATATTTCTCTCCATTCTTCCTTCTGCCAACGCGGTGTCGCAGTTTCTCGTCTCTCCCGTTTTTGTGCTTAGTGCGTACGCATGGGTTAGAGTTTGCGGAGGACCGCACGTTTTCCCGTCAAGTTAGTATTTTATAAATCGCAAACATTGCGTAGAAACTGGCGTACGCCATTTTTTGAGCGTATATCGCTTTATAAATGAAGCCCCAGGAGACAGCGTTTGGTACTCACCCCACACAAAGCGTGGTCCTCCTCAGTGTCTCCTTCACTGTCCTCTATTTACACTTCTTGCATGCTAGATTATGAAGATGATGAAGATGCACCTCCCTGTCTCTTTTTAAGCCTCCGATTTGCTTTCTCCAAAACTTGTTGCGAAAACTGTGAAGTCCTTGCATTTCCTGAGGCCAAGTGGAAGGATCAAATACTAAGAAATTATCACATGACTTGAAGTCATATCTGATTTCAGATGTGGGAAGTTACTAAGTACACTTATTCAAGTACTGTACTTAAGTACAATTTTGAGATATTTGTACTTTACTTGGCTTTGATGCTACATACTTCTACTCCACTACAGTTCAGAGGTATATGGTGTACTATTACTTAATTACATGTATTTAATATCTTTAGTTACTTTACAGATCTGGATTAATGATGTGAAATATAATCAAGTGTTAAATCAGACTTTAGTTCCACCTGGAGTAAATTCACAAGCTACCCTGCAGTATACAAAGTCATTCAAACTAGCTGCACCTTTACCAGCTTTGAAAACACTTTAATGATCAATCATTATAAAACACATCATATATATTATTCTGAATTGGACCATTCTGCACAATGACTACTTTTACTTTTGGTACTTACATTTCGATAATACTTTTCTCATTTTACTTGAGTAATATTTTTAATGCAGGACTTGTACTGTAACAGAGTATTATTCCTACACAAGATCTGAGTACTTATTCCACCTCTGTCTGATTTCAAACTCTTCCATTAACACCCTGAGTAAGTTTGCAACTGTGTGTTTACTCAATTTTGTTGTAAATAAAACTGCAGCAGCTTGACCACAGAGCATGAACGTTGTGATCAGGGGCCTCATTTATAACGCCGTGCGTAGGATTCACGTGGGAAGGTTGCTTACGTAGTAGAAATCCAAAAAATAGGTACAGACATTTTCCGAAATTTTCCGATTCACCAAACATTGCGCACCGGCGAGGAAAGTGCGTACAGCACTTCCTACGCCGGTTTCCCTTTATAAATCACAACCGACTCGAAATGCGGTGCAGCTTTTGCGGGGTTCACGTAACGCCCATATTTGCCTATAAATAGTCAAAGAAACGTCCATTCATTCATTCTGGCTGACTTTATGAAGAAGATCGCAGCAAATGACGACAGAACAGCTAAAAAAGACATCTCACACCGTGTCAGATTTTGGTTATTTTGGGGAGGTCGAGAATCATATTGTTTGGTGGATGCAGTTTGAACAGGGGAGCAGCATGGAGGTCGGATCGTCACCAAAATAAATAAATAAATGGCCCGAAAAAGGTTAATGACAAAAACAATACACATAGCCTTCCTCAGGCAGTGTGTTTGTACCAGGGGACAGGAGACACCCCCTTGATGAGAAACTGTAAGAAGTGAACGGGGAATCCCCCCGGTGTGGAGGCATGACGACTGGATCTGAATTATGTTTTTGTATTTGGTGGTTTGTGTTCCAGCTGTCGATCAGCTGTCTCCACTTGGCACAATTATGTTGTTCATACCGACGTTAACCATGTCTGTGCACACGGTGAACAACTCTGTCGTCAAGTGATCTAAGCCTCACAGGTCCGTCGGTTATGTCCTGCGCGGCTCGCCCAGCTCCAGTTCAATCAGTCATAGAAAGTCCGAAGATTCTTTGCAGGGAGCGAAACGGCAACGTAGCTGCTTAATGTCTTTGTTTATTTTTGACATGTCTAGTAGTTTACTCCATTGAGTGTTGACAAGAAACACGTGTAGACGAAATGTGTTTTGTTTTGAGGTACGCAAAGGCGCGTAGTGACCCTGTGGTAGTGACACAAGGGACGTTACGCAATTTAGATTTGTGCCGCGCATGCGTACCAGTTATGTGCACCCCTGGTAATAACTCTTCTTTTATTTATTTATTTTCGAGAGAAGGGGGGGTGGTCAGGGCCTAGGTATAAAAGTCACGGCTCGCCACTGCTCATATGATATCCCTCTATTCCAGCCCTGAGAAAAGCGGATCTTGGGTCCTTAGCTTGAACAAATACAAAGAGGAGGCGGAGCTAATGCCTGATCAGAATTATACCGGAGATAAAGTTAAATTCTGCTGTGATAAAACGCCATCCTGTTCTAAACCACATCAAGGATTATTTCTGAAACAGTATGGAACTCAAATAATATATATATAAATATAAAATAATAATAAAATAATTTTTACGGATTTACCACAAGGTGAGTTTTTTTATTTCCTGCTTTTTAAAAACACATGCTCTCTCCAGTACAAGTTAGCTCTGAGTGTTAGCGATGCTTGCTAATGTAAACAAATACCATATTACGTCCAAAACACGTCAGGCATTGTTTCTGATAGCAACTCTCTGTGGGTCCACCATCCGAAAATACGTAATATCGGCAGCAAATCTGTATCCGCTCGTTGTACCCCCGTTTTTAAAAGATGTGGGTACGGAGGAAAAGAGAAAGGGTTTTATTTTCTGACGCTGCGTGAGTTCCCCGACACACCGAGACACATTTATGTATAAAAGACATAAAAAAGTGCATTTTGCATGATAGGTCCCCTTTAAGACTGCTTCTACAGTACATTCACGCTGTGGCCTGGAGAGCAAGAGCCGACATGTTGAGGCAAAAGTTAACACGGGAAAGGGAGTAAGGAAAGATTATAACTGCTTGAACAACTGTCCCTTTAAACTTGCTTCAATATGGAACAAAAATGGTAAATATTCATGTAACGGAGGTGATCTCTGGGGCCATAGATCTCGGCCTCTGTTACGGATTGTGTAGCTTTGTTGGTGGCGAAGTGTATGTAGTGTGTGCATCTGTCTGTGTTTTAGGTTGTCTGTCTCGGTTTTGTTTTGAAAAGTGTTCCCCTTTCCCCATGTTACTGCTGATTGTGTGCACCTGGTGCCCTGTGTTGTCTCCTCCCCCCTCACCTGTGTCTTGTTGTGCTGATTAGTGTGTGGGTATTTAGGCTCTGTTTCCCTGTCTGTGTTGGCTGGAAGTGTGTGTGAGATCCTGGTGGCTGCAGGCTGTGCTCAGGGAAACAACAGCAGGATTGAGGCAGTGTGTCATTGTGTTGATCATTTAATAAATGCCCACACCGGGTTGTATTTTGGACGTTCTGCCTCTGCCTCCTTGCTGGGTCGGGCCGCTCAATTGTCGGCTTCACAATTCACCTTTGAGTTGTTGTCTACAAGTACTGTGAATCATGCACTGTAACATTTGTATTGCAATGTGAGGGGTTCACCATTCTTAAATCATTTATCTGCCAATGCAAAGTATGAACCTGATACCAATGTTCTATTTCCCCAAGATTTGAAAATGTGCTTACATGGATGAGGTAACAAAAAACTGGCTGTAGATATGGGTGGATGAAATGTCAGAGAGATAATTTGAAGTGTTTAAAAACATCAGGGTGTTGTTTACCTTGAGCTAGGTAGTCTTCTTCTGCAGAGAGTACTGCTGAGCATACTGACAGGAGCAGGATAAAGTTCCACCTACAGGGACACATAAACATATTGTGTTGAGCCAATTGAAAACAATTCTGATAACAATTCTGCTACACAAATAAGTACATTTTCCTCCAAAAGACCCTGGGAAATACACATATAAACACAACAGTTACATGTATGACTAAGCCTGATAAGAAGAGAGAAACATTTTAAAAGGTCCCATGACATGGCCATTTCTACTGATCATAATTCCATTGTTGAGGTCTACTAGAATATATTTACATTGTTCAATGTTCCAAAATCACATTGGTTTCTTTTATGCCCCTTTCACACCAACGCGGTTCCAGGGCCAGTTCGGAGCTAGAGCCTGAAAAGCACCGGTTTTTCCTGTTCACACCGCAGCTGAGCCACCTCTAAGCTCCGAAAACCCCTCACATTGCAATACAAAACCACAAAATAGTCGGTCTAGCAAGAACCGCATACGTCACGCTTACGTCGGAGGTGGGGGCAGGGGCGGGATTAACCTGAGCAATAACAGTTTATGGCGAGTACGGCAAATGAAAGTTGTAACAAACAGTAGCGCTGAGCAAAGTGACTAGAACGCAACCACACACTTATTAAAAAAAACACACTTTATAAAGTCAGGCAACACTAACCAGGCTTAGTGTGATTCTGTTTATTTGTACCTTACTTTGACCATCCGTTCGCTGTCATTGATCATTGTGGAGAGCAGGCAAACGTTTTGTTTTGTATTATAGCAGCTATTGGATGGAATCAATACATGGGCTGCACAGGTTGTCATGACTCATGTCCGACTATCAACAAGTAGAATCATAATGAAAAATACGCCGGTAAAATGTGCCGGCATGCCACAATAGGATAGCAACAAGTAGTCAAGATAGTCAGTTTAGCTTCGGTTGCTATAATAACAGCACCCATTTATTACCAGAGAAACTTTCACAACAGCGTTGTGATGCCAAACAGCGGGCAGCACTGCAGCGGTCGGTAAATGCAGCTGAAACAATGAACCACGGCACTCTGGAGAAAAGTACAAGGGTTGAGAAGTAGTTATTTAATTTAATCTGGCTTCGTATGATTACAAGCAACACGATCATCGACCCGACGCCGTTGGGGAGAAAACAGCGATGTAAACGGTGACGTCATTACGCAGCAGCACCAGTCGGGCTCTGGGCGGTGTGAACAAAACGGGGGCTGAAAATAAAAGCTGGTTCCGAACCAGAAAATCTCTAGCACGGAGCTAGAACGGGAACCACGTTGGTGTGAAAGGGGCAATACAGCATCTCTGTAGTAGTGGCGGAGCTGGGGGGTGACTGGGAGTGGCCACTGCCACCCCAGCTGAATCCTGGCCACCCTATTGGCCACCCCAAACACCCTCACCACGGGGGCCCAAACAATTTTAGAACATTAAGAAAAAAATGTTTAAGTAACCTTTCATCATTCATCAAGAATTAACATTAATAGGACGTTATATTGATAATGTACTCACTAAACTTACAATTCATTTAACTTATTTTCTTCCAAAAGTTAATTATCCAAAGCCTCTGTACACCCCCTTCTATTTACATGTAATGGTTTGGTCCTGCCTCCAAACGCAGTGCAGCACCGCTGGCACTTTCTAGCAGAGAGTGAGAGCATGTTAGGAGCAGGGATGCTAGTATTTACCTAGTCTCAACGACTCACAAAGTCAGGCTTTCAAAAGAGAAAAGCAAGGAGAGAAAGACAAGAGAGAGGGACTAAAGGGCGACAGTATGTCACCCAGTTTTTCAAAGAAAAGGTGGGTGTGGTCTATGAGTGGTGGAAATGTGTCTGTTAGCTACGCGTAGTCCATTGTAAATAATAATTGTTATATTTTTTTTTTACTAAGCTGACATTAAGTACTGTTAATATCTATACAGGGTTTTAATTTCACTCCTATTTTAGCTGACATTTAGTAAATGCAGGTACATTTTGAGCAGCTATTCATACTAAATCAGTTGTCCCTCCCCCTGGTGCCAGGACCAACAGATCCATCTCTAGACTTAGCAGCCCTGTCCCCGCATACTGTAAGTGTTATATTTTCACAGCTCAGTGTCAGTAAATATTGTGCAGTTAGTATTGGACTACAAGATAGATGCAAGCCTGTACAGGTAGAGTTATTTAAAGCATAAATGAGTCAGTTGGGTTCTGGAGGTGTGGTTACAGCAATTGTGCTTGGTTGGCGTGGCCTGGACCTGGTGGTAGGGCCCAATGTGATATCTTTCCATGGGGCCCAGAATCCCTGGCGTGTATGGCCAGAGGGCAGGACCTATGAACACATTTACTACCCAATAGCATTGTGAGGCTGAACAAAAGGACCTTTTGACTATGTAAATGTAGTCTTTTAAAAAAATTAAATTAAATTTACTGACTTTTTTAGGATAGCTTCAAGTAATGTTGTAAAATTACAACCGGGGGTCTTACAGGATTAAGGGCTATTGTTTATTGTTATTTAATTTATGATGTTTATTCTTAACTTATCATTTAATTTAAAAACTCTTATTTAAATGATGTGTGTGTGTCTCTGTATTCCTGATGATACACTGAGAGAATGAGCTCATAGGGCTGCTGATCACCATAAGCTAAACAGTCTGTATATTGCATTACATTTGTATAATGTAAGCTTCGTTGATACTTTGCCTGCGGGAATACGGAAAAAATTGTTAGATATACTGAATATTATTTGATCTATTCCACCACTTAATCCCAAATAATGTAGAGGTGTGTTGTAGGTGCCTTAAATAACCCCTTATTTTCTAGTGAGATGTATTTTTATGTTCATATAATAGTGATTTCAATGCCAGCCCAAAATGATCACTGGTTCCATCCTGGCCACCCTACTGAAAATGTCCTGGCTCTGCCACTGCTCATGTGTATTCACTCTCTGTCCTAAACTGCTTGTGGGAGCTCCTGCCCCCCCTCCCTATGAGCCCACTGTGCTCTGATTGGTCAGCTCGCCCACTCTGTTCTGATGAGTCCACCAACGTTACAGCGGAACATCAGTGATTATGTGTTACAATGGCGTTAGCAACCAGAAAATGACACCAGTAATGACAAACTGATGAGAATGCTGCGTGGGGTCTGGGTGCCGTGTTGGCGGGACGTTGTGGGGCGGTGAGGGAGCTGTCGATCCGCTCCCTCACCGCCGCCACCACTCTTAACAACGTTAGCAGACAGCAGAGCAGTGGGAGCCGGTCTAAGATCCAGTAGAAATTATAAAAAGTAAAAGTCTGCTGCTTATTGTTCTACTAGGCCAAAATAGCGTCAAAGAGTATGAGAGTGCGTTAATTAATAGAGAGAGGAGCTGTGGATTATTGTCATTGATTAATGCATCAGTGTTTCTTAGGGTCAAAAACACTAAACTCACAACTTAAAATGAAAACGTTTAGTTTATTTAATAAAAGAGCACATGTTCAATGTGAAAAGTGACTATATAGATTAGTTGCAATTTGGTTCTATATATATATTATAAAAATTATAATCTTTTTTTATAAATTCTTTTTTTTTTAACACCTTGAATTTCAGGGGGGGCGTGGGGCTCCGCTGGCGGGGCGTGGGGCTCCGCTGGCGGGGCTCCGTTGGCGGGGCGCAGCGCCCCTCCAAGACAATGGTAGGGGAAACACTGTATATATATATATATCATATATATAGGCTAAGGTCCCGCTGCTGACACGATAGCAGTCATTTAGTGCGCATATGTGTAATTAAACCCATGATATCAAAATCTCACTCCAGCCAGGTACCCAAAGTTGGCAACCCTGGTTAACCATTGTTGCTCTTATTCGTATATTTATAAAGAGAACGGTCTCATTCGGTTTACTGCATCCACGTTTACTGACGATGTGGTACATTATCTTTCCGGGGTGACCTGACAAATCAGTGTAGAGTCGAAGAACGCCCCTTTCCGGTGTTTCCTCCGCCACGTGCGCTTTTAACTATTTATCACCACATTTCAGAATTTATTTAGTTTTTTATCAGTCTGAATTATTATATGATAAATGTGTTCAGCTAGTTTCAATCATGTTTACGTTAATGGGTACTACGTTTTATCGTTGCTAGTTCGCGTGTTATCGTTGTTAGTTTGCGCAGTGATTTAGAACTGTTTGGAGTGTCTGGTTCAGTGAAGTTACAGTATTGCAGTGGCCTAATGAACAAGTCTAGAAATGTCATCACATTGTCCATGTTGGGTCCAAATGTAAAAACTATAAAAGCACAATGTGTGGAAAGGGGTAGGTGGAATAATGTGAATGTGAAAGTTCATTGATATAAAAAAAACAATGTACCATAAATGCATAACCTTACGTGCAATTTGAAGAATGAATGCCTCTAATGACTATAAATAAAAACGTTTTGATAATTCATAATTAAGTAAATCATTTAAAATTGAATACCTTTGGGTTTTAGAGTATTGATTGGAGAAACAAACTACTAAGCTTTAGGAACACTTGGTGTGCCTTTTTAGGCGACTTTCTATACATTTTGTAGACTATACTGTAGAATACATGAGTCAGACAAATTGATTTTAGATTAACTGATAATGAAAGAAATCATGATTTCATCTCAAATCAATATTGGGTTGAAATCCATTGTTGTTAAACATGTAAAATAAACAAAATTATCCTGCAAGCCCCTCAAAGGCAACCAGACTCCTCGCTATTTACAAAGGCTTTCACCGTTGACATTTTTATGTCTGGAAATATAGTGAAAAGTCATGCAGGTGAAATTTTTGTGTCATGTTTTATTGATTCCAGACAATGATGGATTTTGTCTTAAGGCACATTTGGTTATTGACTAACTGAATGCTGTAAATGGAAGCATGACCATAAAGAGGGAAAATCCCCAGCTAGTATGAGAGAGAGAAAGAGTGGGCCTGTTTTTTTAAACAGATTTTTTTCTAACTTATTTATTTAATCGTTTATTTAGCAGGGATAATGCACATCAATGAACACTTAAAACAAAATGTGTCAAGCGTAAATATGCCAGATTTAGCTTTGAGCTAATTTCCATCCGCAGTCTCTCAGATAAAACATTTAAGAAAATGACATTTTACAAACATAGCAAAAACAAATACATGATATGCAAAAAGTGCAAAAGAGCAAGAGCAGCACACAAGTATTTATCACATGGTAATATAATATAGCAGCAACGACATATAAAGTGCAAGAGAAGATACAAGAGATACATAAAGTGCGAGAGGAGATACCCCTGTATTAAAGTGCAGTTAGCGGTGATTGCACGGATGTTTGTTTCTCAATCATTCTTTGAGTTGGCCTTTGAAGGTATTGAGAGTGGGACAATCCCGTATGAAGAGCATGTTGTCTCATCGGTCTATATTCCTTAAACCCTTTAAAGATGCATCATTATAAGCTTTATAAAATGCATTCATGCACAAAACAAATAGGATAAGCTCAGTTGTGAAAACAAACACTTACAATTGACACCTAGACTTTTATAATTATATTACACAAATGTAAGAGGAAAACAAACGGTACAAAGCACACAATGAATTATTAGCATATAATTCCCTCATTGTATATTTTGATCTCACCAGAATAGATTCCTGGAACTTCAGCCCTGTGACCCTCACTGACCCCACCTCTAGGGGGCACTGCCCACCATATAGCTCGGAGGGCTAGAATAGTGTTCATGCAAAGATAAGTAGCAGACAGTGGCTGAAATTGCAAAAAAAAAGGAGAGCTGTGATGTTGGATGTTTGAATCAGATGTTTATTTTCAAATTACAAAATATCATCTGCTTATAGTATATAAATACTATAATAATATACTATATCAAAATATACTAAATCATAGCGCTTGTTTCATGATGCATATCATACCTCCAGACACTTCCAAATATACAGAGCCCTAAAATGCTTAAAAAGCAGAGTATGGAGCAGTCTTTCTAACCTTAAAACAATTGCAATTTTGAGTGTTAAACCATACTGTACCACAACTTTTTATCTTATGTGTTTTAAAAATAGTTATACTTGATTTGACCATCATACTAATAATATGGTTGGCTTAGAAAAGTAGATTGTTCATACCACAGGTGAGAATGAACTCATGTTTTCTTCTGATGATCAGTCAAATCTCAATTAACTAAATCAATCAATCAACCAAACCTTAACTAAAATATAATTTCAACAATAACAATGACAACTATTTTGTTAACATGGGAAAACTTGCATACAAACATAGACACTCCAATGTCATGTATTTTTCCAACAACTATAACCTAAAACATAATTATAACTTTAAAGAGCGTACAGCTTCAAAGCATACTGTGTACATTCAAACCAAATCAATCACATTGGCAGGCATGTACATAGTAACAGCTGCTGACACTGTGGCTTCTGGCAACAAGCATGATGACTTTCAACACAGTGTGGTAATAACACAAAAGACAGGAGGAGACAGTAGTCCAGCTATTTTAATATGCCGTTATGTAAGAGTGCGATCAATCACAGGCTTCTTTCACACCTTTAACCTCCAGGGATTATTATGTGACTGTGATAGCTACAATGGATGGTAGCTGTCTCACAAAAATAGTTCCTTCATTTCCTTTGAGGACCAGATTAAACCAGCAAAAGGCTACGAGTGTTTGTGTGGCCCTATGTGAACGAAAATTACAAACGGCAGCCATGTTTGTTTTCCCAGAGAAATGCAGCCTTGCAGACTTGAGCAAAATGAAGAGACACAAGCAAACAAAGAAAAGAGTCAAAGAAAGAAAACGAAAGAGATGGATAAAAAGACAACAAGAGAAAACCAAAAAGAAAATGATTGAGTGTAAGTACAAACACTATGAGCTGTGCCCATCACCTGTTCCCCATCGAGAAAGTGGTGTGACATTCCACTGTTGTGAACACAGACATATTGCCCAAGTCGGAAAAGGCAATCGAGGGGAATATATGATTACAATCATTCATCTGTTAAAGGCGATAAAACTGACATGTATGAAGTCAATGAGTAGCTGGTTTCCGCTTAAAAGTTGGCATGGTTTAAAAGTAGCCCAAAAAAGAAAAGAAAAAACGAATATAACACTTAACATTCCCTTTTGGAGTGATCTGATGCTGATTCAGACAACCTTTGTTTTGCCTGTCTGTCACACAGTCTCTCTGTTCAGGGCTATTTAAGGCATCCCTGAGACTGTGCCACCAAACAGGCTCAGGTTATCGCTTCTGCACATCCACAGTGACGTAACAACACTAACCCAAGGATTCAACCATCCCTCTGTCTCAGCTAAAGTAGAACTTTATGTGATTGTTAGCTGTATTGAATTAAGAAGCCTGTGATAGACATAGCTTACATGCAGAGACACCAATTGCATAATCTCTTTCTGAAATCCTGTGGTAAATCCATGTCTAAGTGACAGCACACTTTGACATGCTTTCCAGCCTGTGCAGTTAATGGAAAGACTGCTGAAAGCAAGACAAAGCTCCCCAAACACTGCTCTGTTGACTAAGGGAAATACCACTATGTGGGGGAGTGGGTGTCATGTCAAGACTATAAATAATCACAACTTTAAACTCCCTGCTGCAATGAATTATTCCAACAGTAACAGATCTCTTCTTTCTCCCCTCAAAATTTGCCGGGATCCCTAACAATGGCTCTTTCAACTGAGGAAAACCACTGAGAGGCAAATGGAGAGGTAAAGTGCTTAAGCTGGATTGGCAAGTGGAGAAATGTCACTTAAGTAATGTTTACAGTCCTCATAACAAAGGGATATAACTTTCTTACTTTCATCACTGATGTCTGTCCTGGGGTGTCTTTGTAAGCAGTGATACCCGCAGTACTTTGTTCTGTAATTTGGCATTTACGGAGTCCATTAGTATCAACAAAGCATGCAAAGCTGGTAATCTACTCAAATAATTCTATAATGATTACATTCTTGAGGGAATAAATAGAAACGAAACGGGTCCAGTAAATTACGTTGTTGATTGGTTTTGGTGGTAAAAGTAATGTACAACTAAAAATATTTTTTACTTTGCCTTTCGTGGAAACACTCTCAGATTATTAAGGACATATTAGGCCACCAAAACAAACCTGATGGCATTCACCTTGACTGACCCGCCACATGAAATCCCTTCTGTTTACTTTGAAAAGATTGTTTCTTCTTAACCAAAGTAAGTGTAGAACCCTTTGGAGGTACTACAAATAGAGTCATTATTCAGAAAATTGACCTTGGAGCATTTTCCTTACATCCACAGTTTCATGCCAAACATGTGGCCCAGTTTAAAAACAGTTTTAAATGAAGTGAATTCAAAACAGAGGGAAGGCAATAACTCGGAGATATGAACTGACGCAGTGCTTTCAGGAGCTGTAATGAGGCTCATTATAGAATATCCTTAGGAAAGACATTGAACTGGAAAGTAAATAAATGTGACATCTGAAGTGTATACGTATAATATATACACAGTAGATATCTCCTAAAAAACCCAGTATTGCACACACACAAATTATTCACATGCTAAGAGCTTGGGGATATTTCTCTCAATTAAATATCTGATCAGGAGTTGTGTTCTTGCATGCTTCGCTTCTCAATCTCGACCAAAACATTCCCGGACATGAACAAGTAACTGATCCACAGCCTACTGGCTGGGTTACAGCTATAACACCTGTGTTCTGTTTATACTTACTTCATAATGGAAGCAATGAGTGGACTCGCCTTCTTCACATGTCTAAAGAACAGCCCTGAGCAAAAAAATAATAGCTCAACAAGTTTCCAGGTTTCAGTTGCCCACTTAATGTCCTATCTCTGGCCAAGGCTTCAAATACTTTTACGATCTGATATCCAAACTACCTGAAGCAACCCATACAAAAATACATAAATCCAATCCAATCCAATAAATCTAAATATAGTTTTGATAGGTATGTGATGTCAGGATACTTCTTAATTGACAAAGAGTTGAGCGTGGTGCATGTTTGTGCACAATCAGATGGGTGACTAGAGTCAAGAGGTCACTGCAGTCCAGAGTAAATATTGACTTAGTCCACAAGACAGCGAGCAGATAAAGGACTGAGTAAACTTCCACTGGCCTTTAATAGTTGGCCCCTTTCCTGTTGTGGGGGGACCTGCAGATGTTAGGAGGGTTAAATACACTCACTCACACAGACAGGCCAAAATTCCCACAGGCACCGGTGAAGAAGGTGAGCACACAACAGCAAGAAGGTGGGCAGGCCTGGATTCCACAATGCATTATTTTTGTTTACAGATACAAAATACTGCTGAAGCATCCACACAATTCTCAATTTGTTTTAAAGTCTAAGTTTTACTGAGCTATGTTAAGCTATGATAATAAAATGGTTAGTTTACAATAGTCTTGACAAAATGACATATTTTTCCTCCTCTGCAGTGCTTTTTCTATCAGCAGGCCTCACAATGGACAGAGAGTAGCTCTTAAAATAAATCTTTACTGTAAGGTTAAACTGTAAATTGAAATGGGCTTTCCTGTGAGTTTTTCAAATAATGTCTTTAAAGTAAAGAAAATGTTCACGTCCCTCCATAGAAATGGATACAACTTAGCTAATGACTGTATTGGCCAAAAATAAGTTGGAAAGTTGTAATGTATAACTTTGAACATTGTTCCTCTTATCTTCATGATGGAATAAGAGTGTGTATATGGATATTTGTATCTACAAATCTGCAGCTTACTTTGCATTTTGCTTTATTTTCAATAAAGTACCCTCCAAAGTTTATATTTTAGTTCACTATTAAGAGAGAAACCATGTATCCAACGCCTTAGCAACACACCTGTCATTATAGCACAGGAGCACAGATGCATCATCATGTCATTGTGTGTAATCATGTATAAAAAAATGGAAGTGGTAAAGGCAGCCAAAGACAATAAGACTTACTTGTTTGAAAAGGTTTCTTATAAAACTAACTGATGTGGGTATGTAAACCGGGCCTTTTAAGTTAAAAGCTCCTTCGGATTGGACTCTACCTGCAAAAATTCAACAATAACATCCCCATATAAAATATATATATTATATATATATATATATGGTCAATTTTGTGTGTGTGTGTTTATTCTAATGTGTTGTCCCACTTCCCAACATCTAATTATCTTGTTGTTTGTGTTGAATGTGTGGTCCAATTGTGCTTTTATTGTGTTACTGCCCCCCTTGAAAACAAGATGGTCTCAAGGAGTTATTCCTAACAAAGAATTTACCCCAAAAACCAAGTCCTTCGTTAAGAATTCATTCTCTATACTCAGCATTTTTATAAGCCATAAGTGTAGACCCTAAAGTATAGCCCTTCTCCACTTCCTGAAAAACGTGCACCCTCAACGCATTATGCGAAGTAGCAGGTAGCGTTGAGCCGACTGAATGTTCTCAGTCAAGTGTAGCTATGAGTCTCTGCAGCTATACAATCCAACCACCCCCGGCAGCAATTCTTGCAACAGTGGGTGATTGTCTGGGGCTCAGGAGCCAGTCAACCCCTGATGCATACATACTAACTCTCCCAGTGAATTCAAGGGAGGCCACACTTGTTCTCTGTCAACCCAGGCTCTCATTTTCACTCTCAAGGACACAAAAAAATGTATCTCAGGATTTCAGGTTCACTTTCTTTTCCATCGAATGCAACAACATAATGCATTGTTAGCACAGCTCTTTTTTAAGTTCTTATCTGGAAGGGATTCATAATTGAGTACAGACAACTTGGACCCACTTCTGATGGAAGAAAATACATTTCCTGTTGAGTAACCTGTGGAGGCGTGCACATTTCTCTAGCCCCACAGAGCCAGCTGAATGTAACAGGACAACAAAACCTGCATGCAGGATGTCAATAATAAACACTTCCATGAGGAATGTTTAGGTTTAAAGGCACTAAATAGATGTTTCCCCTATTTAAACACTAGTGCATAGTTTGATTAATTTGTAAGATATTCAGTCTCTGACAGTTTCTCTAATCCCTATTTATCATTATACAGGATAACAAAGATTGATCACTGACATTATTACTTACAAGCCCATTTCTGTGCTTGTTTTCCAGCGTATCATAGCTATGTGAATGAAATACAAATAATTAGAAGGGTGTACAGCAATAGAGCACATGGTATTCATATTATAATGTAAGAGATCGCAGGCTGCATGTTCATGTGGCGAGTTCAAAGCCAAGACTAAGAAGACATTTATCAAGATCAACTTAGAGTAAAAAAGAGGCTCACACAGTAAACCTTTCCACATGTGCAGCTGTAGGCTACTGTGGCATGAATGATTATTGTGCAGAATTTGCAGAAAAGTCAACAGAAAACGAAGATATCTTATTGAAAATTCCTAAAATAAAAAACAACAATAATAGACAATAAAGATTGTAATATTAAATACATGCATGTATTGTATTGCTCGTCACGTTTTGGTTGCAAAACCTTATTGCTGGCTGCAGAGACTTTGTTTAGTAAATTGGCGCCCCTGTTCAGGAAACATGCCCGACAACTGCAATAAGTCCTGTAGTTGCCATTTTATATGAAAAGCAGTTCTAGAGGCAGTTTCAGAGGCGCAAATATGCACATGTAGCATAACATCTGCATACTATTAAACCAAATGCTCACTTACGTTGCTGCCGCGGAAACGTGTCCACTCCTTGTCCGTTGAGCTCCTAAATGCATTTGTATGCATTTGTCCAGGCAGCAGAGATCTGGGTGAAAACAGAATCACACTCAAGAGGATACCTGCTCATCGGCTAACCATTTGGTAACAGCCAAAGGAAGCGTAGAGTGGACGGATGAGTTCTGCCAACTCAGAATTTCCTCATTGCATTGCAGTCCGGAGGAGAGATCTCTCTCACTCGTTCAAACCAGAGCTTCTCAGATCCTTTGCGCTCTCCGGCGCGCAGTTATCAGGCTATTTCTATCCAAAGTGGAGACGCGCAACAGTTGCATAGAAAAAGTTGGCTAGGAGAGCGGCTGGTCAGACAGCAGCAATGACTGTGCGATACAGAGTCAGAGCTCGACTGCTTCTCTCAGAGTGATCTCCAACACAACAGCAGATCCAGCCCTGTGCGTCTTTACCCCGAGGCGGCGGTTTCTGCTATGTGCCTTGACTTGCACCGATGCAAGGGGACCCGTATTCACACAACTCCTACCAGCTGGTGGTGTTAGATTTCACCTCTTACAGGCTCGTGACATCACAGATCGACTATGGCTTGTGTTAATCGATGCCTTTTGTCTAGATTGACTACTGTGCTAGGCTAGCCTAACTCATATACAATAGGCCTATGCATCTAAACTGTAAACTCAGCAGGTTGGAGAACATTTTTTAGTTTTTAACAAAGGAGAATAAACTTGCTTGTGCATACATGGTCCTACTTACACACACACTGAAATAATGGCAGATAAAAAATGAAAGAGATCAGCTGGTGCAGCCTCTTGTGGTTTGCTGACAAGCAAATCTGCCAGGTGATGCAGCTCAAGGCACTGATGTTCTGGCATAATGGCAAGAGTTCCTGTTGTCCAGCCATCAGTCGTAGATTACACTTAACACTTTATTTTGGCATAAAAACATACAGTGAACAGTCTCTGCAGTCCAGCAGGAGAGAGAGTTGTAGTATGACACAGTACAGGTTCATTTGAATCGCATAAGCACTTGGCATGAAGACAAGCCACAACAGGTAAGTGAGAAAGTATTTTGGGCAATGCTCTATTGGTTAATGATCACAGGGGGTTCAAACTGTAAAAATGATGCAAAAATAATCAAATAAGAATGTCAAGTTTGGTGTGAAAATATGCAACAGTACAGTATCTGCAGCCAGAGGCATGGAGCATGTGTAAAATGATCGATTGCATCCCGGTCTGTTTTTTCTCTCTCCCTTCAGCATAAAAAACACTTATGTTAAAAAGTTATGTTTCTTAATAATTACACTTATACTCACACAAGTAATTATATATTTCCTACAGACAATCATGCACAACCCTGAGCATGTTTAATATGACATGTAAAGGTCTAACAGGTTAGGTAGCATGTCATGTGGATTGACTTTTTTATATAACGTTAAATCCAGCTGCTGCATTGTTTTGAGATTTACACAAACAAAGATTTAATAGATGTATAAACTCTTGCAGTGTTTACCATAAAACCTTTTTGCTCTGGCACTGATTATCGTCAGAAATAACCCTTCTTTGTTCCTCTATAACCAAAGAACCACTGTGTTTCCTCCTTGAAAATGACACCGTTTCTTTTTCTTTATCTTTCCCATCGATATTTCCAAACAAACTGGCTCTAACCTACTTCCACTTTTCCCGATCAAGGTTAACCCATTAACCTAGAACAAACAGAGCTCTGTGGACCCCCAGCCCTCCCCCACATACTCCAGCATCCTCCTCTGGATGTCTGTCGCCTCCCTCAGCTAAACCTGGACGGCGAGAAAGTCCATATGGTTTGCAGTTTAGGGAACACGGGGACGCTCAACAGGAGACTTAGAGGAGACAGAGCAGTTCCTGCCTCTAATCCCAGGTGGAGCAAACAGGGTTTCTTAACCTGGCACAGTGAAAGGACAGTTACAGTGAACAGTCTTTATTATACAGTCTTATAATACTCCTTGTCACAATGCCCAAACAAGGAGTATTATAAGAGAGGTCAAAGTGACATGGAAACTTCAAGCCAGGCTGCCAGCTACTAAAAACAGCGAGGTTAATAAAAAGTGTTAATTCTTTGATTTGTGGCTGCAAACAAGCTATAGAGGCCTTTGTGTGTCTGTCGCAGTGGCTGAAACTCTCCTATCCCTCTTCATCAAAGACAGTTGTCACGGAGGAGGAAGCACTTTGCAGTTGATGCACAATCTTTCTCTCTCTCTCTGTCTCTCCCTTTCTTTAGCTGGCTTTGCCATCAGCCAGCATCTTGGGATAGCAATTCTTCAGCCAGATGTTTTCTTCCACTTACAGAAACAAAAATGTTGAAATGCTGGTTCTCTGACACGACCCGACTGTGAATCAACATCATTAAAGGAATAACATGATCAGACAGTTTGTAGCAGATCACAGATATTGCCATCATCGGCCATATTTTTGTAGAGTAAAAGAGCATTTGCTATTTGGTAACTTGTAAACAAAGTTTGAGTCCGGACATGTGTCATATTGATAGAACTTTGATGTAATCATTGATGTAGGGCCTATCATGCTGCAAAAAGGTTCTATGAAGGTTGTTACCATAAAATTACTTCAGCCAAGTATGCACGCAGATTTACAGGAAACTTTTCAAGATGAATGTTCTCTTTTTTCTCATGTCCAGATGTGTACTAATCAGTCCATTGTGCACCGTAAGCCCAAAGAGTGACTGTTGTCCAATAATCAGAATCAGATCAGCTCTCTTTTTCTCTCTTGAGGAATAGGCAGACGCAGATGATTGCACACTGACCCTCTCCTGAAACATGTGTGTTCTCCTCTGAAAGTTTCATAATTTATCCGATTAGATTACAAATAATTGGAGCCAGAATGATAGTGAATGGATCAGTGTTTTCAGACAATAACTGCAGAGATTTAGAAGTACATAACGGCTAGGCAAGATTCTGATCAGTGCAGCATATGGGCACAGACAAAATCCTTCCATATGATCAACAATTACATAATGCATGAAGAGAACATGTCTATTCTAGTTTGACTTCTTAACATACTATTCTATTAGAGGGCGGTGGTGGCGAAGTCCATAGGGATTTGGCTTGGCAACTGGAAGGTCACCAGTTCAAGTCCCGGAAAGACCATGTGCTACCGAGGTGTCCCTGAGCAAGGCACCGTTCCCTATACACGGCTCCCCGGGCGCTGTACATAATGGCAGCCCACTGCTCCTAACACTAGGATGGGTCAAATGCAGAGAAACCGTTTCGTTACATAGTACCTGTACTACGTAATGACAATCAGTTGAGTCTTCTTCTTCAATACTATTCTTTGCTCTTGCTGGCAGCATGTTGTGAGTAGTAGATTTGGACTTGAGATGCCTCTGGCCCCACTCCCAGGTCCATGTACCGGCACACTCGTGATTTTCATCTCCAGAGTTTCCCACTGGACATCCTGAATTCAAACACCATGTGCTGGTTGGAGAGCATATTGTCTTTCAGGTTAACATATAATAGTGCAGTAAAAGCTTGTAAATGTGGGGTGTGTGGAAACTTTAATCCTCGCAGGACCAGAGTGAAGCCAAAGTCAATCGAACTGGATAAAGACAAAATAAAAGTGGATGAGGAAAAGGGAAGGCTCTACGATTGATAGATCATAACATTACATGTTGAATTGAATCAGCCAGGAGACATAATAAAAACGTGCTTTTGAGAGCCTACTGTTAGTGAATTATTCCCATAAAAATACAGCAGCAGTTGGTTAAGCGTGGCCTCATTAGGTAAACAGCTCAGTGTATGCCATGAACGAGCCTCAGCGAGAGCAAAAGTTGGCGTGTATGCGAGGAGGTTGACTCTACCTGCAGACTGAAAAGACACTAAACCTGCCTCTGTCTCTAATAAGTACACTGTAATTTCTGTCCTGTGTGCGTGTCATCAGCACGTAGGGCTGTTATTTTCATGTGGGGAGAGAGTGGGCAACAGCTGGGAGAGTGCTTAGCAGATGGTGGAATACAGCACAGTCAATAGCTGAAACAATGCTTCATGTAAGAGTGTGTGTGTGTGTGTGTGTGTGTGTGTGTGTGTGTGTGTGTGTGTGTGTGTGTGTGTGTGTGTGTGTGTGTGTGTGTGTGTGTGTGTGTGTGTGTGTGTGTGTGTGTGTGTGTGTGTGTGTGTGTGTGTGTGTGTGTGTGTGTGTGTGTGTGTGTGTGTGTGTGTGTGTGTGTGTGCATGCAGTGAAGTGAAGTGGTTTGCAGAGCTTAAGGGACCATGGGAAAGCAGGGAGAGAGGGGCCAGGGGAGTCCAGGGTAAAGGGGGAGTTTGGGCTGATAGGAAGTTTGGGAGCGTGCAGGGAAAGTGAAAGTCCCTTTGCGGGCCATATGGGGTGGAGAGAGGGCACAGAGGAGGAACACACACGCTGCAGGGAGGGGTGTTGCCTCATGCCTGGCTTTTCATTTTCGTTGTGCAGCCTTGTAAGCAGACCTGATGGATTTGATGTATCGCTCTTGAAACAATGCCTGGTTAGTTGATGAATCATTGCAATAATATCCCAAAACATAATTTAAATTAAAGAATACTAATAAGGTATTTATTTGTATTTATTATAGTAAAATCAGCAGAAAGATTTTTCTCTTACTCTTTCTTATATTTGTGATTGTTTAGCAGCATTAACAGAGTTTTTTTTTAAATGTGATTAGTTTTGACATGTCAGGCAGGAGTTTACGAAACCCAAAATAACAAGCGCATTAGTCAGCTTTTAAAAACCCCGGACTTCTAAATGCTGCCAAAACAACACTTGTTCATCCTGAATTACTCACATTTAATATTCATGTAAAATTGTTTATGGTTTTCAGAAACATCGTTAAATAACATTGCTTGGGGAACCAGTGCAGTGTCTGTACTTGTAGTGAATATTCTCAAGAAAAGAAAAACTGCCTGGAAAGAACTTTTAAACAGGAAAAGTAGATGTGCTGAGTCAGATGAAAACATGTTCTTCATCATACATTGGATATAATTAATGTCCAACCCCTGCATCCTTGCTGCTTTATTTCCCTGGTGGCTCTGGAATTACCTGTTTTTAAATCAGGCCTACATAGTAAAGTATTCTGATGGTTTTCCCCATCTTTCTCACTGAGGGGGAAAAAGGAAGATTGTGCAACTTCCAAATGATACAACTTCAGTGGAAATTTGAAGGGAAGTGGCTCCACTGTATGGGCATGCAAGCTGTCAAGCTTTAATTTAGGGGAGGATGCACACTACTGTAGAGAGTATTTAACTCTTTGGTAGGTACTTTAGGATATGATGATACACAATTCAGATAAAATCCTACAGCGTTTGCTAAGAGACATACATAAAACATGTGTTTTCAGACACAGAAAAGTAAGCATCTAGCACGGTGGCCCTGCAAACATGATGAATGACTAAAGAGCGATGGCAAGGCAGCATTATAAGGTAAATTGGTACTGACACCCAGAGTAAGTATACCAGTCAGTGCTTCTCTGATTGTGTCCTGTGTGAACTTGAAAAGCTAATGTGGAGCGATGACTGTGAGGCTTCGTCAAATGACAAATACAAATGTGTGACAATGTTTCGTAAAGAAAACTTAGAATAATATTACTACTATGCATAGATTTCCCACATAGACTGTACTTTGCGGAAACTTTCCTGTGTTCAACTCACTAGTCGGATTTGCTCACACTTTTCTTCATTACATTGTTATCCTCATTACATGCCGATCCACCTCATCTGTTGAAACAGTTTTACATCTTACCGTACTCCATTACATTGGGAATCAATTCACCCAGTTCACTTTAAAACAACATGGTTAAAGTACTAGCAAGACATTCTGGGCAACCTGGTTACTTGCTTTCTTATTGAGAGTTAGCATTATGTATTGCAAATGTGTTCTCTACATAAGTAGACAACCTTTTCACACAATATTGCATGCTTTCATTGTTTATATGTTTTGCACGATGTAGTGAAAAAAGGTAGATTTAAAGTTCTGTTTTATAGGCACAAAACTACTGATCATACCACAGGTAACACGATCCAGCTTGCATTTAAACTGGGTGTCCTAATTCAGAAAACCTGGCCAACTTGGAGTAGAATTGGAGAACATAACTCTGTCTGTTTGTCTCAGAGGGATTAGGAGAGGAGAGGAGAATAGAGAAGAGGAGAGGAGAGGACTAGCCTGATTTAGGGAGGAGTAGAAAAAAGCCACCTTGACCTTACTTTCATCTCTGGAGCTGATCCTCTGTCTGGCGTGAATTCTCTGAGGAGCTGGCTGTGGAACAGAGACTGGCTTTATGCTTGCTTACTACAATGTTCCTCATACAAAATCCCTTTTCATTTCTCGAGAGGGTTGAGAGAATGGCTTGAAAGGCATGTTCTTTCTTATCTCCAGTGATACCATTAGGCTGCGGGTAATTTAGGCCTGATCCCAAACATTTTCCACCTAAAGTGAAGCCAGCAGTAATGATGATATCATCTTTATGCAGGGAAGAAGTGTTGGAAAATCATGATAGAGAAAGCCACAAAGAAAATCGTTGTATCTTGAACCCTATTCATTCTTGAGCATAAATCATGTTTCCAAATCCTGTGTTTGGCGCAGATATCCTTTCATCTCTCCTGATAATTCCTCCATTTACTGTTACCATTAAAAAAAAAAAGGCAATCATAATAGGCTACTTATTCTTGATTAGATCATTTGAGTAATCCACTTAAGGAAAAGTTATTCCTTAGATTATAATATCGATTGCACTCTCATAGCAGCATCTGGCAAAATTAGCACAGAATTAATTGATCGTTTTTTGTACCAAACTGACTTCTAATGCCTAAAGTTGGAGATATTTTAACTACGTGTTAAACAGGACGCAAACACGTTGTGAAAAAAACGTTTGATATCTGTTTTAAACCTATCCAACATAGACAGCGAGAACAAGCCAATCAGAGGCAGAGTAGGGCGCATCAGGACTTTACCATCCTAGGAAAAGTAATTTCGGCTTGCAGAAGGCCTACAGCTATGAGAGTGGTATCAATCTACTCATTTATTCCAGGCAAGAGAGAAAATAAGCACATTCCCCAAACTGTCAAACTATTCCTTTTAAGTTAACTTTTGTTGTCAGGGAATGACACATGCACATACCTTAGCTGACAAGGAAAGTCTTACTCAGCACGGACAGAAATAGGTTTTATTACTTTAGGAAAACGTTCTCAGTGAAACGGTTTTGTGACAGTGTGTGGAAAACACATGTTTTGTAGCATTTGGAAGTATTTGAATTGACAAACACTAAACAAAAACCGACTGTGGGGAGATATTTGGAGAGCAGTTTGCAGTCCATTGTCGCACAGAGTAACTGTCAGATATGATCACACAGGTGAAATGCTGCACAACAGCAACCTTGGTATTGACAGGTGAGGCAGCAGGATTCAACAATACATGTCCCTCTTTCATGGGTGTGACAACCCAGAGGAGACTTCACACCATCTCGCTGCCGCCCTTCCAGTTTTTTTAGGAGGGACATAAATATTTCACTGCTTCGACCACAGGCACGCTTTACCTGCAGGTCAGCCCCTGTCCAGCCTTCTCTGTAGACCATTCGTCATTTAATTATGGCTTTTAGCTTAGGGTTGTTTGGGGGTAGGTTTATTGTCATTTCCTCTCCCCTTTTAACTGAAATTCCAGGACATACCTGAAAGTCCAGGACATACCTGGAGTTTACAAATTGCCTCTTTTCTGCCCACATATCAGCCCTCAGATTCTAAGGTAGAGATTAGGATGTTTGCAAAGGTGCTTAAAGAGCTCTACCGCAGACACCTGTGACAACACGAGACTCGAGCATGGGGGCTCTATGATAATGGAGGGTCATGTTTCTCTTTTGTTATATTTCTTCAAAGTTTGGAAAACAGAGGCAAACACTGGCCAATGGAGCTTTTCTTCTTTGGCTTTACATAAGTCTCTTTGATTTTCAATTTAGCCATAAGCTCAGTGTGTGTGCCAACTGCCAACAAGTTCAGATAATGTCAGAAAAGAAAGCTATTATTAAACCAATACCCTTTACTATGCACTCAACATCTGCTACTCCAACTTGGATTAAACTAGTGCTCTGAATGTTTAAAACCATTTCTGGCACAGGATTTTATAGTGGAGAACTCAGAGAAACCGGAGAAAGAGGACATTGGGAAACATCCAGATTTTATGGCTTTTACATGTGTGAATGTTTTGATCATTAATATCTATATTTCAATAGTTGTGAACATCCCATGTGAGGCCTCCTCTTCCTGTTTCAAAGCGTCATTTATTCTTCTGCTTACCTGTGCATGAAACTGAAGCAGTGCAGGCGCTTAAAAAGCCCCAAGTGCATCCACTCCAAACTTCAAACACAAACAATGTAAAACAGATGTACTATTTGTTTCTTTGGAGAGAAAACACACAAAACAATGTGTTCAGCTGATAATTAGAAATAACTGCACAGAAAATTGTTCCCAGTTTCAGCAGGGGGGATACATTCATTTACTGCAGGAAAATAAGAGGACTTGCTCTGATTAAGGGCTTTCTAAATAACACCCTAAAGGAGGAGAAGAAGACACGAGGAACCCGACAGTATTTAACATCTGAGCTAGAGAATAATTTTAGATGCATGATTCCGCTTCCCTCCTGTTCCTGATGACTTCTTTTTTCTATCCCGTCCCAGTCATGTGGTGAATATTGAAATATACTCTCATCTGGCAGAAATACCACATCAATAGATCACCATCATATGCAAAGTGTCCCAGACTTCTTTGCCTCACGGAGGCAGCAGAAACAAGCTCTTTACACAACATTGAAATAATATCACCTTTTAAGTTTATATGGCAACAGTTGCACATTCAGCAGATTAGGGGCAGCATTTGCTTTAATTGGATGTTGTGGTTTCTTTATCTGACAAATGTGATATCCTCCAGTTTTGTCTCTACTAACTTCTCATGGCAATAGCGATTTGTACTTCACTTTTTGTTGGAGCAATATATCTCTTTATATTATTTAATGGTTTAACATTTATTTTCTTGCTGTTTATAGTGTTTATTGTAAATGTATTCTTAGTTAGCATCATAAGTTAAAGTAGTTTATATGCTTTTATTTTGAAGGCATGTTTGGGCACTGTGATTAGAGCACCTGGTGTAATTGTATATATTGGAGACAGGTGGGTGGTGGGAGCCAGAGCACTATTAGGCAAACGGTTTTTTACCAGGGTGTTTCAAGCCACACAAAGGAAAGCCATAGGAAAGGCTTCAGGAAAAGAGATATAGGAAACCTGTTCATTGTCCTGGTATTGGATCATAATAAAATGCACAAATGGAGATTCTTGTCTGGACTTGGATGATCATTGCCCTGCGTAAGATCCGCTAACTAGTGCCTCAGCGGCTGTTTTAGTTCTATAGGATTTTGGCTGCTTCACTTTTAACATTCAAGATAGTAATTTATTCAATTGTTATAAATATACCAATGGGATTTGTATTTCCCAGGAAATGTCAACCATGTGAACCAACAGAACTCCATGGGTGGCAAGGACCTTTTGTCCCCTGCATTTCAGGACTAGTTTAAACTGCGGAAACGTCTCTATCCGTCAGCTGCCCCGTGTCACCATCCACTGTTGCCGAGGCAGAAAATAGCCCGGGCCTCTCTGTCCACTGGGGCAGAGCCACCTGTCAGCCAGGCCACAGGTTAAGGAGCCAGGCTCCAGACACAGATGGGCGATTGCCACTACCTCATGTGTTTGCTATCAGCGCTACAGCCAGGTTTGGTGTGGCTGGCCTGCAGCAAAATACTTCCTCATCATGACCTCATGTGTATGGTGTCCAGCCTGCCAGAAGTGTTACAGAGACATAAAAGAGCAAAAGTATTAGGTCACTTCTTGGATTTAAAAAGGACATTAGATTGAGAATTTCCTGAAGTGTGAGTTAACTGGCTGAAAGAACTACATTCATATGTTTTATTAATAACCTTTAGCCAGAGACTTCCAGCGGGGAATCCCGAACCAGAATCAGGTTTGGCTCGGGTTCCATTATGAATGAGATAGTCAGTGTTTTGAGGTGAGACATGTAAGTTACCGGTACCAGTAGGACATTTTTTGAAATTGTCCTACTGCATTTCAGTTATTAATGTACTTCTCAAGCATACATAGCTTCTGAAGTGTTATCCATGTACATTAATTATCAAATGTAAAAATAAGGGAGATTTAAATTAGAGTTTAACACTATATATTTTTCCTGTCAACAAATCTGTTAAAGATCAACCACAACAATATCCTGCAAACATGCATCGACTATTCGGCATAATAATCACCTCTGTTGTTTTAAGCAAAACCAATAAAAACACAACAGTTAGTCTGACTGTTTATTTAATTGTACATGGGCATGTTGCTGCTAATAATACTCACTATAGCACCAAATATTTATGATCATCCGCAGCTTTTGCAGTAAAAACTAATCGGCTTGGATTTGGATACCACACAGCATGTGTCTGAAGAACATCATTAATATGACATTTATTATGTGTTTGGGGTTGAAATGTAAGTCTTAAAAGAAGCACATTGTTCTTGTATTTGTTAGAAATGCGACTTGGAACATTCTACCTAGCCAGACATTTTTACTAACCCCAATATGTTTGCCAATAAGACTGCTAATATACAAAATTGGAAATCCATTTGCGGAGTGCTTGTGGTTCAGTAGTCCACTTCACATCATGATGTTATCCATTACATGGAACTATGAAGAGATATTTGTGCATGTGCTTGATTAAAACACCATGAATATCTTGGAATATATCCTGTTGCAAACCTGGAAATCAAGACATTTATCCAAGCAGTCTAGACAAAGATACCCCTGAGGTCATCACCATCATGACTTCCAGACTGTTTTGAGTTGACTGGCTCTGCTGGACTCAGGACTCGGTGGAAACCCAAACACTAAATTGGCCAAGGCTGTAGTTATGTCAGCTGGGGATATGTTATGTAACACGGTCTACAAAGAGACTGAATAAATGTCCCCCAAGATAACTCACTTCTTTAAAACTGCATAGTAACTGAACACTTATAGTATTTAATAATAATTGTTATCCTATATCACTTAAATCTAGTGGTGTTGTAAGTGAAAATAAAAGACTGGTGGAGTTAAATCATTTTGCGGCTTATCAAACTGGTTTTAAAAAGGTCCTCTATGATTGAATTGTTTTGGGATACACACTTTATCGAGTCAGGTGTATAGATCTACAACTCAAGAGTATAAACCTTGTTATTAGCAAGAAAGTGTAAGAGAAACCATATTTGTTTTACTTTATTTAAAACTATTCCTTTTAGTCTGAGGTTAGCAGAATTATGAAAAACAAAATAAATGCACGAACAAAAAAGGAAGATAATTTTCAGCATTAAGAGTTATGAGGTCTTTAATCATATTACTGGCAAATCAGTAACACTCACTTACAGTCAACAAAATGATTGGGCTCAGACATCTTATCTCTTCACAGAAAAGAAATACAAACATGTCCAAGTTAAAAGTAGAACAATATGAAGTCAGCAACAAAGTCCAAAAGTAAAATACATGGAAACTTCTTTGTTAAATGGAGACAGTGATCAAGAGAAGATCTGTGAACAATTTCCTCTAAATGAGTAGCCTGTGGCCTGAGAAAAAGAAAAAAAGGAATCACCAGATGAAGGCATCAGGCCATTATCTGTGTCTGTTCTGTGAAGTGCCTGCTGGTGGATTCATGGATTCAATTACCTTATTAACCTCAGACCACAAAAAGGGAAATTAATGCTACATTTTATTTGGATGAGACAAGGTGGGTCTCTGTAAAGTTGTTAAGAAATGCAAATTGAAAACAAATCTGGCACACTTTTTACAATCATTGACACTTTTCTTAAGGTTTTCATTTCCTGTGTGGTGTTTCAGAGCTAAATTACCATGCTGTCATCCCAGAGACTCCGGCTGCTTGTCAACTCTAATTCCTTTGCATGTATTTACAGCATAGAGACAAGGACACTTGATCTTCCCTACACAGGGCTATATCTGTATAAGCCCTGTTGTTTGCCTGCTTGTTTCTCAAACAGAAATGGCTCCGGTGCCAAGACAAATAAGGGAGACATTTGTGAACAGCATTGGAGGCAGAAGTTAAGAAATGGGTAAAACAAAGCAGGAAACTGGTAAGTATTCCCATCAGGAGGAAGAGATTTAATCTTTTTAGCTTAGTATTCAGGTCTGATCTGAGTGCAGCGAGCAAGGCTCCAGGACTGCCTGGTCGAATAGAAAAAGGCATTGCTTTGTTTTTTAATCATGAAATCTGTGTGAAATCTAATACAGCAGCTCAAATACCTACATCCAGCCCATCACATACCAGCAGTACAGTAGGTTTACTGACATGTGAGGTTTGTACTGTGCAGTAACATGGAGCTGGGCCATGTCTTCTCGTAACAGGGAGTGTCTGACAGGCTGCTCTGAGTTCTTCCTGTAAATGTCCAACAGAGTGAATCTCCTGACCAAACATAAGTGTGTGTGATTGACCTCTGTCCTCTTGCAGTCCTAAAGTACCTTATCCCCATAAAAAGCATACAACTCAGCATTTTAAATCGTTCAGAATATAATGAGACTTTTAGATCAGAACTCCTAGGGTTTTTATTGGAATAACAAATCGTTATTCCCTGTTGTCTTGAAAGGTGATCCTAAAATATTTAAAGCTTGCACCAAATATATAAATTATCTTGGATTTATAAGGTTTACCAGTTTTCACAGCAAAAACGGAAACAACTCAAACCGTTCTTGCAGGATCCATGACGATAAGACAACCTGTATTTAAGGAAAGTTGACAAGGCCTCCTTGTGGTCATGTGATTTTTGATGGTTGTCTCTAGTCGAAAAAGTATTGAGAAATTGTTACTCTTTTACTCACAAAACAAAAACTTAAAGCTATACTCATAAATATGTTTGTTTGGAAAATTACTAGTGATGTGAAAGGGCTCACTTGTTTAGTGACAATCCAAAATGAAAATAAAAGTGTTTTGGTGTCTTTAAGCTCTTTGTTTTGGATTCAAATGTGATGTTTTAGTTACTCCCACCACCCATCAATGCATGTTTCCAGCTGCTGTAAGCATTCCGTATGTACAAAATAATGGACTATTTAGCAGCTTAAGAGCCGAATATTTTCATCGGGATTTGGTAGAGAGCAAAAACTAAGGGATTTTTAAAAATGTATTTATTTAATTTTATATTCAATTGTGCATTCTCATTGATATTAAGATATATTTTCAAAAAGAAACATGGGAACACAAACAAAACATCACAAGAACAGCAATAACAAAACAAGAACAAGGAATAAAACAATGAAAATGATCAAAATTGGACTTACTTATATACATACTGTATGCAGTTTGCTTGGAAGGAGATTACAGGTAATGATGATGAACTCAAAACAAATCCTTGATTTGTCAGACCAACTAACCTTGCAGGCTTTTTCAGATACATCCAAAAGAAGAAAAACAAAATCCAAATGTCAGAGAACATGTCATGAGAGCAACCATCATTATTTTAAGAGTTAAGGTCATCAGTAAACCTTTGGAGAATGCTGGTGTGAAAAGTTGTTCCCCTTCTTTCCCTCTTCTTCTTTGCTGTGAGTATTGCTTCAAACAGTCCAGGTCAACAGGACACCGTCTGCACATTAGAACCAGGGTCAAACAGACACCTGCTGCCAGGAGGAGCAGTCGTATAACTGACAGGCGTTAACACCCCCGTAACTACACTGCTAAGCTGCGTTAAATACGCTGCACTGCGTTAGGGTGTGGTGCTGCCCCGCTGCCCACATCCCAATTCATCAAAACCCATGCACAGGCCTTTGATTAGCACTCCCATCTTCTGCCCTCTGCTCATCCTCGTGCCCCTCCTCCTCATCTCATTTCACACTAAACAAAGTCGCTGCGGGGTCCGATGGCTTGAACCCCCTCTCTACTATCACCTCACAGTCGGAGCCACTGGCCGGGTTGATGAACTTGGCTGGAAGGAATCTGCAGGCTTCTTCACTTGACTGAGCAGAGCTAATGAGTCGGAAAATCCCACAGCCAGAGCTCCAGGGTTCACCATGGGCATCAGGGGAAACAGACAGTTCAAACATGGGAGAGAGGCCGATTGAGGTGTGTTTCATATAGAGAGCACTTTGCAGGATGTCAAGGCAGCAGAGCAGGCTACAGATGGCGAGGGGCCTGAAGATGAAACAAGGTCTGGTGAAGGTCCACAAGGACTTCAAGGAGGAGAAGGCATATGTGGAGGAGTGTGTGACTGGATGAAGCAGGGATTACCTCGCTTTGATCTGTAAACCGTGTCCGTACCAGGGAAGCTGGGGGAACTCAGCTCTCAGCCAGGTGCACTCTGTTCATCAAGCTGCTGCCAGCCCCCCACCAAGCTGCCCCCAAGGTGTGAAATGTGCCCCCAATCCCTTTCTTACACGGCCCATCACACATCAGACCTACAGCAGGACAGGGACTGGCACAGGAAGAAACAGTATGGGCTAACCCTGTTAGCTGCTATCATGCTGCTGATATCTGGCTGTTGCATTGGGTCATGTTTAGAGGCAACCCAGTCTCACGGCATTTCGTGTTCACCAACAAGATTTTTAATCTATTGATTCGTGTTCACCAACACAATTTGCCCCTTTTTTTCGTGTTGCACAGCACGATTTTAAAAGCAATGTATTTCTACTGCCTGCAGCACGTCTTTTTCTCCGGTCGGGTCGAGGAAGACCGGAAGCTGTGTGGTTCATAAAAACATGTTCTTACTCAATATCAAGCCACAGTTATTGCTTTTATTTGAAATCATATAATTTCGGACTTTTGTTGCCATCTGTGAGGAAAATAAATGGGGCTCAGAGCCTCAGGATACTGAAATCTGTATTTTTAAAATCTTTTTTTCCTTCTAATTTGTTATTCTTTTCAAAATAGCATACTGTTATTTACTCACCAATAACACACAATTATCCTTGCTTTTATTTATTGGTTTAATTCTATAATCTCGGGCTTTTTTGGCGTCCGTCAGGAACTGAATCTCAAAATAAAAATAACCGGAAACAGACGTAGGCATTTCGAGCGATTACCCAAGATCCTCAGCTATGGTTTTAAGCTCGTTTATTGGATGTTTTAGCCGCAATGCATGCTGGGATTTGGTGTTTATATGATATGAAATCCGGGAAACATTTTTAAAATAATAAAATAATACTTAATTCCGAGCGCTCTTGCTTATCTCTTTGAAAGTCATCACATAACGGCATTGTAATACACGGTTCGGCAGCATTGTATATTACAGATCTGCCGTAGTTCTTTATTTATAGAGCCCTGATGAGAAGACCTTTGGAAAAACTGAGAAAATGCCGCTGAAACTGAATACTTGACGTGGATCATAAATATATTCAACAATTAAACAACATCTTCAATTTCTCTTCACACAATACGTCTCCTTGCAGTGTCAACACTAATTCTGCTGACTTTTACATTTGATCTAATTCACAGATAGGTTATATTTACACCATAACGGTGCACAGCTGATATAAAAGGACTGTAGTTTTTAAAGATATTACTGATTTTCTTTGAATGTAAGAATGTAAATACTGAGTCTGAAATAGTATAGCAATATGCTGTAAAATTATGTGAAAGCATGCATAAAACTACACATTTTCAGATGTTGTACGAAAACAAAAGTGTCCTACACTAATAATACAAAGTTATTATGGCTGTGTGTACCTTGTGTGCACCGCCTGGTTAAAGCACGTTATTATTACTGCAGGTCTCCCTTGAAAAAGAGATCTATGATCTCAATGGGACCAATCTGGTTAAATAAAGGTTTGAAATGAAAATGAATTGAATTATTGTGTTTTATTTGATTAAAAAAATATTTAGAGTACATACTTTCATAGGGGGAAAGTATAAATATAGAATATAAAAAATCAAGAAGATACTATAAGTGATCTCTACAATAAAACAGTTTAGTGCAGAATGTACAAAGATATTAATAGGAGGAGGTGCAAAACAGAAAAACGAATTAACCTTTATTTAAACATTAAATAACAGATTAAGGTCTTCTTTTAAATAAGAAAAAAACGTTGGGGTATCTATCTACAGATAAATATTAAGCCTGACAAAGTACTTAACGTCTAATATATTGCTTTCCTGCAATGTTAACTATGTTAAAGCACTTATTTTAACTGATATTATACATATGAATTATACTCTTATGTATGTAGATAGAAAAAGAAATGTGCAGAATATGACAGTTTAATGGTGGAGGTACATATTGATAGATGTCTTGTAATGCACTGTTGAGGAACCTGTGACCCAAGTGTTTCATTCATTGCATAACTACACCGTATATGATATGTCAATACACCTTTGAAAATCTTGAAAGGGATGTGCAAAATAGCCATAATATACAGTCTTTAATTAACTATTAGTAGAGAATAACGAGTAATGAATATACTTTATTACTCGTTTCCATTCATGTCAATTGCAGATACATGTTTAGTCTTCTCAAGCACCAACTATCAAATATCTCTCCTGATTGTTGGCACTTGACAATCACCTTACCTGAATTTTACTCAGGTGTAACTAAAGTCTGATTTAAGGGTTGTTTATATTTCACATAATTTATCAGAATCTGCAAAGTAACTCAAATAAATGCAATGGAGTAAAAATACCAGGTTAACCTCTGTAGTAGAATTACAAAGTAACAATGAGCTGTCTGGGTATTAATGCTGCGCATTATGGACACAAGCGATTTTCACCCATTTATTAATTATATGTTTTACATTTGATAACACCAATGTGTTTAATACTGGCAACTTCTAATTGTGGGAAACACGAAAACGTTCAGTAGAGACGTCCCATAGAACATTTTGCGCAACACAATAGCCAGCATGTGTAGTTCTGGGGGGGCGTTCAATTCCAGTTTTGGATAGTCTGGCGTGGTTTCGTTCCATTTCACACAGCTGTTTGACGCTCTGCGTAACCTTACGGGGACTGTAGTCCTAAACGATAGCTGGGGATTATGGGTAGTGTAGTGTCTTCGGCCATCCTAAACTCAGAAATGTTGACAATCGCAATGATGCTCGAAATGTCCCTTATAGGCCTACGTCTGTTTCCGGTTATTTTTATTTTGAAATTCAGTTCCTGACAGACGCCAAAAAAGCCCGAGATTATGGAATTAAACCAATAAATAAAAGCAAGGATAATTGTGTGTTATTGGTGAGTAAATAACATTGTGTTATTTTGAAAAGAATATCAAATTAGAAGGAAACAAATATTTAAAAATACAGATTTCCGTATTCTGAGGCTCTGAGCTCCATTTATTTTCCTCACAGACGGCAACAAAAGTCCGAAATTATACGATTTCAAATAAAAGCAATAACTGTGGCTTGATATTGAGTAAGAACATGTTTTTATGAACCACACAGCTTCCGGTCTTCCTCGACCCGACCGGAGAAAAAGACGTGCTGCAGGCAGTAGAAATACATTGCTTTTAAAATCGTGCTGTGCAACACGAAAAAAAAGGGGCAAATCGTGTTGGTGAACACGAATCAATAGATTAAAAATCGTGTTGGTGAACACGAAATGCCGTGAGACTGGGTTGTTAGAGGAGTAGTTAGACATTTTGGAAAATGTACATATTTTTATTTCAAAATAAATATGAAGATCCATTTCAGTGCGATAAATAAGAAACAATAGCCAACCACTTACTTTTTAGGGACATTTGTTGATTAGCTTAGCTTAGCATAAAGACTGGAAAAACTGGGAAGAAGTTAGACTGTCACCAAAGCTATTTTCTTTTTTCTTTTGACTTATCCTTTGAATTGCAGGACACTTGACTTTGCATTCCTTTTGTGAATTGAAGCATGTAGCCTACATTGTTTTTTTCTCTAGCAGTAATTTATTAAATGTGTTGTCTAGTTACAAATCCCGAAACATATAATAACCCACATGAAATCCCATGATTTCTGAAACATAGCTGTCCGCTCTTGTCAAGAGGAAAATCCCATATCACATGTTATTCATATATGTACAATCACTTCTTAAAGGTCACCTATTATGCAAAATCCACTTGTTCATGTATTTTTTACATAAACACGTGTCCCCTCTGTGTAAAGAGATTCTGAAAGATTCAGGAAAAAAGATTCGCTCCGAAATATTAGCTTCAAGTGTTGTTTTGTCGTAAAAAGCATCAAGCATCGTCTTATTCACATTGAAAATGTGAGATAATGTGCGATATAAGAATATAAATGCTACTGTATTAGCCACAGTTATGGAAATGCTACATTTTCTTTGCTTTGGATCCTATTTTATAGAGCGTGGCAATATACTACCTGGCTTTCAACTCTGTTTGTAGATGATAGGCGGACATAACTGACAGGGGTCCTTTGAATGATGCATTTGAAAAGTGGATGTTGCTGGCCTCGGCTCAAAGCATTCTTCTGTGACATGTGCAGAACAGTGAGGCTTTTCCACGCAGTGACCAATCTGTTTTGCAGACAGCCTTGAAACTCATCCGAAAGATCATACAAGCACTCTGGCCTGTCTCTGTTTATTTGTGTACCCCTTCGGGTCCTGTGTAAGTGTCTCTCTGTTAAGAATAGACAAGATAGGATTTTACAACTATTTAACAAAGTATCAAAGCAAATGTTAGCTTTTGAGTAGGGACTATCAAAAATCCAAGAAGGCATGGTTAAGTGTTGTTTTTTTAGTGTAGCTTTTAAGAAAACATCTAAGCATTACTTTTATAGAGCATCTGGAGAATAATAAAGAAACATGTTTTAAGGCGAACATAAGAGCTTTTCAATGTAAATGGATAGCAAAAAGATGTTACCGTCAAATGGACTGCCGCAGGCTGCAGACAGATCATCTGAAATTAATTATTTCATATTGGAACATATGCCACCATCATAACATAAAATCCTCCAAAGAACCACAACTTCGACTTTCAAAAGACAACATGTGAATGCAGCTAAAATGTTACATATTTAAACCTAGAGGGTTAGTTGCGGTTTGCTATATTTCCCTGCATGTTTTAACTTAGTTGAACATGCACACAAAGAAGACCCATAATCAAAAACTGACACTGTGGTTACCTCATACAGTAATCATTTATCATTCTGACATTCCATCATAAACTGAAGAGCGGCAAAAGAAATACCTGCCACTCACTTTTGTATGAATGAACTGCTCTGAGATCAGACGAGATCTTAAGTTGTGTGTGTAAGTGTGGGTGTATGGGCATGTTGGGGAGGTTGCGGTGCAAATGAGAGCATCAGGAAGGGCATAGGGTTGAGTAAGCTGTTTGTGCTTAGTCCACAGCCATCCACACCGCAGGACACCGTGGAACATGTGATGGGGATGATCACCCCCAACACCCACCTCTGCCCACACAACATCCCACCCCTCACACCCCCAAACTGTCCTTTTGACCCAGATATCCCACACCTTCTCCCAGCAGTAACCCACTTGTCTCTTTTTTATCTCTCTTTTTTTCTCTCACTTTCAGTCATTTTGCCACTTCAGTCAGATCCGGCCTCCAACCACGAGCCCAGACAGGCCGCGGTGCAAACAGAGCCGAGAGTTAATGTAATGAGCCAAAGAATGCCACCTATCAAGTTTGAAAAGTGTTCGGTGACCAGAGAAAACACAGTGGTGTATGGCGCATGTGTGTCTGTGTGTTATGAAGAGGCAGTGGAAGCATTCTTGATACATTGAGAACAGGAGTAAAGAAAGGGGAATCAAAGGAAAAGTAGGGAGAGAGATGAACATGATGCATAGAGAACACATGCATTAAAGAATGAAGTTGAAGTGAAGCAAACATGCATTAGCACATTTTGCTAATGCACATGCACCATGTATAAATATAAAAATACATGTTTAAACATGAATGTTGCCTCTTGACTTCAGCTGAGTCTCAGGAGGAAAAAAAAGGGTGAAAAAAAGACCATTCGTGACACCACATGTTGTTTCCACCTCTGCCATTTTCCAGTTTATCATATCGCTGTTGGATTCAAATGGAAAAGAGATGGAAAAAATGATAAAAGGATTGATGACAGATATATATAAAGTAATGCTGGAAGAGAATGTGAGCATGAATATTTATTTTACACAGGTGTTGCTTTGACAGTTTTTTTCCGTAGCATAGTTGTGTGTTGCATTGCTGCATGTAAAATGAGACTATAAATGTAATATGATGAATATTAAAAGCCATTGTTAAGTCTATTAGTTTTATCAGGCTGTTCCAGTGTGTAACAGACATGAATCAAGTGGAATATAACAAAATTGCTTTTGTGGGCCATACATGACTTCTCAAAAGAACAAAAACAACCCCCCAAATATACAAATGTGCACTTCCAATGAATACAGGCAATGATCTTGACATCAGCTTGCTCCTCATTAACCATTTTAAGTGCAATGTTCTACCTCCTGTGTCATCCCGCTACATCAATAGAGCTTCAGGTCAAAGTTCACCTCAGCAGCATCAGCCAGTGGTTGCATCTACTTAAAACTCTTCTAGTTTGCATTAATAAGTACAAATTATCTGTGAATAAGACTGTGACTAAAAAGATTGAAAGGTGAATTCCTTACCAATTTCGTAATAAATGTCTACAATCACAAACAATTATATGCAGATAAATAGCAGCTTACATTGTTGTCTGATGAAAAGAGAATGATAAAATCCATCTGGGTTTAACAACACAACAGCACCCCTTATTTAATTCTCCAGGTGTTGCTCACCGACCTCAAGATGAACTGTGGGTTTAATTATCTTAGACGTCAACAGGATTTCCACAATCAAGATCCAAAATACTCAGTCACCCAATGTGCAGTCCAAAAAAAGCACATTTAGCATACAGGAGGATAACATCTGATGCATTCTGCCAATTCATTGTGATTATTGAGAAAAATGTCCTTGTCTCAAATGAGTATAGAAATATTTCGTGGTAATTGTAGATAAGTAAAACAAAATAAATCGTACTACTGGTGTATGGGCTAACACTGAGTAAACCACCCACTCAAATTCTTACCTTAGATGTGTCCTGACCTGTTGCTAAGCTGTTGGATAAAATAAAGACATTTAAGATATTATGAATGGCTAGATTAAACAGAGACTTGGAGAGGTGTGGCTTTTCATCCCTATGGGGAATTTCTCACACCATGGTCAAGCTCTGTGGAGATAGAAGAAAAAAGCTGAAGGAAGGAAGGGTTGATTGTACCAACTAAAGAACACATTCTCCCTGCTGGATTACACTATTTTTCCAGAACATTGCACTAAAGAATATGCTTGACAAGATAACATTAATTCTTCAGAAAATTTCTCAAAGTGTCCCAAGAGAAGCCAATGTATTGGAGTAGTAGGAGGGAAAACACAAAGAAGGGTATAACTAATGACATGTTACAAGAATAATTCAGAATTAAGTTGATTTCACTTGATTTGTGTGCACCAAACTGTACACATCTGGTCTTGTTTCAATTTAGGAAAATAAAGGGAAACGGTTGTGAGACAAGTGGAATTATCTAACAACCTCAATTGTTTTAAGACACATTTATCTTAAAACCTAAAGCTGTGAATAAATGTAATATTTCAAATGTTTAATAGCAGCTTGGCTGAACCGGATATGGGAGTCATGGTACAATCTCTGGAAGATGGTTCCAAGAATGTGTAGTCAAATCCGTGTTCAACATTCTTTCAAAGTTTTTAGATAAGAATAAAACAAAAACTCTCCAGTATCAAAGACGTATTTCACTTCAGGGTGATAGCAGGAAACCCCATCAAGTCACTCAGAGAGAATCAGGACAATCTGAAGTAGAGTTTCAAAATAAAATACCTTTGAAGTCTCATATATGAGCTATCATCCCTCTGTTTTTAGATAAGAATACAACAAAAACTCTCCAGTATCAAATACTTATTTCACTTCAGGGTGATAGCAGGACAAACAGTCTAGTCACTCAGAGAATATCAGGACAATCTGATGTAGAGTTTCACCCTGAAGTTAAATAAGTCTTTGATACAGGAGAGTTTTTGTTTTATTCTTATCTAGAAACAGCGGGACGATAGCTCATATGAGACTTCAAAGGTCTTTTATTTTGAAACTCTAAATCAGATTATCCTGATATTCTCTGAGTGACTAGTTGGGGTGTGCTGCTATCACCCTGGAGTGAAATATATCTTTGACAATCGACATTTATTTATTTATTCTTATCTAGAAACAGAAGGACGATAGCCCATATATGAGATTTCAAAGGTCTTTTATTTTTACATTCTACATCAGATTGTACTGATATTCTGTGAGTGACTAGTTGGGGTGTCCTGCTATCACCCTGGAGTGAAATAAGTCTTTGATACTGGAGAGTTTTTGTTGTATTCTTATCTAAAAACAGAGGGATGATAGCCCGTATATGAGATTTCAAAGGTCTTTTATTTTGAAATTCTACATCAGATTGTACTGATATTCTGTGAGTGACTAGTTGGGGTGTCCTGCTATCACCCTGGAGTGAAATAAGTCTTTGATACTGGAGAGTTTTTGTTGTATTCTTATCTAAAAACAGAGGGATGATAGCCCGTATATGAGATTTCAAAGGTCTTTTATTTTGAAATTCTACATCAGATTGTACTGATATTCTGTGAGTGACTAGTTGGGGTGTCCTGCTATCACCCTGAAGAGCAAGCAAGAGGTTGTAAAACACTTTTCCCGCACATTAACTTTTACCTCCAGGATCTGTCAGGACTGGAGTTCCAGTAAATCTCTGTGAAGATCTGACCTCAAATTCACCTAAAACTCCCAAAACATCTTAATTGCAGCAACTGTATCGTAATCATCAGTGGCGATTCTAGAGAATGTGGGGGCCCTAGGCAAACATTCACTGGGGGCCCCTCGAACCAGCTTTTCATCACCACGCACAGCCAACACTCTTAATCCAATTTATTTGGGGGCCCCCTTCTGGTCCGGGGACCCAAGCAGTTGCCTGTCTTGCCTGTCGGCAAGCGGCGCCCTTGGTAATCATTGATCATTTTTAAGCGAAAAAGAAAGAGAATGAAGAATGGAAAGAAAAATTACAAGCAGTTTTCACACTAGATTTATGTTTACCTGTCTATCCTGTGTTTTTTAGTCTGTGTTTGATCTGTTCAGGAAGGCAAAAACTGGCCTCTCCAAGTCTAGCAGATAGATATTTTTGGTTTTCTGAACTGCTCTTAATAAACAGAAGAGGTCATGTAACCTGAAAAAAGTTATAGACACTCTGAATCCTTTAGTGATTTAAAGGCAGTCTAATGAGGTAAGAGAATGACAGGTCTCCCTTGAAAAAGAGATCGATGATCTCAATGGGACCACCTGGTTAAATAAAGGTTTAATATTAATAATAATAATAATTACAGCCATTACTTAAAGGAATTGCTTTTATAAAAAAGCATAGTTGCAAACCAGAGTGGACAATGTTTAGGCCAATGCAGAATTGTGTTTAAGTTCCTGTCAGTGCCTTACTTCTTTTTGGTATAGCACATTAGTGTGACTATATTGCACTCTAGTGGTCCAAAAATGTTGTTACACTTCCCGACCTGATCATGCTGGCCTTTAGATGAACATGGTTGTAGGTAGGCTATACAATTTACCAACAAATATAATATTGAAATAAATCAGATTTTTTTTTGTATGTTGTGCAAGAACTGTAATATTTATTTTGTTTGTTTTTAAGTTTGTGAATATCTTTCTAACTTTACCTTGCTGGAAAGGCTATAAAGCTAGTCTTATCAAATAGGCTCTGAGAGTGCATTAAAGCCTGTCTCATAAAGGCCTCTCTGTTGTCATTCCAAAGATATCTCAGAAATGCTATCTATCATCAAGTGTCTTTCAGCAAACGAGGGCTTTTGTTATGAATTAACTTCCGACAGTTTCGCCCCTCCCCTCGCTCGAAGATATTTTGGCCGTTTAGTACATAGATATATATAAACACTAGATGACTCACCCGCGCTGCTGGCCAATGGAGTGTTTATATATATCTATGGTTTAGTAAGGTAAAAAGCAAAGTACAGTACAGTGCAGTAATATCACTGCCTTCTTCTATGGTTTAAGAAACACAATCAAATAAGACAAAACATACAAAGTGGCTGTTTGTAAAAAATAAAAGCACGGTAGGAGGCCATGCAACAAGTGAAGTTACAAATTCTGCAAAAAAAAGAACAATTTGCATCTTAACAAATATATATTTGTACGGACTCAATGTCATTAGTGGTCTAATGCTCTGGTTTTGGTTAATAACTCGGGCTGCTCCTTTAATGAAACAGCTTTGCGACAGTCGTTACGACACTAGCGAAAACACATTACGACTCTTTTGGAGGCTCATTCAAAATGGAGTAAAGCTTACTGACACAAATATAAACATACAGCTTTTTACTACTCTTTTATTTATTATAACACAAACAGGTTGTTACTTATTAGAAAACAAGTAGCTCCTGCACAATGACAGAAGAAAAGAAGACGGGCTCTTTGGGTTTCTTTTCGAGCTACGATGATCTGAGCGACAGCAGCGATGGCAGCGACTCCGACGAGGAGGGGGAAAGTCGGAAGAAGAAGCCGGGGACAGACGCTCATGGCGGGGGAGCACAGTCCTCACAACACGGGACTAAACGAGCCGCCGGTGGAGCTCCGTTACCCAAACCTGAAGAGCTGTTCGGCTCCGTGTCCAAGCCTGCCTTCCTCTACAACCCGCTAAACAAGGAGATAGACTGGGAGAGTCTGACGGTCAAAGCTCCTGAAGAGGTAAAAACACTAGTTAGTTAGCGATCATTTAGTTAGCTGTCTTACTACTATAGTCGATACTCCATTGCTAAGGCAGAGCTGATGATATTTTAAGTGGCTTTACGCTTGTAACTACGTAACGTTTAAACCTATCGGAAATGTGGCGTCTAGTTCAGGAATTGTTCTGAGTCTTTCCCTTAGTCAGTTTTGTACATCTTTTTTTATTGTAACCTGAAGCCTGCCAGAGAGTTCAAGCCATGGAAGACAAATGCTGTGCCCCCTCCTGAGAGCTACTCTTCAGAGCCAGAGAGGAAGAAGGGACCTCCCCCAGGCATGGACATGGCTATAAAGTGGTCCAATGTGTACGAGGACAATGGGGAAGATGCACCGCAGCCTTTTGGTGGCACCGCCCGATTCTTACCCCCCGATGAGGAACTCTCTGAATCAGGTTAGTCCCGTATGAAATGACAACAGGGCATTTTTACTTTCTTATAAGTATGAACAAGCGAATTGAGCTGGTTTACAGTAGCCTACTATCCTAGTTGTAGATGTACTGTGCCAGATAGTTTAGTAATGTCAACTGGCCAGTACCATGTTTAAAGCATGCCTGCTCAGTAGAGATGTAAATCACTACCACCATAACATGATATCCTATTGATTATTTGGACAGCAATGCAATATTTGTTGATGACACAATGTCTGCCATGATACAATGCAAGTGCCTGCGAAATATATGAGAGCACATCCTGTGCCCTTTTAACACAATCAGCCACATTTATATAAACTCACAAAAAGCAACTACAATATGATGCAACCATTTAATTATTGGGCTCTTTCAGGCATTTAAATGGACTAAATGAAACTTGTTTTTACTAAAAGTAGACCTGTTCATTATAAAGTGCCACATTTCTCATGTTTTAGCACTTTTACATCTTTTGGAAGGAGTTGCGTTCAGATGTTTTTTACTTTGCAGAGATGATATTGGGTAGAGGATCAATAAATCGATACACCATCATCCCAGTCATAAGAACATGTTTCTTTGCATTTTAATGTATACCACATGGAATATTTAGATGAAGCAATATCCAGCATAAACTGTAAATGTATCAAGTGCCCTTTGTCAATTAAAGCCTACAATAAAACTGCATTTGCGATAAGCAAGTTGACTGAGTTGGCATAAACCCAGGGCAATGTCATTGTATTGGTAACTGGAGGTGCACAACACATCCTCAGACAAAACAAGAACAATTTAAAATAAATGTACACTTGCATTGGCTTCACTTTGCACCCACAGTGAAATGGAGCCTATTGATATGTTTAAATAGAGTGCTGTTGAGTAACTCAAACATCCTTATTTTCCACTCTTCATCCATCCCCTCCATAAATCCCCAAACCCTCCATCACCGCTCTTCAGATGATGAATCAGACAAGCAAGGCCTGTCTTCCAAGAAACGTCGAGTGGAGACCTTTAAGCAGAAGGAGAAGAGGAAGAGGGACCAGGGACAAGCGACTTCTGACAAGAATTTCGTAGAGGAGGAGAAAAGGATCCTCAGGCAAAATGATGATTGAGACCTAAACCCTCCTGCAACAAGGAATCTGTTTCTAATTTAAATATTTTATGTCAGCCGAGACTGCTCACAGATATTAGCACAGTGCTCGTTGCTCAAGTAGGTGGTATGCTGCTAACATAAAAAGTAATTCTACCTTTTATGTTGATCATTTGCAATATTATCATATTTGTTTTCTTTTCAAAGCACACCAAAAAGTAGAATTCATGACAGTCCCACTGGTTAATATTTTTGAATCAAGAACTTCTGGTTTTCCCTTAAAAATGCAGGTGTTTGACAGTGAGGTTATTTTCATAGTTTTGGTCATCATACCTCATGGTTTTAACCCACCCGTGCTTTTCCAAGACACTGGGATGAAGGGTATTTCAAGACCCTTTACAATGTGCACAGGGCATTATCTAACAAGTGATAAGACAGGTGTGATCTCAGTCTGACATCACCTTTGCTTTACTTCCAATAGACAACAGGGTGAATGATACTTGATTTATCGATTGCGCTTGGTTGGGTGTCCCTGGCTCTTTTCAAAGAAGCTGGTGCATACCATATTATCATAACCAATCATAAAGAAGGCCAAAACTACAACAAATGTAATAAAAGGTTGAGTCTGTGCTGACACATTGAACATAAAGGAACATAAATCTGCCTTGTTGGCTGTTTGCCTCCTGGTAGCTTTTATTTAATGAGGTAAAATAGCAGTGATGTCCGGCTGTGGTTGTTTACTCGGTCTGTGTTATTCTTGTATCATGTTAAATATCTAATCACAGCTGACATATGAAATATCTGTTTGTGTTAATATGTTGACTTTCCTTACAAAATGTGATTCAAATGGCTGTAAATCTGTTACTGCATTTTAAAATGTTGCTTGTTCTTCCTGCTTATGGGCACTAGATGTCGCCCTTGAGCTAATTTAGAAAGCGTCCTTCCTGTTTGATCTGAAGTCCGCTGCACACTGTGGGAGCATTCAGCACCACCAGGGTCGGTTTTTACTGTTCATCAGGAGTGGATTTCTGATCTTCGATATGGAAGTTAGTCTCATCTCAGTTCTCTTGAGATACTTGATGCATACAGACAGTTTAATCCAGTATGTACCTTGTATTACACAACATTTGACGTCCGGTGACATTTATCCTCTCGCATGTTTAGTATCAGAAGATGTTTGAAACATTGTACTGTTTTATGGACCTTTTGTTTCTGCCAACAGATGTCTTATTCTGTGTAAAAGGTTGTATATGGATACTTTTATAGTTTGTACTGCTCATCATAAATCACTTAGGCAATAAAAAGTATTTTACTGAAGAGCGCTTTTCTGTCAGTCATTTGTATTAAACTAATTAGATACAAGGACAGAAAATGCTATATAAAATTAACTTTTGATCACAATCACTGGAGAACAAAGTCTTGAAAAGTATCTAAATCCATAATGTTAGAATTCAGCTATTAGTCAATACATTCCCAAATTCATTCCTTACATTTCTGCAACCATTGAAGCAAAGATAATGGTTTCCAAGTATTGAGAAAAACAAAAGTTTCCACTTTGCAACAGTTCAGAGGAATTCCAGACCTATCTGTCATTGTGGGTTGTCATGATATGATGGTAAATATGCCTCTGATAAGATTCCAGCCTCCAGGCATGTGTCTGGCCTTGCCTGAAATGCGTACATGGTCCTGCACAACAGAAGCAGGCTGATTTTATCAGGCATATTTACAACAAAATAACTCCTCTCCACGTACTCACTGTATGAGCAATGGCCAGCGAGTTCACACCCATCAGTTTTTTAGAGCCTTGCTGTCAGTCTTGTGGCTGGACATTTCCCAGGAAATACATGTTTTGCAGTTGTCTATTCTTAGAATCATGTGGAAAACATAAATTCAGGCTTTTTTTTTGGCTTCGAATTGTTTCTCTTTGATATGATATCTACAGCATTCCTGGACTGTAGCCGCTTTGTATAATAGAGATTGTGTTACCAGAGCAGAGCCTGTTTTGGGTTCTACTGAATGTCACACATGGCTGACCTTATCTTCATTTAATAATAGAGAAAATCTTGGTCTTATGTTACACTGAGCAATCAGAGCATCAATCACTGAAGTATAAAAAAGCCAGCAAAACACTAAAAGTCTAAGTAAAAATAAAGGCTTTACATTCCGTTCACCACTGGAGGTTTTTAACTATTGAGACTTAACTAAATTGGGAAAGATGTTCAATGGCTAGGAGTGTTTCCTGGTCCGGTCAGAGCTATATTGTCAGTCACACTAACCGTTCATCACAGTGACACATTTACTGGAAGGTCAAGACCTCATTATAGCTATTGAGCATTCAGGGACCTTTACTGAGCAGGCTGCCTACAGCTGCTGCTATCTGACTTATGACATATTCACACAGTCAGCACAATTTCACAGCTTGTATGTTAATTCAATTATGCCTGTTGTCTGGTGCTGCAGGAAGAATACCTTTCTCAAGTCTTTGTCTTACATCGTAAAAGACAACAAGACTTTGAGTCTAAATACTAATACTCCAACAGTAAATGCTATAATGCTAGTAGCAAGTCATATTTACCAAGTTCATCACCTTAAATTATGTTGGCAGCATCTTAGCATGTCATTATTGGGCAAATTGGAATGTTGATGTAATATCTCAACCACCAAAGTCAGTAGAACTTTCCCTTTAGTGACCCTTCAAAACCAACAATATGTATGACCAATGGTTGCCACAGAGAAAATGTCAGTAAAAGATTTCATGGAGAATTCTGGATGAAAGAGGTGGGCTGAGCGACATACAGGAATTGCAATGGATAAAGCCACGGTTCTAGTGTGTGGCCAAAAGTTGAAGGATTTGTTCTTGTTGCATACACTACCCCATGCCTGATGCTGGTTTCTACACACTGACTGGCTTGTTGACTTGCCCAAAACCTTCCCTCATGCTTGGATATTTTCACATGATGAAGGCACTCAGAGAAAAGAACGTTCTTTGGCAGCTCAGAGATGATAAAGTACAGTAGCAAGAGACAAGCTGTGTGTGTGTGTGTGTGTGTGTGTGTGTGTGTGTGTGTGTGTGTGTGTGTGTGTGTGTGTGTGTGTGTGTGTGTGTGTGTGTGTGTGTGTGTGTGTGTGTGTGTGGTGTGTGTGTGTGTGTGTGTGTGTGTGTGTGTGTGTGTGTGTGTGTGTGTGTGTGTGTGTGTGGTGTGTGTGTGTGTGTGTGTGTGTGTGTGTGTGTGTGTGTGTGTGTTGTGTGTGTGTGTGTGTGTGTGTGGGTGGGTGTGTGGGTGGGTGGGTGTGGCTGCTGGTCAGTAATGGAGGAGATACTATCTGTGAGTTCTGGTATCTCATCCCTCCCTCTGGTTTACCTAATCAGGTTGAAGTGGGTGCAGCGAGTTGTGTACGTACACAAAGAATGAGAGATAAAAACTATACGATTATAACATGACTGTGTGTCTGAATGTGTTCCTGACCAATCAAAATCCATTCATAATTGTCCAGGTTACAGCAATGAGTCGTCTGATTAAATAATGTCTTAAAACTCAATTTATCGTTTTAAGTTATCTTTTAAAACAAACATGCCAAACATTTGTTGTTAACAGCTTCTCCAATGTGATGCTTTGCTCAATGGTATATCGCAGTAAAATTAATATCTTTAAACAGAAATTGCACCCTTTTTGATACAAATGTCCAATTCATGATAACAACTAATCATGAAATTGATACCAAATAAATAGGATAATTCTAACTGTAGGAAATAGACATTTATTTTTAAGCTAATGTTGATCATTTTTCCCTGTGAAGGTTTGAAAAGTACCCCCTTAGACATATAAACGTGCTGTAATCTAATCTAATTTCTGTTATTCTTTATTTATTTATTATCAATTTGCATTCTTAATGTTAAGCATTGAAAAAGATTCACAGCACTTCCTGGCATCTTTGATAAGCGAAGGATTTGCTTTCGTTTTCTCTATTTGCAGTTAAAGTCAAATGCCGTTCACTATGTGTCTTTATTAGTTTATGAGTCCCACTGGCAAAAACAAATAAAGTATTAAAGGGACGGCATAATGGAGTTTCAGCATCACACAAATGCCAAGGATAGATGAAGTATCATTTTCCAGTTCAGCCATCACTGCCAGTTCTTCAGAGGAGCACTTCCAGCTAAGTATGCCATATTTGGTATTTATTCTCGCCATGTCCCTTTATACAACACTCACAGATGTTCCTGGCAACACAAAATAGAATATTACCCAGATAAGAGCTTATCTGGGTTCCAGACAAGAACATATGTTTGCTCGTGCCAACTGAAACACTGTTTGCTGATGTCGACACCAATCAGGTCTTTGGCCTTTTATTAAAATGTTGAACATGGATTACAATCTGTGTCCCTAGCATGATCACACAGATGCAGTGAAACACTGTAATGCAATACTTTGTCATATTATTCACTTAATAACACTTGTTTGTACTTTGTCACAAAATAGCTTGATAACTTTTCGAATATGACAAGGACTGTCTTTTGGGGAATAGGATTTCTTGTTTTTCCCTTAAACATCAATGTGTATTGATAAAAACATATTCAAATCTGCTTCTTTGATAAGACACTGGTGTGGACAAAGATGCATTTTTCCTTTAGATTTTTTTCTAAATAGTCAAATATGAGTGAATAGCTATGGCAATAATGTGACTGGAGCGTAAAGCAGCAGGCCCTTGGCAACACTATACCATCACAGAGATCATTCAGACTGATTTATACCCTGAGAAAGGCTTGTGTCTTAGGACATAAATTGAGTTGCGGTGTGCATTGAGAAAAGGGAAGGCCCATAAACCGGTTGGGACAGAGGGAGAGAGAAACAGAGAGAGGGGGAACAATGAGCTGCCATCAGGAGGAGAGCCCCAACAGCTGCAGAACCCTGTATACCAACACACACTCATGAGCACACACATATTACTTTCCTTTCTGTCTCTCTGTGTCACACACACACACACACACACACAGACAGACAGACAGACAGACAGACAGACAGACAGACAGTTTTCTTCTTCATACACTTGTCACAGCCATCTGAAAAGGGGCCAGCTAAGCAGATGTTCTGCCACTGCCTTCACAAAGGGCACAAGTTACTATTAGAGGGAAAATAAGGGGGACAGACTTCCTCATTATATCCTGCGCTGTTGAGTCAACATGCAAAGTCTCTTGACAAGTGCTTATTTTGCCCTGTTTAACTCACTACATGTTTTATGTTAAAGTAGTGAGCTGTCACTGCCGCAAGACCTGTATCCGAGACATCTTGGTCCCTACCGAAGCATGGCATGTAAATATTTAACTTTCACAAATATATAGTTGAATGTTTTAAGCGGGCAAAAAATGACCTAAAACATCTGGCACTGCAGTTTTAAGTATACTTTATTGAAATAGGTAAAAATTGTGCATCAGTTGTGGACCATTTTCATCCGTGGATGTTTTTTTTCCGGCACCATTATTGTGTACTGGGCATTGACTTAACTGTGGCTTTTTGTTGTGTTTTTAACTAAAATCATTGAATCATTATTTGGAAAATAATCTTCAACTTTTTAGATTCCCAACAATGTATTAAAGTTAAAGTTAATACACTGGTTATCGCTTCTCAAAAGTGGATATTTGCTGTTGTATTAGTCTCTACGTTATTACATTAAAGATGTATGTGTTCTAAACTGCTGGTTAAACCAAACGAGCAATTTCAAAAGGTTAAACTGGGAAATTGTCATTTCACCTACTATTTCCGAATGGGTCAAACGAATACTAAATAAAGCAAAAATATCTCAACATTTCACTCCAAAACAGCAATTAGGTGTATAAACCACCCCCTCTTACGAAACAGTTTTCCCTTTTGCCATACATCAACAAGCCTTGGCTGCTTGTATAACCTTAGGTACTAAGATATATCACACAACAAGATCACATTTTCAGGAATGCAAGACATTTCCAGCATGAATACTGCACTATGTTATTTTTCTAAAAGATATCGCTCATGCCCCGCAGTGAATGTGTTGAAAAATGGTTTGTGTCCTTCCTTAGGAACATAGCCTGTTTTCCCTAACGCCCTCTCCTCTCCCCCTTGCTCTCCCCTTTTCTCTCTTTCTCACACAAACACACACTATGCAGCCTGCAGGTTTTGACCTGTAAATAACTGCCCAGACAGGGTCTAGTCAGTCAGATGGGGCGGCAGGCCGAGGCGTCAGGGCCTACACGGCTCCTGCAGAGCAATAACAGATGCTTATCATGTTTTACTGAGGGTAGTGGTGGTGGAGGAGAAGGAGGGTGAATGTGGGCCCCCGTCGATGAATGGCTCTGACAACAAAATGCCCTCAATCATGGGTAGACATATAGTACCTTGGAAAAAACCTGAAATAGTTTTGCCTGGAGCAATACAATGGAGTCATATCCACAAAGAGAGAGGGGGGAATGTGTGTGTAGATTTCAATGTAAGTACGTGTGCCTTAAAGAGAGGGAGAGAGCGCATGTGCACTTTTACACCCACTGCAGCTTTTCAGCAGCTCATCCCCTGGCACATTCCAAGTAGAGGCAACCGCAAACAAATGGCTTAAGGTTCAAGTGAAGTATGTTTCATTCCTTTCTCTGCTGTCTCGGACGCTCTTAAAGTCTCGGGTTGGGCCTGCGAGTAGGGACAGGGGTTAGATACAAGGTCAAAGAGGAGAGGATTACTCAAGATACACTTCAGATAAAAGTGTCAGTCCGATAATCGGCAGTGATCCATCACATCGCACGCCGTGCTTTTAGGTTCGGGCTGCCATTGGAATATGAAAAATTGCCTTTGTGGTGTGTAGTAATGAAGATAAAACTATGAAAAGATAAATGTATTATGACACACACAATCCGACTGATTTGTAAAGGGTAGGAGAAGATTCAGAGCCATCACCAGCCTCCTCATTGTGTTTCTCTGCAGAGGGTCGAGCCACATTCTCCCCTGAGACGAGTCGTTTTCCCTGCTGTTTGCTGGAATGCCTTCCTCACAGCTACCAGTGAAGGTGGTAATTTGAAGTCCTGCGTCACTGCTCTACAGCTGAATTTAATTCACATTTCGGGGACAAATATGTGTTGAATTTCAATAGAGAGGCTGGAGCCGCCTTTCCCTTACACATCACATACTGTTCCAATGAGATTACACTTTCTTACCTATGTTACTAAAAAGGAAAACATCCTCAAATGCAGAATGTAAATATACACTTAAATACAGTATAATGTCAAGGCAGCTGGCCTTAAATGTATTTGTATTTAGTGCTACTGTATACTTCTTCTCCATTGCATATCCAAGCAAAATATTTTACCATTGACTCTACTGTATGTATTTTAAATACGGTTAGATTTCAGATTAAAAGTTTCATGTTAACAGTCAGTTTCTAAAATAGGATGCATTGGCAATGTAGTTAAAATGCTAAATACAAAACGGACAAAGGGGCCATTATGTAAATTGTTCCACCTTGATACTTAAAGAACATTTAGCTAATTTCTACTTTATAAACCTGATTACAAAACATGTATTACCAAATACTACTATGTTTTACTTTAATTAAGTAAGATACCTCAATAGTTATTGCACCATTGTTGTAGTTAGGACTGCAGGTACATTTTTGGGATCATTTTCTTTAATTAATTGCAGATGTGTGAACTTGAGTGACATGACTTTCATTTTACCAGCAGGTTTAATTTTGTAAAGTGAATAGCTGATGATTAATTAGGCCTATCTGTTAATCGAATGATCAATTCATTGATTATTGATTCATTGTGTTGGCTCTTAATAAAATACTCACTCCAGTTAACCAATCATACTGTAGTATTCACTGTCTTGCATTTAGTTCTTAAATGATAAATTCCCTTAACTTTATTAATGAGGAGAATAAACAGGCGAAACTGTAATCCTAAAGCTTTTTCATTTATTATAAGAAAATAATGTTTCAAGCTAAATAGCCAACACCTTATCGTTTCAGCTCCTCAGTTATATTACTGTTTTCTTGATTGTCAATTAGGCCTATTATCTCTAAATATATGTCGCTGGACAAAGCTCAGGAAAACATTCCAAACAGGCTATCTGAGCTCAGCTGCAAACATGAGGAGAAGGTGAGGTGAGGCGCTAGAGAGAAAGAAAGAGAGAGAAATAGGGAAGGGAGGGGATGAGGGAAAAGTGTGTGTGAGTAGAGCAGAGATAGGGAGGGAGGGAGAGCGGTGGTGCAGTTTAGCAGAGAGAGCCAGGACTGAGTGAGGCGACAGAGCGGAGGTGACAGCGGAGAATGGAGAGGAGCCCGTCCGCCCGGCGAGCTTTGACCGCGGCGAGCGAGGAGAACCCACTCGGCCCTTTCCTTCTGGAGCCAGCGTGCTGAAAGAAACCTGGAGGAATAAACTGGGGGCAAAGGAAAGGAATGGCTGATCCTCTGCGGAGGACTTTACTAGCGAAACTCCGGGGGAAGAAATCCAAGAAAGGAGCGACAGTCGGCGGTGGATACGGCTCTGCTGCTGCGGCGAATGGGGGCCGAGAAGGTAAAGAAAAAGTTTTGCAAACGCAGCGATACTCCGACGAGGCTCGCCCGGTAGTCTTGCTCACAGAGCTGGATTGCACGACAGAGAGAATGAGTACGTACGAGAATTGTGTTGACGGTGCGATGGTGCAAACAGGGGGGGTGGTAGTAGTCCGTGAGGGTCTCGCAGCAGAGTTGCCCGGCGCACTTCCCCAGGAGCCGAGCAGCGGGGGCAGGGTTCGGGTTAACGAGGAGCTCCTGGGGTCTCACTTCAAAGAAACGCGCAGTTTGGGGCACATGAGGTAGATAGGAGCCACCAGGGACCCAGATCCACTGGCAAAACCGTGTTATCTGCGGGGGTCCCGCTTGGTGGACCGCATGTCCACAGAAAACACTTCGTCTCGGTGCCGCGGCAGTGCAGCGTAGGGGACTCAATTGGGTTTGGGGACAATTCAAATTACGTTTTGTGCCGAGAGCCGCATACCGGGGTCAGTAAACCGCCAGAGACCCAGGTTATTGCTGCTGATAGAGACGGAGGATATTCCCGGCACATGGCAGACACTGAAGTGGCTGTTAATGAACACAACGCAAACTGGAGTTATGACAACAGCCAAACTTTGGGGACAGACTTGCCAGTTTGCGCAGCACTTGACTATACACACTGTATGTCAAGGAGCACAGAAGAAAACATTGTAATCAGAAATATAGAGAGTTATGGGCCGGAGTATGCAGGGGACATGCGAGGGACTGCAGGCAGTCTGCAGAGCCCGACGTTTTTCCCCACAGAGTTAGACATATGCGACATTAACATGGCATCCCTGTGCGCCACAGAGACGTCACTAAGATACCCTTTAGATAGTGAAGATGATGATTATTATGATAATGAAATTCTGCCTTTTATGCAACGATCAGAGCAAAAAGTGATGGTGAGAAAGCAGAGGTTACAGAGCTGCCACGGCCTGGTCAGGTTAAAGGACAGCTGGATGACAGTAACAGTGCACAGGAAACTGACAGGCTTAGAAACCAGCTGAAAGAAGCGTATTACCTTCTAATAAATGCTATGAACGATATCAACCTGGATGTCCAGCAGATTAATGTTGGTTTAATTGAGCAGCAGGCCACCTCTTCATGTAGTAGCCACTCCAGGGATAGCCTGTGCTCGAGGTTGTCCGCCAAAAACATGGACAGCGACTCCTGGTCATCGGGAGGCGACCACAGCCCACAGCAGGTGTCTGACACTGACTCACTCCTGCTTTGCCTCAGTGGGAACTTTGAGTCAGGCCTCAAAGCCAGGCTGAACAGTAAGAGTATGGTAAACCTGTCCCTGACTAAGATAAGACCCATGTTACTGCGCTCTGTTAGTGATGGAGGGATCAGGTATACATGTGGTCAACCATCACTCTGTGTTAAAGCCCAGACATCCAGTGGGGATAAAGGGGCCACAGAGACAAAAGAGGCTGAAGGGGTTGGAGCAACTGGAGTAGGTGAGCTCTCCGAACCTCAGGTGCTTCACAACGCCGTCAGCATTGATGAGTTACAAGAAGCTGGCGGTGATGACGAGAGCAGCGGCTCAGTCAACAGCCTCACGGGTTCTTCAGACAGCAACGCCGAAGTATCAACAAATCAGGGTGACAACAACAAGCAGGAGCCGACTGATGCCCGAGTACAGAGAGCCAACTCTGTCAACAAGGGCCACGGTGTCACTGTCAACAAGATGCAGGAGTGGATGCACAAGGGCCGTTTGCTGTCCTCTGAGATGAAGCAACGCATTGAGGGCTCATCTTTGCCGTGCAGCGGAGGACAAAGCCAGGACCGACCCTGCTCTCTTGGTAACCGAGGGGTTAAATCTGTCAAGGTCAAGTCTCCACGACAGCATCAGCCAGGTAGGAAGGCTACACGGAGTGGCCTCAACCCCCGTGGATCCTCTAAATCAGAGACCTCTCACCCTCCTTCCTCCCGTCTGATTATTGTCATCCTCCTCCACTCATAGTAAACTCAGTCTGGTGGCGGTTCACCCTGCACTCCTCCTCTTCTGGATGCAAAGCAAAGGGACGAGACACCTCAGACCTCTTTGCTTTCCTTTTTAAGATGTTCTAACCGGTGGCGGGTTCTGTCCTTCAAACTAATTTAGGTGCATTTTTAACACTAAATTATTAGCACATCAGGTTTGTTGGTCGGATCACTCACAGTGTAGTTCAGTAACAACTAACTCCCTCTCTCCTCCGGTAGCTCATGTGGTGTTTTCTGTGGTGTTGGTGGTGGGTTGGTTTATGTTTGTGTGTTTGACTATTGATGTGTACAAAATGCCAAATGATGTTGTGTTTGTGATGTAGTGCAAAAATAGGAAAACATCTGTATCATGAAACCATTTACAGCGACATGTTACACCAAATCAGCTTTTTAGGGGTTCAAAACGCAAATGAAATGTGAAATAGTTATAGATTATGTGTGCGACTGCATTGGTCAAAACCTTACCCAGAAATTATTCTACCACAATGTCCATTTAGAAGCTCATCTGGTGCTTTCAATCACCATTCTGCCACAGCACTTGTATTTTACCCAGCACTTCTCTTCCATGTCGGCTAGAAATTTGAGACTGAAAGTTCACTCTTGACAAAATAATCTTACCACAAGCTCTGTTATCCCACATATTGCTCATTAACTGATTATAGGCACCACCTTTTAGTAACCTACACTACATTGGGTCACATTTTACATTTAGTTAAAATGTCACTATGAGCAGTGCATGCTTTTATAACGAGTTGCTCCTTTCGTCCATGCTGACCTGAGTTGCCTGCAAACAAGGCAGGTTGCCAGTTCAATCAGGATTCGGAAACTGCCTGTGTGGAAAACTTTGTATTGACATTTGTTGTGCACGAAGATGAAAATAGACCTGCTTTGTATGGATGCAAAACATATTACCATGTTTTTATTTTACCACCGTTTTGTATCTGTGTAGTTTTAAATGGCAGTGTGAGTGTTGTTCTGACAGTGTTTTCCAGAGTTAATAGATGACCTGCCATGTGCGCAGGCTGTTGTTGACTGTCAGTGTTCTGTGCTGCTAGAAATAGAGTGTGATCTCAGCCTAGGCCTCGGTGTTTGACTTCCAGCCGCTGTTGGCTCATGATAGCTCCATCTTTTACTACTCAAACTCTTTCCTGTGATGTGTTTTTGTTCAAACAAAGACGTGGCTCTTCTTTATATTAGTTTCCAGGGTCCCTTTCTCCCTTGATTCTCATTTTCCCCCTTTTGCTAAGCTTTTCCCTCTCTGTCACTGAACCTTTCCACAGCTGTGGCCAGAGGAATCCGAAGCAGGAGAAAAGCCACTGCAGTTATTCTCTGTGTCTGTGTGTGTGTGTGTGTGTGTGTGTGTGTGTGGTGTGTGTGTGTGTGTGTGTGTGTGTGTGTGTGTGTGTGTGTGTGTGTGTGTGTGTGTGTGTGTGTGGTGTGTGTGTGTGTGTGTGTGGTGTGTGTGTGTGTGTGGTGTGTGTGTGTGTGTGTGTGTGTGTGTGTGTGTGTGTGTGTGTGTGTGTGTGTGTGTGTGATGTGTGTGTGTGTGTGTGTGTGTGTGTGTGTGTGTGTGTGTGTAGGGGGGGTTGTGTTGTTATGTTGCCTTACTCCCCAGTCGTTTGCTCTGGACAGTTCCCTGGTAACTTGCATTTTAAAGAGGCTGGATTGAATATTTAGGATGCCATTCCCGTTGTTTAACTTGTTTGCGTTGTGTCACTTAGTTCCTCGCCATGAATGAACAAAATTAAGGGCGATTAAGCATTTATTAAGGTCGGCCCTGGGCTTATCTTGCCCCTGTGGGCCTCTCAGCGCCTCACAAAGAGCCATTTAAAGAAAAAAAAGAAATGCCAGAGCTCTCAAAAGCTCCAGTGAATTGCTTGTCTTGCCTGCAAGCTCTTCATTGAGTTTATGACTCGATTCTAAATGTATGCAAATATTGATATACTTCTGACTTTCTAAAAATAATCCCTTCCCCTGAGAGCTTCTTGGAAAACAAATTTCACAATGAAGTCAAAAGACAAAAAATATTGGCTTAATTAGACAGCAGCTAATTTATTTCTGTTTTGACTTGTCCTTTCATCACTGTGTAAAACAAATCATGTTGATTATCACCCACAGTCGAGCGTGTCACTCCATTATGTCTGTGTGTGGGTGAGGAATATTGTGCACATGGATGTTTGTAGTTGCTGTTGGAGGATTTATAGTTTTGTTGTGATGTGCACAGAGCATTGGCTTGCCGTCAGGTAGGCAGTATCCAGGCATCATGTCTTGGCCAAGCCTGAACTCAGAGTGGTGTGTCAGTCAAAGCTGATGTTGACACTGAACCATAGACACCACAAACAGAGCAGAAGGAGATTCACTCCTGGGAGGCAGATATTCTTGTCTTTTATAAATATATATTTTTAAACTATGGTGAAAGATAGAAGATCCTGTTTGCATGTCTAGAAACACCCTCTACTTTGAAGGAGGAGAAACAAAAGGTGTTTGTTTCTCCTAAGAAACAGGTTTTTATGGCATCATTCACAATAAATAAAATAAGCTTGTTTTGTTATAAGAAGATCGATACCAGTATCACAGATGTTGCCAGCAGCTGGTTAGCTTAGTTAAGCAATACCATTCAAAAATACATTTTTTATATACATTAAACAAATGAGAAATTACTTGTTAATCAGAAAGCTTCAGAGATACATTATGTTACATTTGGACAGACCCCTTGCTAGCTAGGTTGTTCTTTAGTTTCCTGTCTTTGTGCTAGGCTAACTGGCTGCTGGTTGTCTTCATGTTTATTTCCCAAAAAGGTTGAACAAAACAACCCACCAAATATGAAGCAAAGAACTTGTCTGGAACATTTCATTTCATTTAATCGTTTATTTGAACCGGGACAGTGCACATCGATGAACACATTAAAACATAACAATACTTACAAGCGTAAATGAGCCGGATTTGACTGAAAACTCATCTCTTTCGACTCCACTTCGAGCGATAGAACTATTAACAAAGCACTTATATACTAATAAAGGACTGGCTTACCTAAAGCCAGTTGAGTAGCACTTGAAATGTTTTTGCTCTATGAAACCTGATGTACTTATATGATTCTGTTTTCTTCAAGTTTGTATTTTGTTGGTCGAACGCACTTATTGTAAGTCGCTTTGGATAAAAGCGTCAGCTAAATGCAATGTAATGTAATTTGAGCTTTAAGCTAATTTCCATCCGCAGTCTCGTCACATACAACATACAAGAACATGACATTTATATACATAGCAAAAATAAATACATGACATACAGAAAGAGCATGAGCAGCATACAAGCATTTACCACATGGCAGTACAATGTAGCAGCTATGGTATATAAAGTGCAAGATAAGCTAAAAGTGCTACATAAAGTGCAAGAAGAGATACCCCTGTGTAAAAGTGCATTTAGCGGTGATTACACGTCTGTTAGTTGCTCAACCATTCTTTAAGTTGTCCTTTAAAACTATTGAGAGTGGGACAATCCCGTATCTCAGTAGGGAGGCTATTCCACAATGAGCTGCCTTTGTACAGGCACACACTGTAGTATTGCTCAACATTTTGATTACATTCATTCTTGCTTACTCAGGGTATTCAGACATTAACTGTGCAGGTGTAAGATAAACCTGCCGTCAAGTCATGTTAGAACGATATGGCGTTTGGTTATCTTTGTCGTGCCAGCAACTTTATTAGTGAGCCTCAGAGTTTTCTTTTTTTTTTCTTGTCTGGTGCGTCTGTATTGGGACAGATTTATGGACGATGATGGCTGTAAAGACAGATCAGGTGATGGATGAGAAACTAGAGGCATCTGGGTTCATTCGAGAATGGTTTATGAGATGAATGATTCACATGACAGTTCAGCAAAGAGTTTGGGAAAAACACTAGTTACTTGCTCTGCAATTTCGAAGAATTTCAAGATGAATTACCAGTACAACAAACTGGATTGTAATCATTATTTAGGATGCATCATCATATCTGGTGCTACTGCACAAATATTTAATGAAGGAGATTTCAATGACTTGCCTTACTTTGCCACGGTTCAGGACATAATTTGGTCCCACTGTGTGTCCTTGAGCCTTTTTAAGATTGTAGATGTAGATTTTCTTTCAGTTTTTTCAAACAGAAACAATGAGACAAGACAGAAGATTCACTGAAAGAGCTGCAACATAAAATAATGGGTTTCAAGCCAACGTTTTTAAGAGGAAGTGGCATTAGCGTTAGCAGGCTGCCAGGACGCTTCAACGGGATGCAAGTGTTGACATGTGATGCAACCCTGGATGATCTCGCCCCTGCATTGGTTTGAAAAGAAAATCTACACTGAGAATCCTTATTACCATATGAATGAGTGTCAACAGGAATGTATGGCACAGAGCTGAAGATTCCCTCTGAAGGGGGGAGCCTGAATCTCTGTATACAAAACAAAGTGTTGTCTGTGTGAAGGAGAAAACTAGATGGTGTGTGTTTTACACTTATCAAAAGAGGAGCCTCCATGAGCAAAAGGAATTCAGGAAATGAAAGAAAAGCCTATGGGAAAGTGGATCTAGTGTTTTGTCTTAGAGTAGAGGAAGATCCAGGAGATTAAGACATGAATATAATTGGGTTTACTGTCAGGTTCACGTGGCACATGTTCACACCAGTACAACCAGGAAAAACACTTTTTTCTCTTTATGTTTGCATTCCTTTCAGCACCTCAGACAAACCCATATCGCTCCTCCCTGTACACCTCTCCCTCTTGTTCTCTTTATATTCACACACTGACATGCACCCTTGTATTATGTGCTCTAGCCATCTGTTACCTTCAGGTCAGAGGTGTGTGTGCCCTGAACACATCATCTTCATGCCATCGGCGCACATTGAGCCAGGCTGTTTTTGCTCAGCATCGAAGATATCTCCCCTCCTTTGCTTCACATTGTGTTTATATGAGTTTAATAGGTGCGTCATCGGTCTTTCACAAAATAATAAAACCAGAGATGCCTCTTTTACTTCCTTAAAAGGAATCTTGTCATTTGTGATAACAACGTTGGTGGGTTTGCCTCCAAGTGTCTACAAAAACACCTTTTTGATTTAGTATTTCAACACTTTCTAACATGGCATCTTATAAAAACAGTCCCCTATACTTTACTATATAGCACTATAATAGTTGTTGACAAAAGCAGAGGCTGAAATTGTGTCATGCTGAATTGAAAATGATCTGGGTTTGTTATGGTTTGATATTTGATACCAGTGAAAAGGTCAAAACTAACTAATTATCCAATCCATTGTCCTGCTGTTGCTTTCTCCCTTGGAGGAGTGTGATGGTGTAAAGAGACGATGGTGAGGCTGTGAATTTAGATCTGAGGTCTGGAATGCTGCTCGTGTCAGGACACGCTTCTTCTTCCAGTTATGAAAGACCCCTTAAAGAAGATGGCATGCTGACAACAACTCCATGCACAACCTTCTCACCTCTTTAATCTCACGTTGCCAGATCCAGAGACTGCAATTTTTGGATCCGTCTTGGTCTTAAAAAGATTTGTTCTACCTTTTTCCCACAATGTAGTTCATTCTTCCCCCCAGCTAGTGTTTAACATTTTTTAGCATCAGTTTGTCTCTGTGTGTATGCCTCTAAGTGACTAAGTGTTTTTAGGGTTAACCCTTATTTGATTGGATTGGATTTGAGTTGGGAAGAAACTAAGGATTATGGGCTAAAAATATGCTAGTTATATTATATTACACTACATTTGTTTGAAGTCATTCTTTTGTCAACTCTTCTACAAAGCTACTTTATATAACAAAACAATCCATTCCAAATCCAATTACAATAAAATGTACTTTTTTGAAGGTTTTCTCACATATTTAAGTAAAACACAGTTTTTGACAGTGTTTAAAGGGTAACAAGGAACTCAAGGCCAGAAGAGCTGAAAACAAACCACCACAGCAGATTACAACTTCCAGTTCATTCCTACACACTCATGTGGCGGCTCAGTATAGCAGCAGAAACATTCTTCATGTTTCACTCAATAGTCAGCACATGTTAAAGCTACTGAGCTCCAGGTCCTCAAACACAACATAATCCAGGCTAATGCAAACACACAGCTGGCTCACGTTTCTGGCTGGAAACCTTTCTTAAATTAAACAGAGCAGAAAGGGTAAAGCAGGCGAAGATGTGCTTTATATCCAGACAGGCGGTCTGTTTAAATTAAAAGGAAACTGATGGTTTTTGTCTTGTAGTTCAAGCTGGTATTGTCTTTTTTTAAATTCAGAATGCTTCAAAAGTGACTTCTGTTCTTAGCACTGAAGGCTGTTCTATGAACTCAGTGTCTCATATCGGAGCGCAGAGGAATGGCATCCTAACAAAAGCCATTTCATCCCACTTTATGTCAAACTTTCATATTTCTCAAGTGGGGGAAAACAAGTAGAGAAAAAAAAGTTCAAGACGTGTTTTGTTGTGGTGAGAAGAACTCTAAAGTTGGTGTTTGTAAGATTTTACATCATATGAGATGGCAGTGAGTTTCTTCATAAAGTCGCCTTGTAGATCACAGGAGAGCAATGAGAGAAGGACTGGTTGACTTCCAGGGAAAAATAAATCCCAGTAGAGCCCTCTGCTCTCTCTGTGCCGCGTTCAGGGCTTTGTCAATAAAAGCAACCAAGCTAAACAAAAACTGAAAAAAAACGTAGTCTCAATCGACTGAGTACAATTTATGCAATTTGAAACCATGTGATATTTTATGAACTTCAGCTCTCTTCCCTTCCCTCTGGATTAATCGATAAAAATAGCTTGTGGTTTATTCTGACTCATTCACACTTTTTAATTGCACAGTAACACATGCCCTTACTAGATGCCCTCTGTTAGATTTCGATGTTGTAAAGTGAAAATATTCCCAAGTCTATAATTTAGTGGATGTACCCTGGCGTGCTTGAAAAAGCATTTCCTTGAGGAAAGGAGAAGTTGTCATTATAGCATGCGAAGGGGCTCGTCTGGGAGCCGCAGAGGATCAAAACAGTCTTTTACATAAGCTTACATGTTAGAGCAAGACCCTGCACTCAGCACCTCACTCTGCCCGTCACACACACACACACACACACACACACACACACACACACATACACACACACACATACACACACACACACACACACTCACACTCACACTCACACTCACACACACACACACACCACACACGCTGAAAGGTTGTTTTTCTCTAGCCAAATCTACTCATCATCCCTTGTGAAAATAAAAGCATGTCAGATTATTTGCAAAGGTGCTTTTTGAGTAAAGATGTAAACAAAAAATTCTTACAATCTGAAAAAAAATACCCACATACTTTACATACTTCATACTTCACATACATTGACAGACTTCAAGATAGTCAGCTCTTTTTTTGATGTATCAAGGGACCACGTCATCGTCACTATTATTTGTCCCTTTTTCACTGCACATAGCGCCATGGGCTATACTTACCGTCGACCCCTCACATATACTCGCTCCCATCTCTTTTTTATTTCACAGCTGTAATGCTGGTGGTTTCTTGTTCTTTTTTTTGCTCTGGTGGAAGATATGTGTGTGCTCAATCCCTCCTACTCCCTGTGATCTCTGTGAAAGCCAACATATTCCGATCCCGAAATGGGAAGTCACTGAGGAGAAAAGGGGGGAGGAGCCTTAGGGTGTCTGTGGTGGTGGGATTGAAAGTCTATCCAAAAGATATAAAACAAAAGCTAACACAATCGATGAGACAAAACAAAGACGTGGCTATTTTTTATGACTGACTCAATAAGGCCGAGACATGGATAACTCCGGATAACTCAATAAAACCTAATTACTTCCCACTGTGTTTTCACACATGTGGTTTCTTGATACAGATGTGTTCTTAAACTTGATAGGACATGAACTGTCTGAGATTATATATCAGAACCACTGGTTGACTTCGGCTCAATGATAAGTTGTTTTTTATGCCAAGAAGCTGTTATTCTCACACTTTTTAATTTTTCCATCGTACCCTTAGCTTTCATTGAGAATGTCCAAACCCCCTGTGCTAATGGCCGGGAGGTGGGAAGGGCCAATGAGTCATCATCATGGCGGCCACCGCTCACCACAATTACCGTCTCCAAGAAACGCAACTGGCTGCAGCAAAGCTCCCTTGGGAAGAATCAGTGCACCAAGGACGAGCTGCAAGGAATGCTGGGGGCTGAAGAGGAGGGCCCCAATCAGCTGCCACCTCCCCCCAGTCCCTCTCCTGACCACCTGAGACCCTCAGGGGCAGCTCCATCACGGCCGGCCCGCCTACACCTTCCTCAGGTTAGACCCAAAGAAGAATGTGGATTTTCGAAGAATGTGGATTTGTTTTCCTGATTTTAGGGGGTTTTACTTGTTGGATGATTACCCTTGTAACACAACAAATTGCCCTTTATATTTAGCAAACAAAAAAATTAAAATCGGTGAGTTTTAAAGATGCTCGTAGGTGGATTATGTTACCTTTGGATAGAGCCATGCTTGCTGCTTGCTATTGTTTCAAGTCTTTATGCTAAGCTAAGCTAACCAGGTGCTGCCAGTAGATTTTTATTAAGAATAAAGACATGAAAATTGAAGAAATATTCTCATCATACTACCATTCATTAAGCAAGTAGATGTAATTTCCAACATTCTTTACGAATAGGACTTAGGTTTCAACAAAGTTATGTTGTGTGTTTCAGTTTAGGTGGTACCATGCTTTCTTTTCTGTTTTCCACAAAGTTTATCTGTAAACTTCTGTTTTTATTCAGACAAGTGTTGGTGAGGCCAAGGTGTCCCCTCATCCTCGAAGCATTGACCCGGCTGAGGAGAATGACGCAGACGATGAAGGCGAGATCTGGTACAACCCAATCCCTGAGGACGATGAAGTTGAGACGTCTCAGCGATCCGCCGTCCGTCTGCTGGTTCCCCCCAGAGCTGAGCCCCAGAGGAGGCCCAGCAGGGCGGGGGACGTGGGTCAGGGCGGCAGGAACCTTGGGGGCGGCAGTGGCGCCGGGCCGGAGGCGCTCGGGGAAAGCCTTGGTGGCGCTTCAGGAGACGGTGTTCAGGGGAATGCTGTACATTCCACAGAGGCACTACATCTGCACAGACAGATGCTCGCGTGCAAACCTCAGGAGGAGGGGGGGCCTTCCACCAGCAGAACCACAGGTAAGGCAAAAAAAACAAACAGGACTCATTCACACCTCCGCTCGTTCTAACTTCCGTTCCCTTCCTGATTTTTGTCAACAGCTCCATTCAGTCTCTCCTTTACATTTCTATTGGACGATGCTCGAGGGCCAATCATTGTCTGTCGTTTTGTCTTTCAGCCAGTCACTTTAGGCAGATTTTTGCGGTTGCGCACACCTTAAGCGCCAATTACAGCAGTTGAAATGTTTGCCAATCAAAGGATCAACAGACTTATTTGACAGCGAGTTATGCTTTTGCTTACTACAGCTAAACCTATAAAAGTACTAAGATGGTAAAAGGGAGTGAAATAGCAATCCTAGCTGAGTTTCTTCCAGTCTGTTCTGTTCGATAGGAGCAGACAAGAGCTTGGGCTGTCTAATCATATCTCTCCATATAAGTGTCCCTAATTAGTTAAACTCAGAGAGACATGAGCCAGGAGGAATTCAACAGGAATTCCTGAGAAGAAAGAATATCCATTGACTTGTGACTGCAGCTCAGACAGAGCTGTGAACTTAAACGTAAATTGGTGGGTTTTTCAAAAGTTATTTTGATAAACTCTCGCCTTGAAGGCATGCTAATTAAAGCTGCTCTTCTGGTGTCTGCAGATACAAATAAACAGATTCATAACCAGCAATGTTTAAGCAGAATTAACTCAAATTAATTGGAGTGCTCTCTCTGCACTTTTTGATTTACTTCTGTGTTTGGAAATTGTTGACAACTCTGGTCTACACCGACGGCATAATGATGACAGCCAGCACACGGCTCCCTGTCTCTTAATAAGCTCAGTCTGTTTTTTTCTAACTTCCGACTTTTTGTTCTCTCTGATGTGGCAACATGGTAGTTTGAACCAATTGCCACATCTTGAGCTGAGCCTATAATTACAACTTTTGACAACACTTTTCTGTGGCACGCAACAGCCATTTGTAGTTGTAGGAGCACAAAGCGAGGCTGAATCGTTTGGGTATGCTGAACGAAATATAATACTTTAGCTCTAGTGTTCACAGTCACAGTTTTAGTGCGGGAATGAAGGCATGAAATAAGCTTTCAAATATCCTTTCCTCATGAAATATAACCGTTGAAATCCGAAGTAGTTTAGACTTGTTCCTATATATTTAAGGAAATACTTATTATGTGGCCAAGTGGAACGTTTGAAATCTTTTATGGTGTTCTATTACTTCCGAAAACAAATCTGCCTCTGACAAGAACACAGGTTTGATAGGCTTTTGATTAAACTGCCTGATCCTCATTGACTCCAACACACCCCTGACTCTCTCTGACATCACGTGTGGCTCAGTAAAACTCTCCGTCCTGAGAGACTCTGCTTGTAGGATTAGGATTAAACCAGTACCGAATGGCTCTCAGTGTACGGGTACAGGAAAGGCACTAATCATAGCACACAAGGCTAATTAAATGAAGCCTATTTCAGCCTGCACCTTTTGATACGTTTCAGTCCTATTTTGCACTCCATATGAAATGCACTGGTAACATAAGAGCCTTCCATGCTTGGTAAGCAGATGAGAGGCTTGAGTTGATTGTTCAGCAGTTTTAACATTGAAGACATCTTGTTCAGAGTTTCTGTTACCAGGAGGGTTTTTTATTTTCCCTGAGCTGTCTACCTTTTCAAAAGAAATAATTAATGTTGCTATCTTGCTACCATTCAAAGACCTGTGCCTCCTTAACATGCTGTTATACGATTCTGTTTAATGAGAGCAGCAGGTCTGTGATAGTGGGGGTTTACTGGTACCCTGACTGGTAGCTGTGAAATGAGAAATGGGAGCAGAGGTGTTGTTTTTTTCTCTCCTCCCTCCCCGCTCCGGAACTGCCTCCCTCGCTGCTGCCTGTTGACTTTGCAATTGATTCCTGTGGGTTTGGCGACGCCATCCCACACTTCACTGCAACAAAAAAGAGCAACAAGCCCGGCTACGTGTCATCAAAGAGGGAACGCTCATTGCTGGATGTCTGTGTGTGTGTTAGTTGTGGGTGCAGTGGGCAAAATCAAAGGGAATGGTAGCAAGGTTAAAGACAGAAACCTCCTATACCTACAGAAATGGTCTGTGTGTGCATCGTGTTTTCTTTAAACTCAGCTTGTATTGGCTGCAGAATAACACTGCACTCCTTCTCTTGGTAGACGTGTTGTGGGCGCTCCCTCCACCCTGCATTCAGTATCCCATCCCTGCGCTAAGGAGTTAAATGGGGCTGTAAAGACACACGGGTGATAACCAACCAATTTGTATTTAAGCTTTTCTATATATCCACTGATATGTCAGATAAAATGTACCTTTACAACTTTGTTACAGTTAATATACACTCAAATACCAGACAGTTGATGTCCACTCACAAACTGTAATTATATATCTGCCTATAAGGGAAAATGAGTGCATAATTAATTATTAATTATTATCTTCTGTTAAAATATATTACAATAAAAATATCTGCCTTGATTTAAGGCAGTGGTTCTCAAACTTTTTCTGTCAGGCCCCCCCTTTGGAGAAAAAAACAAGTCGGGCCCCCCCAACACAAATAGTCAGGCTCAGTGGCGGCGCCAGATATTTATTTTGGGGTGCTGTGGGGTAGCTTGACGTTTCATAGAGGGTGCTCAAACATTTAGGGTTTCCCATTAATGTACCGGGTGCTACAGTGGAATTTTATACTGCAACATTCCCCACACAAATACACAGTGTGACAGTTACAATGAAGGCTCGAGGCATATAGGTGTAAGCAGGGGTAAAGTGCTATTTTTATAGGTGGTGTGTGGACCTCACATAGGGGGGTCCGGGGGAAAGGTCCCCCGGGAAGATTTTTAAATATTGAAGTTAAATGCATCAATCTGGTGCACTTTGAGAGCAAAATGAAGAGATCTATGGATACCTCTCTCAACACCTATATGAAACAGAACTGTGAATAGATTTACTTTTTCTTTATGGATATTTTACAAATCACCCTTATAAACTTTATTATTTCTTTACTGTCATAGTATTTCATACCTGTATTTCATTTATTCTCTTATTATTTTATAACTATAATGATCATATAAACGTGTGCCTCGGAAATAATTGTTTACATTAATGGTGACCAAAACGTTTGAGACCCACTGAGATAACTTAGACTAAAGTTAACTATCTAAACACTGAGAGAGTCCTTTAGTTCACTGAGTCTCTCAGACTGACAGGAGAGGACTCTCCTCTGCTTTGTTGTTGAAAAAACTCTTTATATCCGTTAGCGTAGCTCGCTAGCACCAGAAGCTAACAACTACGATCTCCGGTACCGGTGCGCACACACAGAGCCGAGCTTTAATGAAACACAGAGACCCAGACATAATAGTACTGTATCATATTATTTTCGACTCTTTTATTTTTTTTTTAAATCTTTTTTTATTTTTTTTTTAATAACAATTTTTCCTCCTGGTCTCTCGCTCCCCCCCCGTCATGCCTCTGCGCCCCCCACTTTGGGAACCACTGGTTTAAGGGTTATGTATGAGAATGATGCTTTAAAATTGTTTTGGCTGAATGAGTATTCAAATTATATTGCACCTCCATTTATTACTGAAAGGGCATCCCAGTTGTTTTTAGCCTATTACAACAACTCAGCTATAGTCTTTCAATGCTTCATGGACAAATGCCAAAAGGACAGAAGAGGAAATGCTGTACCTGCCTCACTAAACATACGTTTGTTGGTAGTAGCATTATTATTAGCATCACAGCGAGCCATATCTTTACAGCATCTGTGTTATTGGATACCACATCATTGGTTGCCTCGCTACATTTTTGTCAATGTACCCTACGCCTCTTTGGGAATAATTTCCTTTGATGATAGCTTTAACAGAGTCTTTCAGTACAAAATACAGGGAGTGCACCCACAGTGTTGAACTCTACTATTTTAGTCCCATCTTCTCTACATAAATATGAGGCCATGCAGACAGCACTTTATCTGCAGTCCTAGAAATTTGACAGGCCTCTCGTTGATTGAGCCCGAATCAGAGCGCCTGGTGAATTAATGAAGCGGTGCAGATGTAGATGACTCTCTGGGACTATAGCTCTCCTCTGTTCGGCTGGCTGGTTCTTTTTCCCTCACCGGATACACTCCAGACTCCTCGTGTGCTGCCTATTGACTGACTTTGTGTCCATCTGAATGCTCTATTTGTATGGAGAATAATGATTGATGGACTTTGGGGGTTGTGAGCATGGTGTGTTCCCAATCTCTTGTTCTTTAGCATCTCTTTGGGGAATCTGACTTGGCCAGTGCTCAGAATGGGATCAAGAGCTATTTCTGGGGGGTGTTTTGGTCACGCTGGCTGCTGCGTTTGAGAATTGGCCCAGGCTGCTAAAGTTACATGAGAGTTCATGCCTCTGAGCACAAACCTGGAACCTAATCTCGGCTGACGATTGCACGGTTGGGCCTGGAGGAAGTCAACAACTCAGAGGAGCAACATTGTGAGAGAAGCACTTCAAAACCAGAGCAGATTCCTTAGCCTGGCACTAGATGTGAACTTCGAGTCACATAGTTTCTCAAAGGCTATTTCTTCCTGGTCTGTTCTTCATTTCATCACCAGCTGTAGAAAACTGGCAACTGAAAAGTAAGGGATTTTGTCTCAGTAATGCATGATCCTATCTCAATTGGTCATGTATCATTTGGTTTAAAGAAATGACCACAACATTTTCCCTGAGGCAGAAGTGATGGACTTGAACCAACAATGTATCTCTTTTAGGCATAGGAAGATATTAAATGTTGCTATGATACTGGTAACAATAAGAATGACTCCGGATAATATCCCAATTTTCTTAAAATGTTCTTAATAATGGGGCACAAATATACTGGAATTACTTTCCATAATGTTTTTGTGAACATCCTTAAATCATAATCATACAGTACATTTTCCCAGGGAAATAAATGTTTTCTTACATGATAATTTCTTACATTTTTCTGCTTAAATCAGACTCTTTTTCACTCTTCTCCCAGGATAGTGGGCTAGAATTGCTTTTTTAAGTCACTTATGTAAGGATATGCATGATTATACTGAATATGGAAACCAACACTTTTGACAAACACTTTTGTTTACTATTGCATTTCACAGTAAAAAACTGTATTTTCCGAACCCTCTATTAACTGCTTAGTCCTAAAAGTTTTTTGTTGTTGTTTTTTTTCAGATAAAACAAGTCATTCGTCAACACTCGTCAGGTAGCTGTTAGTGCCTTGTTGTTTGGATCCTGGCAGTGCAGGAGGCTGCTGTGGCCGCAGGCCGTCTAGAATTAGCTGCCAGTCTGTGGGCTGAGTTACAGCAGAGCAGGAATGCCTGCAGTGGTAGGCGAGCTAGGCTACATGAGGGCTGCTTTGGCAGGGGGCCATGTTGTGCTAGTGAGAAGGCCTGCATGCTTGGATATATTAGCAGGGGTTTTGTACCCATTGTAATGAAACGGCCGGGCTCCCGCGGCCCCTGAAAGGCCTTCCAGCACTGAATGATTTAGAGCCAAAAGGAGAGGAAGCAGCGCAGAGCCTGGTCTCGGTCACCGAGGGAAGAAATTGCAAGACAAGTATGCCATTCACCGGTTTATTTACACTCCCCTTGTTTGTCAGCACACCCTGGACCTTTCTGTCTTTACATTTAACACACACATTTGGACGACATGCTTGTACAGACACACACACACACAGTAAAGTAAGTGTTTTTTATGGGGTTATCAGGGACACCAGATTATTGTGTCCCTGCAAGGCTTATCAGAGAATGTCAATGTGTGTCAAACACATTGTTACAGACAAGACGCCTAATATCTTTCTACAATGTCTGACTAATATTGACAACGTTGACATTGGATTGAGGGATCATTTGGCTCATGATGTAGGGTGCAAATATCAGCCATATTTGATAATGATCAGGTTGTCCCTCACACGCACACAAACTCTCCTCCTGCACCTGCCTGGTGTCAACGATGTTAAACGACAGTGTCATAAATTCTTGTGCTTTGTTAGGAGGTGGCAGAATGCCTGAGGAGGGCTGCAGGGTCATCGAGGGCATGCAGACATATTTACATCCACTCTCTCTTTGTGTTACAGTAATATGGTGAGTGCATTTGCGCGTTAAAGCGTTGGGGGTGGACACAGTTCCCCAGCTCAGGTGTCACCCAGAGAAATGCAGACCTTTTGCCCTTTGACCCAGGAACCTGGCCCTGGAGGGTTGGGTGTCAAACCATTGGCCCTGAACCTCAGCTAGTGAGGTGTCTAGTTACTCTCCTGGCTGCTGCCACAAGGCCAAAGGCTACAGAGGACACAGCTGCATGTGTGTGAAGCAACAGGCATTAAGCATGCAACAGCCATGCTGATCTACGAGGTCGGTGAACTTGGCACTAATATGGAACAGTATCGTTTGATAATCACTGTATCAGAATCAGAATCATGTTTATTGCTAGGTACATTTACACATACAAGGAACATAAACAATCTAATAAATAAGTATGGCTAAAAGGTACAAATCATTTAAAGATAATACAAGTTAAATGTAACACACTTCAAAATGCACAACTTTATCTCCTGTCCTATGGCCTCCTGTGTGCAAAGAAACGTATTCTCCTGTTATGGAAATCAAAGGATGTGCCCAGTTTTAAAACTTGGATTACGGCATTGACTGATACTCTGCATTTAGAAAGAATTCGATATATCCTAAAAGATAGACTGGGGGAATTCGAAAGGATGTGGGGTCCAATGGTTTCATTTATAAGAGAGACGGTCGGCTGAAATGCACTGCACAAACAATCGTTTTTAATGGCTTGGCAGCACTGCTCGGGAGGGAGGGGTGGGGGGGTAGTCTGGGCTCATCTGCACCACTCTGTTTTTTGTTTTTCACAATTTACTTTTTAAATGTTTTCATTAGATATATACTTTTTGTATGTTCTTTCCCACTATGAATAGGTATGGCATTAATCATGCTATTCCTGTCATGCTATGTTTTTTCTTCCTTATTATTTCTTGCTGGCTGTTATGTTAGTCTTCTATGTTGGAAAAAGGGAAGCATGATTTCCACCCCAAAGAATATATACTACTGCTTACACTTGTATGCTTCTTCTCAATACAAATATTTGAACAATAAGATAATACAAGTTATGTTTAATGCAATGAACTTTGAGTTATTCATTTTGCCACACCGTCTTTGTGAAATGATGGCTATAACATCTATTAACATAATACAATCCCACTGAAAGTTGATTAATGATAACATTACCCTGATATATAAACTTTTTTCACAGCAACACATTTGTACACGTTTAAACTGTGGCTACTTACAGAATCTTAAAATGTCATACTGTTAATGTGATGATGATCACTGGTATCTGTCCTGTACAGAATGTCAAGGTGTTACTATAATAGCAAACACTCAATCCAGCTTATTGAGCAAATATCTTCTTTACCATATATTTGTTGCGATTAAGTATCTATAGGCAGTATGTGTAAAGAAAGCTTAAGAACCCAACAGTCAAACTCTTCTCATCCAAAAGGAATTTCACTCCTGTAAACCTTGTTTCAGACCTGACCGGGCTCTCTGTGTACACGACCCCACCCAGATGTTGTTTGGCGTTTGCACCTCCACCCATGTTCTCCCTTCTCAGAGCGCCTCTGTGTCTATTATTGGCAGGAAGCTGTGACAGGGAAGGCTACTCAGCCAGGGGGAAAAGGAGGCTAAACATGTTTTGGTGAGGAATGTGAGAGAACAGCCGTGTTCATTTGTACATTCACCAGCCGGCTTGCCAGCCTTCCAGTCGACCATCCAGACCTCTGAGTGCCTGGACAAGGGGCGCCTTTGTCCCCCATCTGCCGGCTACACCCTGCCCTGCTCCTGCCCCCCATCTTACCCTTCTCTCCATCCTGTCGCACCTCCTCTGCCTCCCTCTTTTCACTCGCGGGCCCTCGCCCCAGAATAGCACAGCAGGTCCCCTCTGAACATAGAGCTGGTGATGTTGGCAGGGTCAGACTCTCTCTCCTTTCAACTTTGAATCTCTCATTGTGTGTGTCTCTCTATCTCTCTTACAGAATCACTCTTTTGTTTCTGAGGTTCATTCAGAGAAAGTAATTAGCTGATAAAAACAACATGAGCATTTGTGTTTGCAATGAGAAATCCAACATCATAGATTAAAGGATCTTTAAATGAAATGTTTAAAGAAGTTATAGCATGGGGTTTACTATCTAGGACATATTTAACCCTTAGATGCATAAGTGGGTCTTTTTGGACCTGGTGAGGTGGTTTTCTTGAAGTATCTTTGTAATTACATTTTTTTTTCATTTCATATTCCAGCTATTCCTCAAAAAACATGTTTTGGATATCATGCCATTCACATTTTAAATGTGCTTCCATAAGTGGGTCAAAAATGACCCGCAAGCATTTTCTATGGAATCCTATGGGAACCTTTGATTCTTATCACCTGTTGCTGTCAGGAATACATTCACTGTAGACCACACAGACTACATCACAAGTGACACCTCTCAGGAAGATTATTTTACACAGCAAGATCTGATTCCTGTCAGTATAATAATAATAATAATAATAATACATTATATTTGTATAGGGCTTTTCAAGGACTCAAAATCGCTTTACAATATAAGGGAAGGTTAGGGTGAGGGGTATAGGACTATCAAACTTGATCAACCATCATGGGTTGATGGGGGGGGGGGCTATGAGTAGACAAGAGGAGAAGAGATGAGTTTTGAAAAGGGACTGGAATACTGTGAGGGTCTCATAATAGCGGAGATCTTTGCATCAATATGTTCAAAATGTAAAAGAAATTTCTAAAATTATAAATTGTGAAAAATTAAATATAAAATATTTCTAATGTGAACCAAAATATAATACTAAATATTATACAAGTGATCTTTACCAAAATGACAACAATGGCATAAAAACACATATTACTCGAATACGGGTCCTTTTAGACCCACTTATGGAAGAGTGTAGGGTCCAGTCACTCGTGCATCTAAGGGTTAAAGGCACTCCTCACTAGGCTTACGGAGGGTAAACTGTCCCTGCACAGTCATGTGGTCCAGCCTTAATCTCCCATGGATCCATGCAGCGAGGTATTCCCTCTACAGTTTAAGAAAAGGCAGGTTAGCCTCTGAGGAAATCTTATTAAAAGAGCGCTGAAAGTGGAAAATAGCGGCTTTTCTGTTAAAGGCCGGCCCAAGCCTCCCGTTGGGCAAATAGCGGGATGACCATAATTTGACAAATTCCACTTTAATCACTCAAACGGCTCTGTGCCAAATGTTTTCTTTTAATGTGAAAAATGACTGAAAGGGTAGTTTCACAGAGCACTGAAGCAATAAAAACAAGCTACATTGGTACATCCATATTTGTTTTTATTATGGCAGTTAGTCAGAGCATACTAATGGTGGAAGGCACAGTGGTAGACATAGGTAGGAAGCTGGTTTATAAAGGATAGAAATGACACTGAGAGCAGCATATGTGACAATAATATAATACATTTGATGTCTCTTAAACCAAAACAAAGAGCTGAAAGACACTCAAGATCTTTGGAGCCAATGGAAACTGCAGAATGATAATTCTCTGTGAATATAAGTGACAACTTTGACAATACGCATGGTGATTTGATTTATTGTTAATATACAAAATATGAATTATGGCAGCTTTAAACATCATACGATAAATTGTCACGCCCCAGAAAGCTTTGGGTAGGCGACTCAGCTCAGTGCTGTAGACTAAACATGGCTGCCACTCCTGAGTAGAACTCTAGACCCTGACATTTCCTGTTGTAGACATCTAGTTAGGCAAGAACTGCCTACAAGGTCCAATCCAAATGGATATTTTTCAACTTGAATAATGACTGAGTAACTCTAGCTCAGCCCTGAAGCAGTTGGTGTCTCCCGACAGACATTTCCATCTTATAGCCTGAATGCTGTTTTTCCTGGAGCTGCAGCTAAAGACATTCCACTTCAATGTCTCTGTTGTTTGATTGAATGAGGTCCACTCAAAGCAAAGGGGGCTCATGGAAACTCTTTGGGAACAATTGAATTTTAGATTTTTAGACTGTTAATGATCTAAATCACTGTCTAGGTTTACATATATGAACTGCAGCTGTATTATATAGTTCTCAAGTGTTTATGAAGCGTCGCCTACTGAATCTGTCTCTGTCAGTGGATTGCTGGGTTGCATGTGAACCTAATCACTAGATGATGTATCATGAAGGTGTAGTGCTCTTCTGAAAGACTGTAAATTATGGCTCCTGCTCACTTTGCCTTTGGTTTTAATCTTCTGATCCTGTCTGTCTTCACTGGACATCTAAACAGTTTCTTGTAATCATGGGAGTGAGGGCGCTTGTGTAGTCAAACCAGGGATTAAAGTAACTTTAAGAACTGGTGGTTCCCATTTGTTGCTGCGAGTAATGCAGACATTTTTTTCTAAATATTTCTCCTTTCTAAGAATTAGCCTGAAAAATGTTTTCACCACATCTCAACCAAAGAAAATCCAAATGTGCCAGGCTCTCCTTTTAATCCATGTCTTTCTCTTTCCTCTGTAGATGGTCCTGACCTGCCCAATGCAGTCAGCTCCCCTCCCTCCAGCCCGAACCCGGCCAAGAAGAGCAGCTCCATCAACTGGTCCTTCCCAGACAAGATTAAGTCTCCGCGCACCGTGAGGAAGATCTCCATGAAGATGAAGAAGCTTCCAGAGCTTAGTCGAAAACTCAGCATCAAGGGGACCTCGAGCAGCAGTAACATCAACAACGGCAATGGAAGCAGTCATTTAGAGCCCAGAGCCCATTCACCCCGGAACAATGTGAGCGGGTCGGAGGCCGTCCCCCATTCCTCGGGCCCTCCCAGGTTAGCTGCATCTGGGGGAGGGCAGGCCAGTCGTAACGTTATCTCCCGCTACCACCTGGACAGCAGTGTGTCCACGCAGCACAGCTTCAGCAAGAAGAAAAGTAACGGCAGCTCAAAGTCCGCCAGTAAAGGTGGTTACCTCAGTGATGGCGACTCACCTGAGCTGGTGGCAAAATCTGGGAAGCACAGCTCGGCGGAGGGGAAGGGCGGGAAAGGCAAGGAGACGGAGGTAGGAGGTGGAAGCTCCAAACTTAATGGCACAGAATTGGACATTGATGCTTTCCGCCATTACAGCTTCACAGAGCAACCCAAGTGCAGCCAGTACATCTCCGGACTGATGAGCCTGCACTTCTACGGTGCTGAGGACCTCAAACCTCCGCGCATTGACTCTAGAGATGTGTATTGCGCCATCCAAGTGGACTCAGTTAACAAAGCACGCACCGCTCTTCTCACATGCCGAACTACCTTCCTAGATATGGACCACACCTTCAACATCGAGCTGGAGAACGCCCAGCACCTGAAGTTGGTGGTGTTCAGCTGGGAGCCGATGCCGAGGCGAAACCGCGTCTGTTGCCACGGCACGGTGGTTCTGCCGGCACTTTTCCGGGTAACGCGGAGCCACCAGCTGGCGGTGAAGCTGGAGCCGCGGGGGCTGATCTACGTCAAGCTGAACCTGATGGACCAGTGGAAGAACTCGCTGGATGGCGGGCCACACGGAGACAGAGAGCCCCAGATGTTCGGTGTGGAGGCGTGGCGGGTGGTGGAGAGGGAGAACACAGGACTGATGGTGCCGCTGCTCATAAGCATGTGCATCAATGAGATCGAGAAGAGAGGCTGCCAGGTGAGTCTGAGAAAAGAGTTTAGTTTTCCAAGATTTCAAGTCAACTGGGTGTTACTTTGGCAATGTATGTTTCTCCCGATGATGATTAACCCTGCAGCTTTTAATTCACTTGATATATCAGTCTGACTTATTTTTGAAATATTAAAAATATAGTTTAGACTACAAAATAAGTAATTAAAGGTGGGGTAAGTAAGTTTCAGAAACCGGCTCGAGATACACTTTTTGTTATATTCCATGGAATGCTCTTAACATCCCGATAGCAATGAATATCTTAAGTGCTTTGACAAAAAATCCATAAAAAAATGGCATCTGTGGAAGCCGTAATACTGTAAAAAGTACGACCAATCCGTTTAGCCGGCCCGGCTAAACGGATTGCCGCCCTCTCTGTCAGCCTTCCATCTCGTGCACGCACAAATGTGTCTCGTGCCCTCATTGGGCGTGCCCTCATTGGGCGTGCATTGCAGCAGTACTTCAATGACTCGCCAGCAACAGGCGGCCACTTTCACCAGTCTGCTGACGTCATGTGCGCGCGCGTTCATGTGTGTTGGAGGAGGTGCTCTGTAAGGAAGTCTGAAGGAAGGGGCGGATTCTTTTCGGCTGTGTACTTTCAAATGTTAGTGCACTCGAGCCGGTTTCTGAAACTTACCTACCCCACCTTTAAGTAGTGACAAATTCCCATTACTATTTCCAGAGCATGCATCACAAACCCAATCCTATTTAGTTTACAAAATGTATATATAAAACACAAAGCAACAAACCTTCACATTTGAGAGGCTGCAGTGCAAACAGGGAACATTTAAATGTTTTTCCTTCATAACAAATCGAATACCTGTGACATTTGTTTTGTTAGGGTTCCAGTCCCTTAGGGTTGATTTCAGCACTAATGATAGCAAGTAACGGTTATTTATCATTTAATCTGCTAGTGGTCTTCTTGATTAAAATCACAGAGAATGGCGGAATAATTAATTAAAATCACCTTCAAACTGACTTCCAATTTTGTTATTTTCAATTTGAGCAGCATTAAAAAGAAAACTTAAAAAAAAGAAACCAGAGAAAGGAACAATACGGAGCAATATACAGATGGGGATTGATTTGAAAATATACAATTATATAATGCATTTTTGTATAAGATGTGTGGGAGAAAAGGGGGGAGGTTACCGCACACACATAGCTTTTAGCCCACTCTGCTGTGAGACGGGCGCTCGCCCTGCAGCCTGTTCCTGGCATGAGCAAAATGGAGAGAGAAGATGTATTGCACTTCATGATGTCTCAGAGCCATCCTGGGGCGCCTGGCTCCTTTATTCAGAGAGGAGAAAGACTCGGAGTTAAGAGACTGACGTGCTGGTGGAGTGGATCATGTGATCATCTCTTGTTTTGTCCGCCCCCCTCCACATTTCATGCTCTTTGAAGCCCAGAGAGAGGCGGCGGCGTTTCTCTTAATTAGAGCTGAGACAGCGGCAGTAAAAGTGTCTGGCCACTGTTCCTGACTGATCACTGTAGGGGGGCATGCCAGGGGCAGCGGGTGCCTGGGGCCAACAGACAAACATTAGGCCTCTACAAGGAGCCTGTCTGTCAAATCAGACCCCGCCCATGGCCACTTGTGCAGCATGCCGGGCTTCTAGCAGAAGTAGTCACAGCAACACACTTATAGTCATTTGTTTGATTTCAAAAGTAGAACATAATTTGTTTCTGAATTCAAATAAGTTCAGGTTTCATTGCATTGCCTTGGTGTTAGTAGAAAATTATCCTGCTTATAATTTTTGAAGTGAATGACTTGCATTCCAGCTAATGCTTGTTTTCATCCTCCACTAATCTGTAGATTATTTATTACCTCTGCAAAGCCTGTTATGTTTTTCGGTTAACTTCGTTAGTTTTTTGTCAGTAGAATTATATAAAAACAACTCTCCTGATTGTCAAAACACTTGTTGAAGAAAGGAAGAACATTTATTTAATATAACATTTTATTGATGATCTGAAGCACTGAGTAGGCAGTTTTCAATTTTGCTAACATATCTGGTTTATGGTATGGCATTTGGCCTTGGAAAAAGTCGGCCCACTTCCAGTGCTCTTCTGGTTTAAATCATTTATTCAGATGATCAAACTTCAACATGGTTTGTTCTATAAAATGTCAGGAAACAGTGAAAATCCAGTTTTTCTAGAAATCTTTAATGTTCTTGTTTTGTCCAGCCAAAAGTAGGAAGATTTCATAATTGTTTCAATTCTTATGCTCATCTTTAAAACATCTGTCCCTCACATGTTCCAAGAACCCAATGCGACAAAACCCAAATATATTACCTCTATCTCTAAAAATAATGTTAAAAAGCTGGAGAAAAGTAGCAAATTTGAGAAGCTGGAACCAGAGAAGGTTTTAAGTCATAAATGATGTATTGTCATAATTTATTATGTCTTTTATTTATCAATAGAGTTATATATCGACTAATCATTACAACACTATATGAGACTACTAAGTGCATTGTTGTGTCTTGGCCCCATGAGTAACCTAACTTTAAGGCACCTGTGGTTTACTCACAATTCCCCTTGAGGATTTTTTGTAAACATTTTATCATGTAATTGCCTAAATATAAGGAAAAACCTTTCAAATTCCAATAAAAAATAAGTAAAGATCCCTGTTATTGTATTACAAACTCACCTGGCTTGCCAGCTATAGCTCCCACTTAACCAATACTTTTTAGGCTCAGATTTATTCTGTTTATGTCCTTCACTGCTTTGTCTTGCCGTGTAGCGATTACTATCACTTACCCCCTCTGGCTCTGTCTCTGACACTATTTATCTCCTGTCCCTCTTAGTGTTTTTCTTCTAATCACTCCCTCCCCCCCTGTTTTGCTGCTTTCTCTCATAACAGAGAGATGTAGAGTAGACTTTGGACAGAGTATCAGTCTGAGATCAAGTGTAAGGGCTCACCCAGGTTGCAGGCAGACAGCGGTTAGGACAGGGCTGACACCAGATCCCAGTGGCAGGTTGTGTCACTTAAGCACGCACAGCCAGACGTGCAGCGGTGTGCCTTTACAAATGATTATGTGGATGTAAGATGGAGACTCTCTTTTAAGAGTCTCTTAGAAATGAGTGTCCTAAGGGCTCATCCAAGCTTTTAAGACACTGGATGATTGTGGGTGTTTTGATAAGACTGCACATGATGTCTGTGTCGGAGACTGGAGGTATGTACAGCAGCACGCTGTACCCATTCAAAAGAGACATTCATAAAAAAGGGTACATCACTAACTCACATACATGATGGTTAAAGATGCACACCGATGTTGTGACATGTTGTGAATGCCTACACAGATGCACCATTTTAGAGTAGCGCAGACTTCTGGACCATCTCAAAAATGATAATTCCTGATTGCACTTTATTTCTGCAAAACAAAGAGGCACATGTATTAATGTATAAATATTCTTATGTAGTACATCACTGCTTATGACGTATAGACTTTCAGTTATTTTGACAGTATTTGAAAGTAATGGCTAATGGCTGGGGTGTTAAGTACATGTACCTTAACCCCAACCCTAATAAGAGTTTTAACATGTAAAGAAAATAAATTTTTAAGGGTTTTACATTTATGAATTGTTGTGTTGTGGGTTAGTAAACTGAATATGTGTGGGTTCCTACAGCTGATCAGACAAAATCAAACATTTAATTGGCAGACTAATCAATAATGAAAACAATCATAAGGTACAGACCTACAACTAGTAACAATGACTGTTTGTGTAGTGCACTGAACGTCTGTGGGTCTGCTCTCCTGTGAGGGCTTACTTACATGTGTGGACAATCCTTGAATCATGCTGGGATGACTTTCTGTCATGAATATGAGAACTGATTATTGTTACCCTGCTAGTGTTGACTAGAAAGGCCACTCATGTTTAGAGTAAGTCAACCAATCAGTAGACTGAATAATAAAACTTGAGAGCATTCATGCTGTCAAATGTACTTTTCTTACTTTCCTTTAATGTCTCTATAAACTCTTTAAGCTTATCCCAGACCAAAAGAAAGCTGATCCCATCACTACTTCTAGAGTCACTGATCATCACATTCCTATCGGGGGAACTCGTTTGGTTTGGTCTTTGTTTCGGCCTTATTCTGCATATATGTCTTGGCTGGTGCTGCCTGTTGTGTTGCCCGGGAGCCGCGGTGCATAAGTGCGATCTCACTTTCTGCTAACAGCTGGTACACGCCTGTGCTCGGCTCTCCTCCAAAGAGAGACTCTGAATGGACTTGTTGTTCATTGTTCCCAGTGACTTCTGTTTACTCTCACACAAAGGCAAATCCCTGCCTAATCTGTGCTCCTCTCTGCCTCTCGTGTGAGGTTTAGAAAGCCCTGATCACCCTCGACGACGAGGAGCGCTCCAAACAGTTGGTCTGGTGGGGAGACATTATAGTGCTCCTACGCTGGAGCCCGGAAAGGCCAGCAGTGTGTATATGTGTGTGTGTGTGTGTGTTTGTGTGGAAGCAGACCCTGCACACCATTCACAGCCCACTGACTTAACAAGTTACCGGGGCAACCACACCAGTTGGTCTGCTATGCCACATACCAGACAGACACATGTAGGAGAAATTATGGTATGTCTGTAGTCAGGCCTAATCCCAACATAACAAGGAGACCAATGGTGCCAAGTTTCAACTATCAAATGTCAACGTCTGGAGGAAATTGTTAAGAGTTCCTTAGGTCACGCTGTGGAGGCGTAGGTAAAGAAACGTTAATGGTTTACTGCTTTTTTTTTATGCTGAGCTGTCAGTTGGGCTTTTAGTAGCGCTCAGTGTTTATCCAGTCAGTTTAAAGATGTGACATTTTTATCACACCTCTGAGGGAACTTTGGCAAAACACAGCCCACATTCTTTCTTTTATTCACTTTCAATAAGTTAAGCTAAAGCCTGACTATACATCTTTAAAAAGTAGAAACAACCCAATGATAATTTTGATTTAAATGTAGTTACTCATTTGAATCTACTCAGGAATGTTACCTCTACACCATTACTTAACTAGCTATGGTGGCTAACGTTAGCTATAGTTGTTGTACAACTGTATACATAACATGTACTTTATTGCTGTATTGAGTACACTTAAGCTTTTGCAGCAACATTATGATCTGGTTTTATCTATCTTATTTTGGCTTAACTGACACATGATGCTGAAAATTGACTCCTCTCCTTTGTCTTTGTTACTCTACATTCAAGCATGTCATCTAAATATTTCAGCCGCTTAATGACTTTTCTTCATCCATAGCTATATAGTATTACTTTATGCATAGGCGGCGTGAGGCTCAGGTTTGGGAAGGCTAAATAAAAAATGTTTACCTGACACTGCCCGCCTCCGGCGTCTGAGATCAACTCAACGAAAGCACCGCCTGCTGACCAATCAAAGCTCAGTGTGCGGAGTTTAAATCTATCAAGTCATATTACAAGATAAAGGAAATACAGTTTAAACTGCCGTATGCAGAGAAGATGCCGACGTGTCACACTTATCATTCATATCACACTGATATCACATCATCAATCAGATCGTCGATCATATAATATCACACTATTTCCTTATCTGAGTCAGCTTCTCGAGCCGTATCTGGCCGTGCAACACTTACATTGTCACATATACTGTATGCAGACCTATTATTTTAAGCAACACATTAAGTAATTAAAGTCAGATCCACTCGTGTCTTAGATGGGGCAGTGATATCGTAAAACTGTTGTACGCTTTCAAACACTCTGTAGTTATTTTTTAACCAGTTGTTCTGTATTCTCCTTGCAGGTGCAACTACACTGAACAAAAATATAAACACTTTTGTTTTTGCTCCCATTTTTCATGAGATGAACTCAAAGATCTAAAACATTTTCTATATACACAAAATAACCATTTCTCTCAAATATTGTTCACAAACCTGAAAAAATCTGTGATAGTGAGCACTTCTCCTTTGCCGAGATAATCCATCCCACCTCACAGGTGTGGCATATCAAGATGCTGATTAGACAGCATGATTATTGCACAGGTGTGCCTTAGGCTGGCCACAATAAAAGGCCACTCTAAAATGTTCAGTTTTATCACACAGCACAATGCCACAGATGTCGCAAGTTTTGAGGGAGCGTGCAATTGGCATGCTGACAGCAGGAATGTCCACCAGAGCTGTTGTCCGTGAATTGAATGTTCATTTCTCTACCATAAGCCGTCTCCAAAGGCGTTTCAGAGAATTTGGCAGTACATCCAACCGGCCTCACAACCGCAGACCACATGTAACCACAGGACCTCCACATCCAGCATGTTCACCTCCAAGATCGTCTGAGACCAGCCACTCGGACAGCTGCTGCAACAATCGGTTTGCATAACCAAATAATTTCTGCACAAACTGTCAGAAACCGTCTCAGGGAAGCTCATCTGCATGCTCGTCGTCCTCATCGGGGTCTCGACCTGACTCCGGTTCGTGGTCGTAACCGACTTGAGTGGGCAAATGCTCACATTCGATGGCGTCTGGCACGTTGGAGAGGTGTTCTCTTCACGGATGAATCCCGGTTTTCACTGTTCAGGGCAGATGGCAGACGTGTGGCGTCGTGTGGGTGAGCGGTTTTCTGATGTCAATGTTGTGAATCGAGTGGCCCATGGTGGTGGTGGGGTTATGGTATGGGCAGGCGTATGTTATGGACGACGAACACAGGTGCATTTTATTGATGGCATTGTGAATGCACAGAGATACCGTGACGAGATCCTGAGGCCCATTGTTGTGCCATTCATCCACGACCATCACCTCATGTTGCAGCATGATAATGCACGGCCCCATGTTGCAAGGATCTGTACACAATTCCTGGAGGCTGGAAACATCCCAGTTCTTGCATGGCCAGCATACTCACCGGACATGTCACCCATTGAGCATGTTTGGGATGCTCTGGATCGGCGTATACGACAGCGTGTTCCAGTTCCTGCCAATATCCAGCAACTTCGCACAGCCATTGAAGAGCAGTGGACCAACATTCCACAGGCCACAATCCACAACCTGATCAACTCTATGCCAAGGAGATGTGTTGCACTGCGTGAGGCAAATGGTGGTCACACCAGATACTGACTGGTTTTCGGACCCCCCCAGACCCCCCCAATAAAGCAAAACTGAACATTTTAGAGTGGCCTTTTATTGTGGCCAGTCTAAGGCACACCTGTGCAATAATCATGCTGTCTAATCAGCATCTTGATATGCCACACCTGTGAGGTGGGATGGGAGTTCATCCCATGAAAAATGGGAGCAAAACCAAAAGTGTTGCATTTATATTTTTGTTCAGTGTATGTGGCTTGTATCCTGGATTATATGTTTCAGTCATGGATGATTAAAGTTCATATTTGTCTAATATTAGTTTATTTTTCATTAATGAAGTATGACGCTGCGCTGTCAGTACACTTGTCCCTGTTTGTGATTGGTCAAATGTAGCTAACCCCGCCCCTTTCATGTGAACGCGTTCTCAGCTGGAGAGAGAAACCCTGGCTTGATTTACCGAGTTGATAACCAGCTTCGTGGACTGCTTAGCGAGATCTCGTTTGTTAGGGTTAGTTAAGATAACTCAAACATATCCAGGGTCTGTTGAACTGGCTTCGTAGTACAGGGCACAGGTGGCTGCATAGCAGCGCTAATGTCAAAGACACAAACATTATACATTATATTTTTATTTTACCAGGATGCAGTGACACAAATATTTGGGAAGGCTTAGCCTTCCCCAGCCTACAGTACCCGACACCCCTGACTTTATGTTTAACATACACACATGTCCTTTCTGTCTCTTTTGAGAAGATTGCAGCTGGTTGTCAATTCAAGTCAGTTGTATTTGTTTTTTACTAAGGTTGTTTGGGGCTGTATAACCTATAAAGCACATGACATAATCTATTTATAAAAACCTTAAGTTGTATAGGAAAACCAAGTCAAACACTTAGATCCAAAAAATTCATTCAATGTCCAGTATAAGCAGAGAAGATGCTGGGCCTTCGATGTCCCATCAAAGTCAGCCCTAATAGAGTTAAATATACAATATATACAATGTTGTCAGTTATTCAAGAACGCTTATTAACGGACTTAAGTTTTGAGACTTGTGTGGTTTCTGTGCAAGTAGTTTTGGCTTCTGTCCAGCACATTGTCTAAGTGCAGACTTGATCAATAGGGTTGTAAAACATGTCTGCCTCTCTGTCAAATGTTTACTTGACCTACTTGTGTGTCTATGTGTGTTTCCAGGTAGTGGGCCTCTACCGTCTTTGTGGATCTGCAGCCGTGAAGAAGGAGCTGCGTGAGGCATTTGAGAGAGACAGCTACGCTGTGGAGCTGTGTGAAAACACATATCCTGACGTTAACGTCATTACAGGTAAATGAACCGCTGGTAACAGAGAACATAAGCGCATACACTCAGTATGATTAAGAATGAGTCATTTAAATAGGTGGCTCACCAAAAAGCTCTGGTGCCCCTCTGGTGTCCCTCTTTCTAAGGTTTCCCATGAAAGCAAACTGGTGACCTAACATAAACATCTATTTCCATTTAAGGTTAACCACTGATTATTTCCCAGAATAATCATTTGGCCCATTACGGTTTCACAGAGCCCAAATTTACATTTTCAAATGGTTGTTTTTTCCTGAAGAACTACTCAAAATCAAAACATGTCAACTTTTTTATTACAACCATCAATGTTAAAAGGCAAATTCTCATATTTTGGAAGCTGGAAAACGTGAATATTTCGCATTTTCTTTAAATCAAGGCTTTATTAAATCATGAAAAAAGAAAGAGGACATTCATTTCATTTCATTTCAAACCTTTATTTAACGAGATTGGTCCCATTGAGATCATAGATCTCTTTTTCAAGGGAGACCTCCACATGAAACATAAAACAATAAAGGACATTATACATTATATTTACAGGATACATTTACATAGTTATAGACATTTACAAGTGCCCATAGTATCAACAAGCATTTCATTTAGCCTAGCTTTAATGATATGCAGAGGAATGAGCTCAGTTTCAATTCTTGCTTCTTCCAAGCAAGTGGAGCTGCGCACATAAAAGCTGTCTTACCTAAGACAGTCCTTGCTCTTGGCACATCTAACAATATTACATCATGCGATCTCAGACAATAGCTGCTTGCAACTCTCTGTGTTATCAGAGAGCAGATATAATACGGGAGTTTACCCAACAAAGCTTTATAAATAAACGTGTACCAATGACTGAGCCTCTTTACAGTAAGTGATGGCAAACCTGCCTTGGCATACAGGGTACAGTGATGAGTAAGTGCTTTACAATTTGTGACAAATCTCAGTGCGCTGTGATAGGCGGCATCTAACTTGTTCAGGCAATAGGCAGGTGCATTCATATACAACAAATCACCATAGTCCGTCACAGGTAAAAAATGGAGTCTGAATTTTGGTATTGATCCAGTCCTTGTCCTAATGAATGTGTCTGAACTGGTGTGTCTACTGCAGATAGGTCAGCACATGTGTGCGTGTGTGAGTCTGCTGTTTGTAGCAAAAGCATTCCAGCAGTCAGCCAACAGTGTAGGCCAGTGCCTGAGGGGAGGGACCACACACACACACACACACACACACACACACACACACACACACACACACACACACACACACACACACACACACACACACACACACACACACAGAGACAAAGACCATGTTGTACATTCAGGTCATTCTTTCTCCTTCAGGTCTGTGGTTGAGACATGCCCCCCCTTCTATGGTATGTTTTAGGAAAGTACTCAGTGTAGTTATTATGTGGGCAGAGTAAGTGTGAACGTTTTTTTTACTGCACAAGCAATGCTTCAATTTTGATGTCCCTCGATGTATTATTTACAACGAGTAATTTAAATGCCACTCAGATTCCTGTGAGTTGCAGCTTATTTCCGCTCTGTCGCTGTGAAATTAAAATGGAAACATTGCAGTTACATCTCCCAGAGCCCCAGCTTACAAAAACAGCCATGTCATTGGCTTGAGTAATGATTCCAGCAGTGCCACAGATGAGGGGGGAGGGCCGAGTTGTAGAAAAGGACTTGGTCATGATTTTTCTCTCTCCCACAAAAAGAGGAAGACCATGGAAACCCCTGGGCATTGTAGGAGCTGCTGTTGGTTTTGGGAAGAGGCCCCGTATAGGCGTCGTCCTATCATGCCTGCTTTGATCCACGTGCATTTGCATGGCAGGGCAAAAAACAAAGTTAACAGTTGAGCGGGTTAGAAAAAAAGGTCCAGCACCAGCGTGGCTTGTTGGTTTTTGCTCACGGCCTAAATTTGCTCCACCAAGCGAGTTGCACATGGGCCTGAGTGAGTGGAGGAGGACAGGGAGAGGGGGAAGGGATGCAGTTGAGGGGTTTATGGTTTGTGCAAAAAATGTCCATCTGGGATTTAATCATGGGTTTAATCTTAAAACATACTTTCCTTAAACTTTTGGTCAACCTTTGCCAGTGGGTTGAACTGATTTCAGTTTTTTCTTGCCAGTATTTTCAAATGTTATCAAGAAATCTAATAAGCCTTCTCATATGAATCCATAACTGAAGTGAAGTGTCCCCTCATATTAAATTATCTAGATCTTTAAAATGTAAAAGCTGATTAAATTGGAGTCTCTTCAGTGCGGAGTCAGACTCGAGGCTAATGAGCGAGCAGCAAACGGATGAGCGAAGAGGGCTGGCGTGTCACACGGCTAATTTAAAAGTAGAGGTAGTGAAAGGGATTATCCAGAGATCAAAGTTCAATCCAAAGCTTGCAAAACATGCTCAGTGCGCTGCCCTCCATTGTTTCAGATCCCAATCTATTCAAAAGAACCAGAAAGGGGCTATCAACACAAGCTACATTCTGTGGAAAAACCATTATTATCTTCAGTGTTGTGTGTTCAGTAAATACACTTTCTGCTCTTTAGGTAATCTGTTTATATGGGACCCTTCGGAGGGCGGTCATAGAAAGAGTCTGTGTTGTTGTAGAGCGGCTGCCGTATGTAGTGTGATGTACCAAATATTGGACACTTTAAAATGTAAACTTGATGGGAGGTAGATACACTGAAGGAAGCATCCTAGATCATCATTGTGAGTCTATAACATAACCCCTTTTAAAACCACAACTTGAAAGATTAAACAAAAAGTGTTTTACATATTAAAGAGCTATACTCGGCTGGATATATTTTTTGGTGACAAACTGTTTTCCCTTCATTTGAGTCTTTATGCTAAGCTAAGCTAACCGGCTGTTGGCGGTAACCTCATCTTTACTGTAACTCAACTACTCTTACCATAACCTGTATTTCGCAAAACTTTTAAAATAAAGAGTTATTTAAAGTGCTTCATCACTTTAATTTACACTCAATCTACCCATGTCTCCCTTAGGTGGAAACTTGCATTGGACCAGGTCCAGTACACTCTACAGACACATTCTTAGTAACACTGTGCTTTAACAGTTGAGTTACTCAAAATATCACATGAGGAAGTTGTGGTAAGAGAGGCTTCACTTAGCAGTTTTTGGTGGTAATTTTGGTTTGTCAGTAAAATCCTATAGGGCTACGAGGCAGCTTAGTTTCTGACATAAACAGTGCCGTTGACATTTTTAAGCAGAGTAAAACCGGATAAAACAAATACATGATGAATCACTGTGGAAAAGGTTTCGAGGGCATGGTAGTGATAATTAAGCCCTCAGCCTAACCTGTTGTGGTCTTTGTGTGGAAACAAAGCTTCTAAAGTGATCCAATGATGGGAAACTGTCTCGATCCTCAGAAAATGAAACCAGCACAGCTCGGTTATTGATCCTTGTTTGTGGTCTTTTTAATTTGCCTTGCCTGACTCGTCTTTTCCATAGCCTACTTCGCTACTTTGCCCCCCACCCCCTCAGCAGTACACCAGTGAAGACATGGAAAGTCATTAACAAGTGCCCCCTTTGTTGCCGAACAAACACAGATGGTATTTGGCTCACGCATGGGGGATTAGCTGAACCCTGGGCCTGCAGGCGAACCCACTTTACGAAGAGCTGCAGGCCTGTGTGGGTGACAGAACGCTTCTTTAACTGCAGGTCGGGAGTCATGATAGATATTTGTGATCCAGCATGTAGCATAAGCACTGCTTCCAGAGTCAGGAATGGCGTTCCCTCATATCCGGGAGGTTTTGGGGTCCACGGAAAAGTTCAGAAACCACAGTGTAGAGTGTAACCGTGCCACCGGACAAGGCCGCCACACACACATCTCCTCTGGCCCCCCCTAGTGCTGTGGGGGCGTGCAGGACAGCAGGGAGGGGGCAGGACAGAGAACAAACCCCCATTTGTTCTCCGGGCAAGGCGTTGACTGCCGCACTGACAAGAGGAGTGACCTTTCACTTTGTTTGAACAAGGGGTCAAAGGTAGAGCTGTGCCCCAGTGCATTGTGTGCTTTGTAGTGTTTGGTGGCACATTTGAAACATTGAAAGACTGAATTGATTAGAAAAAAAGCATTTACATCAAAACATTTTTAGATGCTGTAATCTGTAGCTTTTATCTCATGTTTAGAAGCAATTCATCAGGGGGTTGTATTTCTTTCTTTGCTGAGCTGCCTTAGATCGCAGAACTCATGCTACTGTTCGGTTATATTCACAACAGAGAAATTCGCATGTGTAGTTCATATCTGACCTGGAATAAAGCCAATGCCCCGACAGTTTAAATGTGAGAGAACAGACGCTCAGCGTGTGCTTGTTGTCAGCTCGGGTGTGAAGGAAAGAGAAGCACCTGCAGGGTAAGCACACCTGTTCACCCCTAAGCCCATGACCTTGTGTGTGTGTGTGTGTGTGTGTGTGTGTGTGTGTGTGTGTGTGTGTGTGTGTGTGTGTGTGGTGTGTGTGTGTGTGTGTGTGTGTGTGTGTGTTGTGTTGTGTGTGTGTGTGTGTGTGTTGTGTGTGTGTGTGTGTGTTTGTGTGTGTGTGTGTGTGTTGTGTGTGTGTGTGTGTGTGTGTGTTGTGTTGTGTGTGTGTGTGTGTGTGTGTGTGTGTGTGTGTGTGTGTGTGTGTGTGTGTGTGTGTGTCTCAGGCAACAACATTGGCATAGACACAAAAGTAAACACTAGCACTGACTCATAGCAGGCTAATGATTGACCTGAATGGCTGTATTCTCCTCAATTCAGACTACACAAGCACATGAGCACATTTTAAATGATTGCACTGGAAAGAGTGTAAACATGTTGTCATATATTGCATGTTTTCTGCTTTTGTAAAACAATCCTGATGTTGTTGTTCTGGAGGATCTGCCTCGCAGAACAGCAAAGGTCAGTCAGTCTTCTGTGCTTAGTTTCCATTTCAGGCAAAAAATAACAAATCAGTGGTATGTCTGTGCTTTTTATTTGCACACTCACTAAACAACAAAAGCCTTGCTTTGCAGAGATAAGGGTGAAGACACATGGCCCATATTTGCTTCCAGGCAGTCTGTTTTCCAGCGATGAAACAAGCAGATTATTATTATCTCAGTAAAGATTGACAACGGGAAACTGGGAATATTCACAAAACATTACTGTGTTATCGGATTGAGGAAGTTAAGGAGAGGAACTTTATCTTGTGTTTATGCCTTCTTATCGCATCCAGTTCATACCAGATTTCATACCAATCCCGATGAAGATATATGATAACAGAAGTGAATCAGAACTGAAAACAAACATGGAAACATGTCGCCACAGATCAGCTAAGCTGGCTCAGAGGACACCGGGGACATGTTGAATAGCAGGACACTTTATGAAGATTTAAGTGCATGTTTGCCTGAAGCCGTGATAAAGTCTGACCCTGCTGACTTATAGCTGTCATTGTGTTGGTTTACCTGAGAAGGGGGGGCTAACATGGTGGGCTTTTGAGTTGTTGTTTTTCTTTAGAGCCACAAATGCCTGCCTCAGGAATGCACAATATATATGCATGTGTGCGCGTGTCAGGACGTTTTGATCTTCTTGTTCAGAGGAAGAAGTTCTTTAGATGCGTAACAAAGTTGCATTTTTGCTTATCTCTATTGACACATTTTTGTATGAATTACATAAACCGCCCAATACTAAAGTGCACATTTATAAAACAAATTAAATTCATTATAAAAATCACAAAGAAATCATGAGGGAAGGAGTCACAACACTCGACAGCATGGTATTTAATTGTTCACCAGCATAGATTAGCATACTAGCATGCTAACTATTGATAATAAGCACTACAAGTACATTTTCGACCAGATTGTGGTTCTGATTAAAAGTAATGGGTTAATTAAAGTTAATAGGATTCATATTCTAGATATCATAAGAGTATCAAACATCATGGCAATCCATCCAGTAGAATTTCTATAGAAAGCATCTAAAGAGACTCCTGATAACCTGGGACTGATCGTGTAATCTTCAAAATCTGTTTCAAGATGAGAGTTATGATCTATTCTGACTGAGAATAAAAAGGTAGAAGTAGTGGGAACACTTTTTGACAGACATAAGTCACGTCAGGTCCTATCATTTCAATAGTTTATACTTCTATTGATATGTTGTGCTATTGTGAATCGATGAAAGGTGGGATCAGTTCATGTAAAATTAGATTATTGTCCAGATTGTTGAGTTGACACTGAATGCCCCTGTGCAGATACTGAACCTAATGCTGATCTGAGACTGAACTGTAGCGATATCATTTAAATTAGGTGTAATACACAACAACACAGAAATTGAAGGTTTGTTTTTAAAATACTTGTCCATCCACTTTATTAGATTAATATATGATGTACATACAATGCCAGTTAGGAATAGACTGCAAAGCTTTAATCCTCAGACTTCCTTAAAGAGCCAAGCAGGGACTTACTGGGATTAAAAAAGTGAGCGTGTTAAATTGTGCCCTGCGTTTTCTTTACTGGGCCTAAAGGGATGTCAGCGGATTTACGATGACTCTTATTGTAGTTTGCTGTAAATAGAAGGCAAGAGGTAACCATCTCGAGGGTATGGGAAGGAATCCAGCGATGTAGAAGTGATAAAGTAGTAGCTCCTATTTACAGCATCCTAATCCCTTTCACAAGCTCAGGGGGTTGTGTCACTACTGTGTTGATTTCTACAAACGGAATAGTGCTTGATGTGGATAAAGTTATCTTTTTAACTTCTTTAACAGATATAGTGTTATTCTTTAAATTGTTACATCATAAAAATGTTCCTACAGCTTTCTGACATTGTGTTGTAAGTCAACGTTTCTCATGATAGATGATAAGACATGTCGGCTATGCAGCATATAAATAGTATGCTAACAATGCGCTCATGGCTTTGGGGCACACAATATCCTATAAAACATGTTGTGGTGCTGATAGCAGAAGAACATCATCATCAACCAGGTCAACTTCACATCCCTCAAGCTGATGTACAATCATTCCCTCTACCAGAGATCCACGTTTGCAGAGAGCCAGTAAGAATGGCTGAAAAACTGTAACAACCCACAGCATAAAACTGTAATCTCATAATATGCATGACTCTTGAATCTGAATATTCTATTTCACCAAAATAAGCAAAGCTGCATGAAGAACATACTGTAATCCGCTATTCAGCAATGCAAATATTGCATGCAAATAGAATGAAAAAGCCATGAGTGAAAGTGTCAAATACACAAAACATGAGTAGAGCCATGGAATTTTACGACAAAACATGTTAGTACAAGTGCTCGGTGTACAAAAGCAGCAATCTCTGGTATCTCAGTGGAGCGTAAACCCCTTTGGGAAGAGTCGCCACGGTCCAAAGGTGCGGACTGCAAGGACAGGAAATCTGTTATTCCGGCGGCTTAAAGTGCATGGTTGAACCTAACAGCCGATAAGTTAAGTGACAGAAACACAAAGCTTTGCAGCACCAGCAGGCATAGCAGCAATATGTTCCTCACGAATCCCAATACGACATGATTGGGCTGCTGGCAGGTGTTCAAGCATCAGCAGCGTATGCAGCATTGCAGAACAAAAACACTTTGTGGGAATGCAGTGTGGGTGTATTGATATATATTTCAAACAAGTATTTCACATTTGTTGGAGCAGCACAACACAGGTTATTTACTTAAACTAGCTTACAGTCGTTACTCTATTGTAAATTGGCCAACTTAAAGTCTGTCCACCTTTTTTGTGAACAAATTCTGTACTCTTTTATCGTTGCATTTGGACAACAACAGACAAGTAGCAATAAAGTGCGTCCTTTGTTTCATCAAAAGTGGTTACTTGCAGGTAATGTTATCATTATAGTAACCTCACTTCTGGTCTTAAAAGATGATATTATACAGAGGTGCTTTTTATAGGCATTTGTGTGTCTTTTTGGAGCACAACCAATATTGCTGATTACACAGCCCCCAGCCGTGTCTTAAAAGTGATCCCGCTCCATGCAGAGAGAAAGGAGAGCACTCACCACAAAGAGCTGTCATACTGCCAAGAGCCCCCCTCCCTTTTTTTGCCTTTGATCAAAAGACATGCCAGTGATATTTCGGGGGCTTAGTGCAGACAGACAGCATGGGTTTCATGTTTTCCCGTAGCTTTTGTCAGAACTACGGGAGGCTGAAGTCACAGGTGTGAATGGGCCATCACAGACCCCAGGCCCCCCCTTCGACACTTTTTGGCTGCCGAGTCAGTCCCGACTCCAATCAGGCATCTCAGCAGACGCCACAGGATCACCTGCGAAAACAAAGGGACCTCATTCTGCAGCCAACAGAGTGCTCCAGTCTCAGCTGTTTAAAAGACACAGGGAAATAAAAGCTTTTTATTTCTCAATGACAGCACTTCTTAAAGATATATTGTTAGGGATTCGTCAGGTAGTGAAGCTGTTCTCAGTTAAAGTGTGGGAAAACTGCTGTGCTGCAAAAAGCTTTCCACTGATTCCTTTAACACCCTTCACTTTCTTACAGTTTTTCTCATGCTCTACTCTTCTCCTCCCTCTCTCCAGGAGTACTGAAGGATTACCTGCGAGAGCTGCCATACCCTCTGATCACCAAGCACCTGTATGAGGCAGTGATGGAAGCCATGGCAATGAGGCCTCTGCGGATAGGACCATCGGGCTGCGAGAATGACGCGGGCGACACAGAACACACCGTCAGCCTGTTGGAAAACCTGCCAGACGTGGAGAGGGTGAGGAACCGTAACATCCTGCTGCCTCTCACAGTCATCAGAGTGCTCGTGTCACTGAGGTGGTTTTGAAAGGGATAATTGTGGCATAGATAATGATGGGCCTAATGCTACATATCATTGCTGTCTAACTTCTATTACGTAGGCTTTTACATCAGGGGATAATAGTGGTGGCATGCAGTCCACCAGTCAGCACCGGGGGTTTTTTCACCACTTTTTCACTGTTCTTTAACTTTTTTAAGATAAATCATGAATGACCCAAAATGAAAACTAAAGGTTTTTTAGGCAGACATTAAAGTCAATGTTTTAGCTAACTATCCAATTATTGTACATTGGCGAACACACAACAGTACCATAAACTAGTTTTTTTTAAGGATGACCAAGGATAAACTAAGTTACTGCTACAACTCTTTTCTCAGTTAAAACAATGATAAATGTACAGTTGCAAGAAAAAGTACGTGAACCCTTTGGAATTACCTGGATTTCTGCATAAGTTGGTCATAAAATGTGTTCTGATCTTCATCTAAGTCACAACAATAGACAAACACAGTCTGCTTAAACTAATACCACACAAACAATTCTATGTTTTCATGTTTTTATTGAACACACCATGTAAACATTCACAGTGCAGGGTGGAAAAAGTATGTGAACCATAAGCTAAAGACTTCTTCAAGAGCTAATTGGAGTCAGGAGTCAGCCAACCTGGAGTCCAATCAATGAGACGAGATTGGAGGTGTTGGTTAAAGCTGCCCTGCCCTATAAAAAATACACACCAGTTTTGAATTTGCTATTCTTAAGAAGCATTGCCAGATGTGAACCATGCCTCGCACAAAAGAGCTCTCAGAAGACCTACGATTAAGAATTGTTGACTTGCATAAAGCTGGAAAGGGTTACAAAAGTATCTCTGAAAGCCTTGATGTTCATCAGTCCACGGTAAGACAAATGGTCTATAAATGGAGAAAGTTCAGCACTGTTGCTACTCTCCCTAGGAGTGGCCGTCCTGTAAAGATGACTGCAAGAGCACAGCGCAGAATGCTCAATGAGGTGAAGAAGAAACCTAGAGTGTCAGCAAGAGACTTAAGCCCCTGTCACACTGTCCCGAAATTGACACCCGATGGACACACGATAAAGGAAATGTTCAAATTCGGCTGTGATCGTAGCAACATCGGGCCATTCGTGAGGGCATCTTAAGCCATCGTATGACCGCCGGTGGAGTTTCTCAGGCTCCGGCAGCAACTTAGTGAGCAGCAACTTCGTAAGGCACTCGTGAGGGCATCTTGTCAAATCGTGTCATCTTCGTGTTATCATCGGTGCATTCACCCTCACTCTGATCGGGGCGAATGCCCGATGGCACCGATGATAACAAGATGCCCTAACGATGGCCTTACGAAGGGCACAATTGACACACGAATTCAACACGAAAATGAACCTTCGTAAGGTCCTTCGGCAATTTTTTGGCATGCCAAAGATTTTGCCACCGCTCACGAAGTTGCTGCCGGAGCCTGAGAAACTCCACCGGCGGTCATACGATGGCTTAAGATGCCCTCACGAATGGCCCGATGTTGCTACGATCACAGCCGAATTTGAACATTTCCTTTATCGTGTGTCCATCGGGTTGTTTTATTGCACAACAAAATCATATAAATATATTATGTAAATAACCCAATTTGTGTTCTGTGAAACTAAAAAGGATATAATATATTATTTTGAAGGACAGTTGACAGGAAGTTGTTGTTGTTATGGAAACAACATTACGGAGAAAACGTAATATTTTCTACATATAACGACGGATAAAGTAAAGAACAAAGTCTGAAGATATCAGTACAGTATCATAGTACTGTAACACAATTGTTTTTGGTACTTTCATTGCAGTTGTATGTCTTAAATGTAATGTAAATGTTGCCTTCGTGTGTGGTTCGGGGCCATCTTCGTGCGAAATTCACAATTCCATATTCGTGTGTCCATCGGGTGTCAATTTCGGGACAGTGTGACAGGGCCTTTAAAGAAATCTCTGGCACATGCTAACATCTCTGTTGACGAATCTACGATACGTAAAACACTGAACAAGAATGGAGTTCATGGGAGGACACCACGGAGGAAGCCACTGCTGTCCAGAAAAAACATTGCTGCACGTTTGAAGTTTGCAAAAGAGCACCTGGATGTTCCACAGCACTACTGGCAACATATTCTGTGGACAGATGAAACCAAAGTTGAGTTGTTTGGAAGGAACACACAACGCTATGTGTGGAGAATCCAAAGGGTTCACATACTTTTTCTTGCAACTGTATTTGTGTGTGAGGTTTACAGTATGCAGTATGCTGCCATATCCACTTGACATCAGAAAACTCCATCTGTGAAAATGTGGGATTTAGAAATCTCAATATTCTTAATCTTGATATGGATCTTTTGGAATTTCTTGCCAGAATTATGCTTTTTACTAGCTTGAAAAAGTCTATCTACTGATGACAGTTATGGTTCTGAAACAACTAATCTTATTAAAAACCGTTTGTGTTTGTTGTTTGTGTGCACCAGGTAACACTGCAGAAGCTTCTTGACCATCTTAAGTTGGTAGCGTCCTGCCAGGAAGTGAACAAGATGACATGTCAGAACCTGGCGGTGTGTTTCGGCCCGGTGCTACTCAGCCAGCGCCAGGAGGCGTCCTGCCACACCAACCGAGTGTTCATCGACTCCGAGGAGCTCGCCAGCGCGCTTCACTTCAAAAAACACATCGAAGTCCTGCATTACCTGCTGCAGCTCTGGCCTGGTGAGAGATGTTTTATGTTCTCTTTTCATTATCAGTGAATACATGCTGTGATTTTGCCAATATAAGTCCAGATGCATCAGGTATTTTGGGGGTGAAATACATTCTTAAAATCATATTGTCAGTCAGTCTCTATTTATATACCAGCCCTGCTGAAGGGTCTTATAAAATCAGTTCCAGCTCTTCGGTTCAGCTCTACAGAGGTCTGTTACAGGGCTGCTTTGATCCTTGTGGTTATCCACCAGTGGCACCCCCACAGCTGATAGCCACTGGCCACCAGCTGTCGGCTCCACAGAGCGTTTCATCACGTCTTACTGAGCCAATCACAGCCGGGCCTCTAAGCCCCAGTGTAAACCAAACTTTTGAGGCGTGGCACCCCATTTAAGATCAATCCCCAACCAAGGACAGGAGCCAGCAGCAGCTTCAGTCACACACAGGTCATCCGTCTGCCTGCACAGCTGCAGCTGTCTTCTCTCTGTGAGATATTAAAGGGCTGCAGTGTTATTCAGGAGAGAGAATGATGAAACAGAGCCGCATATTGGTGAAAGCAACACATAAGATATTCCTTAACATTAGGCTTAGGCATTTTTTAAATCTTGTGTTCTCTCATCACTGTGTGAGACATTAAGTGGATGCTGTGGCGGAGTTGAAGTCGCAGCTACTGTGAAATGATTAAACAAAACATTACAACATTGATAAGCATATACTATAAAATAGGTTGGAAAGATAAATAAAAACCGTGTGAAATTACTGACTTCCCCATACTGCTATTAGGACATCATCTTATTACTGTAGTATTTGGCGGAGCCGGAGTGCTACTCTGTTGGTCATTAAACATTTTTTAAACATTTAGGGATGAGACTGTTTGAAAATCCATTGAATCCAATTTTAAATACGCAGGGTCATCAGTCCAAAACTAATCCCTCTTACTGAATCCTAACTGGAAGTAAGAGTTTTTTTTACAGAATAAAGTGGTAAAGTCAGTCTCATTGTGTCAGCGTTTCTCGAGGAAATTTTTCCGAGATTCACATGCATGTTATGTTTCAAAAGAAATAGTTTCAAAGTGTTTGTTACATCATGTTGGACAGACACAAATTAATTAAAATCCTCAGAGCTCTCTCCAGTAACCTGCAGCTTTCAACAGATCTGCTGATTGATGTCTGAAAAAGGACTGACTCTGTGTCTGGTCTGGCCTCTACATTTAAATACATCGTCAGACTCCCACGTTGAACCAATTCTCTGTGTGAACTGCAAAAGCCAAGCTGAACTTCAAAAAATAAACACGGACCATCTTCTTTAGAGGATAGAACAAATACGCAGACAATAAGGGAAGGAAAATGGGGTCAAGTTGTCTCAAGATAATAGTCTTAATCTTCAGTAAAAGCCTGCACTTGTCCTGCCCTCCTGTCTGCAGCTGATGTCACCCAACGAGTGTCTATAATGACCTCTAACAACCTTGAAAACCCTTCAGTCCAGGTTCAAGCCTTTGTTTAGGCCCTAAGTGTACATTTCCAACTCTGCCCGCCTCGCCGGCTCAGAGCGTAGGACGCCTGGACTATAATTACATTCCAGGCTTAACCTTAGCCCTAAGCCCCTAAGACTTCACCCTAACATTTCACAATCATTATGGGATATTTCCAGCCGCCTCTTCACGCCTCTCACACATAAACCAGAGCCTCCTAGGCATTGTTGCTCAGGACTCAAGTGTGTATGTCTTTAGGCGAAGGCAACTGACACTAGTGACACTATTTACAGGTAGTGTGAGAGAGCATGAGCTGAAGAGGCTGAGGGGGTGTTGTGTGATCATTGTGAATTCCAGTTGTATGTGTTAGTAGATGTGAGCACATGGTTTTACAGACAAAAGCCTGTGACCTAAGAATGTCATTGTCATAACTACACTGTAGCTATGTACATATGACAATAAAAGCCTTGAATCTTGAAAAAAAAAGAGGAGAATGTCGGTTTGTATGTGAGAGAAATTCAGCACACAAAGCACCTTCTGCCTATTTGAACAGTAGCATTTTCCGTCTGCTTCCTGCCTTGATTTTCTCTGCTGACAGCTAATAGCTTTAATCCTGTCATCAGTGAATCATGTCTGAAATTAAATAACACCTTGTCTCCTAAAGGAGGATAATTTCTGTTTGTTTTAGGTGATAATTGCTTTAGCCTCAAGAGAGTTGCAAGGCATGCAACCGATGCACTTAAATACTGTATCAGCATCTGCCACTCCTGATGAATGAAAGAGTCACCATGGTTCATAAGAAGTCATCAGTTTTTGTAAAGATAATATTTCAAAACTCTTTCACACCCATCCAGACAAAAAAACATTCCGTTTTGTTTAAATTGGACCTCTTGTACCTGACTTATAGCCATAACTTTTAACACTATTTTGCTTTTTGTTCCTTTCCAATCCAGTAAGAGAGAGCTAGCGGTTTCAACAAGTGTAGGTACACAGAGATAAACAGACAGGTAACCGGGCTGTGCTGGTTGTGTTGAGTGCTCGCTCTTCCCTTTCATGGCACAGTCAGATGATGTCCAAACAGGGTTTCAGTTTAGTTAACTTTTTAAGTTTGATTTAGTCAACAGTTGATAACCACTAGTACAGAAGGATGGCATCAGAGACACAGAGTGTGGTGGTGTGACTTCAGCATGTGTTTGTCTGAATTTCAGCACAGCATGGCATGCGTTGATTATGTTGGCCGGGTGTGTGTCAGGGCTTCCATAACTCAAGATGAATTTATTGCTGGATTATGCAGATGTCTTTGTTTACCCAAAACAGGTTTATTCAGACGAATCTGGGGTTGTGCTACAGAAAGGCTTGTGTTTCACAGCATGTTTTTAAATGTCAGTTTCACCATGAAGTTTCCAAAGGGCGACTTGTAACGCTTAATGAATCGGTTCACACAAATTAGAAAGCAATAATATGTTTTTTTATTTACTCCCTTGTGATACATTGCCATGCAGATAATTGGTGCCAGTGTTTTGAGATTTTGTTTTGTTTGTGGAACTCAAAGCATAGATTAAAAATATGACTCTAAACTAAAATGATGCAGTCTAACCCTCCATAAACAACATTCATGATATTCAACACTTTGAAAAGTTTTCACTGAAACTACTTTTTACCAAATGAAAAGTCACACAAAGGTCAGAAGTAAGTTGGCAAGTAAAAATGTCTGCATGGCTACATATCACGAGGGGGGGTTTATAAAGAAAATCCCTTTTTTAAATTATTGTGTCATTTTAGGAAATATTCTAAGGCTTGTAAAATCCACCCAAAATCACCTTTAGCTGTCTTAATTTCCTGTCTTAGTTAAGCTAACAAGCTGCTTACTGTAGCAACATATTTGTTTGTCCATTTCGGAATGGAATACTCCAATTTAACCAAAGTTAATGTCAAACCATTTTTATTAATGATATTAGTTAAAATGGTCTCTGATTAACTGTCTGTGGTCTCTCTTCCTGTCTGCCCCTCCAGTTGTGGACCCAACTGGCCGATCTTCCTCTCAGCCCCCTGCAGCCTCTGTGGTTCTGACCTCATCCGACCTGCTGTCAGCGCCTCCCATCAGGCGGAGAAAAGAGCGTCCCCAGGTCCTGAATCTCTCTGAAGCGGAGATGGCGGGCGTTCTGCGGCCCAAACCGGGGCGCCTGGACAGCCCTAGCAACCGCTACGCCGGCGACTGGAGCCGCTGCGGCGAGAGCTACTTCCCCTGTGAAACTCTGCTGCCTCCCAACAGAGAAGAGTCGGACTATGATGACGTGCCCTCAGAGGATACAGAGGCAGCTGAGGAGGAGCAGGAGAATCCTGAAGAAGACCCAGAGGAAGATAAAGAGCAGATGGTTACCTGCCCTGAGTCTGATTCTGCAGAGCAGGAGCAACCTCAGAGAGAACAAGAGGTGAAGGAGGACAGGGAAAATGAGAAAGAAGAGGAGGAGACGCAAGAAGAGAGTGACAGTTCAGGCAATGTGCAAACTTTAGAGGACAATGAGGAGGAGAGGGTGTGCAACCACATCCTTCCCCCTCTCCTGCCCAAAGAGCACACCTATCAGGCCTACATGAAGATCCAGGACATCAGCCCTGTGCTGAGCAACAGAGTAAACCTGAAGGACCTGCAGGAGAGCATCGACACTCTGATAGGAAACCTGGAGAGAGAGCTCAACAAGAACAAGCTCAATGTCGGGTACTGACTCCTACTACAGACACACACTCATAAAGCCTGACAGGGTTTGGAGAAGACCTTCTCTACCGATCAAGTTGCTTCAGGATACAGACACAGGGTTTCTATGAGAGGATGGCATGGTGCTGCTGTAAAAACAATCAAGGATGAGAGGAGAAGAGTTGCAACGGGGCACTTCTGGCGTTTGTACCTTACCCATAGACATTCCGTAATGTTTTTATTTTACTTTTTTGTCGACTGTCTTGCTTTATGTTGTTGTTTTGTTTCAGTCCGGTTTTGTGTTCCATGTTATTATTGTTGCTTCTCTTCTTATTAGAAGAACCCATTGACCCCTCAGGGGTTTAAAAGGTGCCTTAATTGTGTGAAGGTGGTACATCTAGAGGAGAATCCACCCTGAAATAAAATGCATCCCCTCTTGTGATCGTAATACAGTTGTTGACAACCAACAGGATAACCTCTATGATGTTATGAAAAGTTGTTTTTTAGATTGAAACAGGCTGCGGTATATTCTGTTTTAAGCTGGTACATATTTATCCTAGGTACTATGGGGCTCTACTCATGCTCGCTTAGAAGCCAATGCCAACATTTGTTCAAATGAAGTTACTGGTAGACAAATGTATTCACTTGTACGATAACATGCCAGTGATTCCCTCCAAAAAAACGGGGTTCTGACGCAGTATTTGGACACTGGATAATTCAATATTTATGCAGTTGTTGGAGAAACTAATGGGATGAATTAGGCATTCCTATTAAGAATGTGTTTCCAACTAAGTTATTTAATTAGGTACTTATATTAGATATTGTGCCAAGAAAACAAAACCATGCCGTCTTACACTTTTGGCCGTGGCAAAAATACATTCTGATGTTTTACTGACCATTAATGGTCTCTAGTGCAGAATGGGAAAACTCTTGAATGTCTAGCTCATACCGTCTGTTTTCCAGCATGTAAACACAGTGTTTAGTAAAGTCTACCAAGATCATACAAGGAAGGTGTGATCATTCTGTTTAAGGGTGGATTTTACTTTTTAAGGCAGCAGAGAGCTTTTTTATTGAGATATGAAACCCTAAATGTTGTTCAACAATAATGCACTTATGAGGCAGGCAGTAGTGTGAATTGTCATTAAACTTCAAGCAGTAAATAATATATGGACTGTGGACTGAGTTGACAGAGAAACAGCCGCCATTGACACCTCTTAAAGATACATTTGAAAGAATGTGGCTTGAAATGTATTTACGTTCTGCATTATGTGAGATGTTCAGACAACATCACACATACATACATCAGTCAGAATTGAAAACAAGACATTGTCAATAGCTCTCTAATCACTGTTCACAGGAAGCTGTACAGACCATAGATATTGGAACTAAAGCCTGTAACTAAAAACGGAAAAGGTGTTTCATGTGGCATCAAATTCATTTCAGACTCAAGAGAATAGTTTAACAATTTCGACAATTTGCGTGAGTTGGATGATCATTTTAATACCACCCATGTGTATGCCAAGTATTGAACTGGAGCTAGAAGTTCCTTAGCTAAGCTTAGCTTATTTTAGATTAGCGTAAAGACTGGAGGCAGGGGGAAATGGCTAGTCAGGCTTTATCTAAAGTTAAAAGAGCAAACAACAAGTGACCAGAACCCCTTCAATGTAATTTAAACAGAACATATTTATTTGATTTGTGTGTTGCACATAGTCTTTATGCTATGCTAAGATTAGCTAATCAATCTACAGCAAATAGGCAAATTTTCTCAAGATGTTAAACTTTTCCTTTAATTCAACATACCAGTCTTCTTTCTGCTTCTCCCAGCTTTTATTGGCAAAACCGTGAAATAGACACAGCTGAAATGTGAAGCACAATTTCCAGAACTGCAGTGGAAACTGTTAGCGGAGGTTCAGACGACTAAGCTAGCTGCCTCAATCGACAAAGGACGTTTTCAGCAATCCAGGGATTCAGAATGATCAGTATTTAACCTATATGTATATAATTATATAAATGTATTCGGAGTATATTATTTTTACAGCTTCTATTTCAATGGTGTATTTAAATACTTCTGATGACCTCATAGTGTTGTAGCAATAGTTGCTTTTCCTCCCTTCAAGCTACCTGTACACATCTTAATGTGCTGGACTAATGGTACAACTTTAGCTGTAAAAAATATGGTAACTTGTGCTCTTGCAGAAAAAGTGATATTTTTATTGTATTGTGTATATATTTGACATTGTTTTGTGTGTCTGGTGGACTAAGCTGTGTTCCTGATTATTGGTGTTTTTTTTGTAAGGTACTGAACGTTGCATGGTCAAAAGCTTTACTGACAAGGCTCTTTCTCATCTGCCTTTGTATTTGATATTTATGTGTAAAAAAATACTTATTTTGTAATGTACGCTCATTTGTTCATCACCCAGGTCCTCCAATAGACAGATGACTGCACTGGTCAAGCTTTTCTCCAGAGGACTTAAAGACAGACTGATTTGGTTTCAAACACTTCCAAATTGTATGATTTACAATTATGAAAGGCCATGTATTTCCATGTATGTATATCTCTGAGTGTTTCCTTTAACACTTGTTTAAAGGAAAGAAACATTAGATGGGGCTTAGAGAAGGACAATTCATGCAAGGTTTCCCTTTTTATTTTCACTGTTCCACTCTGCTAACAGTCCAGCTGCTGATAGTGAAGCTGTGGATGCTGCTGTCAGTGAGCGGTCGGTGAAAGTGAGTTTCAGCAGGGTTCCTTTCCAACCATCTGTCTGTCTAGGCAACACAAAAAAACAGGGCCTGATTTATATTATAGAATACAACATGGAGAACATCACCTAGACTTACAATTATTCAGATGCTGACGATGATTTAGTATTGCTGACACTTTAAAGATCCATTATGTTTTTATGAATAATCATTCTCAATGATGCTCAAAGACATACACTCACACAGTTTCTCCTTAGCTGTGGCTTCACATTAGGTACTCTTCCTGTCTGTCTTCGCATCTTCCAAATGTCTTACCCCTCTTTTAGAGAATATTTCAGCAAGCACCTGCATCATTTCAATTTTGTGTTACACTTTAGAGGCTTTCTGTCTTGTCATCTTTGTCCTTTGGAGAGAAGATTTCACATAAAAAGCATCACTAAACAAAACAAAAAAGTACTTTGTATTGATCCTGAGAAATGTATGGTCATAATAAAGTATATTATTTTACATTCACATGTGAAATGTTGGTCTTTTTTGTCACGGATACAAATTCCATCATTTGATTAAGATGTTATTTTCCAAAAAAGAAATAAAGCATTAATCTCAAAGACATTTCCATTTTATTTAATTCATTAATAGTACATTTTCCACAAAATCGCAAGATTTATGTCACAATATCACCTTGAATGAACAGATTTTAAGGCCATTCAAACTAATCTTTCACCGATCTGATTGTTCTGCTGTCTAAACAAAGAAAATACTTTATGTGCAAAAATGTACTAAAATATCATGATTTGCAGTCAGAAATGTATATTTTTATAGAACAGTTGATATTTATGGGGTCAGAACAGTCTCATAATACACACATGCGCACAGAAGGATTCACAATTGTATTTCATGATCCGCAAAAGGATTCACACTTGTATTTCCGGATCCACACTTGTGTTTTTCAATGCACACACAAATGTATTCCGTTTCATATACATGTAAATAAAATCCAAATACAGAAAAAAGTTTTACATGTGTATTTTTGATCCTCACATATTTGTTTTCCGTTTAAATCTCCTGGACCTGCAAACACAAACAGCTTTCTGTGCACGGATCGCTTTGCATTCGTGTGTGGATTTTTTGAGACTCCCCTGACGGTCAGCCGATTCGTACTTGTAATTATTTCTATCTATAGCCAATCAGATGTCTCCTCAATTCTAAGCCAATCACATGAGCGCGCCCCCACGAGGGTAGATTTCTTGCGTTCATGACGTAGCGCTTCATGTACGCATTTTGCGCAGTCCGGCTAATCTCAGGACACCCTCCACTCTCAATACAGCGCCACTTTCCGAACAGGAAATGCACGCAAATACAAGCCTTTATATTATTAAGGTACAGCGCCACTTTCCAAACCATTGATGAATGCTTGTGTACACAAAAACGGCAGGCAAAACCGTTTTAAATGTGTGTTTCCTGTATGGCGAATACAGCTGCTTTATTTATGTCTGTATGAAGTTGTTGTGAGTGTGGAGGGAGCAGCTACAGGTTAGTTTAGCCTAATCGATCAGTGCACTACGAAGCCAGTGCTAGACAGTGACCTGTTAACGGGGGGGAGCCCCGCCGGTCATTATCGGCCGATATTCACTCTTAATAGTTTGATCGGTGCTCTCTATAAAGGCCGATCAGGAGAGCTGGATCTGATCGATATGGACATTAACGCGAGTGAAGTATAACCGGACGAAAGAGAGAGATCAGATCAGCTGCTGAGTCTGATGGAGACACGCTGCTCTGCATGATCACCTGATGCTCCGCCCTCTGTTTAGCGAGCTGACCGGACTGTGCAAAATGCGTATATGAAGTAATCTTACCCTCGTGGGGGCGCGCTCATGTGATTGGCTTAGAATGAAGGAGACATCTGATTGGCTATAGATAGAAACAATTACAAGTACGAATCGGCTGACCGTCAGGGGAGTCTCAAAAAACCCACACACGAATGCAAAGCGATCCGTGCACAGAAAGCGGTTTGTGTTTGCAGGTTCAGGGGATTTAAACGGGAAACTAATAAGTGAGGATCAAAAATACATATGTAAAACTTTTTTCTGTATTTGGATTTTATTTACATGTATATGAAACGGAATATATTTGTGTGTGCATTGAAAAACACAAGTATGGATCCGGAAATACAAGTTTGAATCCTTCTGTGTGCATGTGTGTATTATGAGACTGTTCTGAGCCCATAGATATTTTCTCACCCCTACACACAACTGACAAGCCTGGAATTCATTCTTTAAAAAACTATTATGACAGTATTTTTAAAAAAAAAAAACACCTGGTATTCTGCATGTGGCCTAGAAATCATAACACTTTAGTTGAAATGACTTGACACTGCAGCCGCATTTACCCAAACTATTTTAAACATTGTCTTGGAAAATCTGACCTTAACTTCAGGAAACCGGACTCTGTGTTATTTTGTGTTTTTTTCATCTCCTTGCTGTGGGAGCATTGTAACCCAGCCTCAGTGGAGAACAGATAAATAAGTCGGGGAATTGCCCTTGTTGGCTTATGGGAATCTCCCAGAACGACTTCCAGCTTCAGGGACATTCCCAGGATGCAGCTGCATTTAGCTGTCCAGTAAAAATCCAAGGCTGCACTTTCACTGTGGCTCCAAAAATAAAATATAAACATTACCAGGAGCTCTTGTGAGATATATGCAATTAACTTAGAACTAGTGTTCCACCGGTACACTCCAAAGCACTGTGCTGAAACAGTTAAATATTATTTTAAGTATGTTTCCAAAATTAGATCTAAAATCAGGACCATGAACACTGCGCCCAGGAGACTCCACTTCAAGTGATTCATATCTCTGGCAGCTAGCATTAAGAAGTCTTAAGCAGCCGCGGGCCTTTCATCACTTAATGGTTTTAAGTCTTGTTTGATGTAGCTACTGTAGGTTCATATCATGTTTTTATGGCTCCTTTCAACAGGTATGAGAAGCTCTAGGGTACAGAATGTACGCCTACCTTCCTGCACCCTCAAGCCCTGTTTTATATCCCAACTGAAGTAAAGAAAAAACTGCCTGATAAACACTCAGACTGGAATGTTGGGAGATGGAGCCAAATATTTAAGTGACAGTTAAACAATGTATGTAATTATAAACACAGGTAATTATGTCTCTGTCAGTGAAAAGTTGTTTTTGCTCTTTTTTCATGATGAAAGAGGATTCAATCAACCTGCAATATATTTTTTCAACATTTTAATCTTTTAATATCTCCACTCAGTGTCAGGTGTCCATTTTAAAGGTTCTTCCTCCATGTTTGACTTTCAAAGGAGTTATCTCAGTCCTAATAAAGCAAGAGTGAAATCCCATATGAAGACAGAGGCAGACATAATATCAACAGGGCCTGTTTAGATAGTCAGGGTCGCCACTTGATATTAAGCCGTCTATCTGGAGTATACTGAACTCAGTGAACTGAACTAAACTTTGGTTCATTTCTAATTTGGGAGTGTCGGGAGATATGGGTTTCTTCTGGTAAACATCCTTGACAGCCATCTGCATGTGAAACAAGACCTTTTCTCCCCTTCATCGCCTGTGGGGTTCACTACGAGGCAAGCTTAAAGGAGCCAGGGTTTCTTTGATTTAGCTGACAAAACCCAAACCTGTAGTCGAGATACCACATACTACAAAAGTGGTTTTCACCTGTCTTTTGTTTTCATAAAAGGAGGCTTTTGGTGTTTTAAAAGTTTAAAAGAGAGCCACCTTAAACACTGGCTTTGGTCTCAACATAACTTCCTAACCAATTAATCTGGCTTCATAGTACACTGCTATAATTCCTAAATCTCTATTGACCTTTGAGTCAGCATCATGGTGGCGAGTCAACGAGTCAACCACAAAAACACACCGCCTATGTTTCCGACTTCTTTTTCGGTACCATGTTACCTGTGACCCTAAAAACGAAAGGTTGGAGCAATTACACCTTCGAGTACCTTACCCAAGGAGTGATGAGACATCAAAGCAGACATTTAAAATCGTGAAGCAGTTGGTGACAACAAACTAAAACGATGTATAAAGATTCATTTTGTTAAAACTATTAAGGCAAACAACACAGAGTGTGCGGCAGGAATCACATCCTAAGGAAACAAGGGTCACCTGTGCATACAGTACTTATGTTGAGCTGTGTATAAGCCTTACTGTTTCCAATGAACTTTCAATAACAAGATATGTTTTCTGTCTTAGCTCCAGCTTTCACCTAGAAATAGTATCAGGTATGTGTAGTGTCTCAAAATAATACATATCAATTTAAAATGCATGTGTGTGTATAAGCATAAACCTGTATTGTCATTGTGTTAATTCTGATACACTTGAAGACCTTTTGACCTCCATTAGTTAACTTGGCAATTGAAAACATCTGCTTCCACTCATCAGCTTCCTCCTGACACGCACATGTTGTGCACTCTCCTCTTCTGATTCAATACTGGCTTCACGCACATAACAAGGATTACCACGGTATACATGTCATTAGGTACCAATTACAACCACATTCAAGTCTTTTGCATGTCTTTCATTGGACGTGTTCTAAGAGGCTCAGCTCGGTAAATGTTCTGCAGTGCATACTCCCCATTCACTCCTTATAAACATGCATGGTGAGCTAAGCCTGGGTAATTGCTGGGAAACTTTACGCTGTGACCCTGGGCTGGGCACACATTCCATAGATGCAGTGTCCTTCAATGGGAGGGCTATTAAACACATTTTACCAAGGTCCCAGCTTTCCTGATGTGTTTTTTTGGGGGTCTTTTGTTCCACTACAGTCCAGCCCCTGTACTTGGCAGCTCATCTGAGGGCCTCGGGGTAGATATCTTGACGCACCGCTGACAGATCCGCCTGTTCTGGACCGCGGTGATGATGAGAGAGCAGACCAGAGGAAAGGGGGGGGGGGGGGGGGGGGGAGATGAGGAGAGAGTGAGAGGTGGAAGTGAAGAATGGAGGGAAGGAGAACACAGAGGAGCGGTGCTTCAGATCCTGCAGGGCCGGGCCTCACACACCGTAGACCCTCTCCTCCGCCCTCCCTGCCTCATCCCTCCTCCACCTCCATTGCTCTGTCACTCAGGACTAGACTATTTCATTTTAATAAGGCTAATCCCTCCTAGAAGTAAGCTGCTCATCACCTCTCCCCCTCCTCCTCCTTTCACCGCAAGGACAGGATGAGGGTGAGGGTTTGCTCCGCTTGATAGGAGAGAAAAATGTGAAAGGTGAGACTGAAAAGAGGCCTTGACAGCAGCTGTGGTCGGTCTCAATGAGAAGATTTGGGCCTCCGTGGTTTGATAAACTTGCAGGTGGCGTACCTTTTGTAGCGATTCACCCTCCAACCAGCCAATAACATCATGCTGAAATGAGGCACGGTGATAACTTTGTTCCCCGCAGAGGAAGTGGAGTGACACAGTGGGTATTTTAGTGTATGCTATCGCCTGCCTTCTGTCAGCAGAGCACTCTCCAGCTGTCAGCAGTAAAACTTAGTTTGCCTGCTGCTCGAGAAGTCTCCTTGATGCTGAGTACTAGCGACGATATCCACGTTTTATGAAGAAATAGTTCCATCTTTCAAGTAAATATGGTTATTTTCATAGTTTGTAGTTAAATTAATTCGTATAAGACCTACATTTAAATAAAAAGATTGATACCACTATCATGTTTAATATAACTGGCAGATGGTTAACTAATCATAAAGACTGGAAAAGGGTTAACAGCTAGCATACCCAAAGCTGGCAACATTCACTTATTCACACTTCTAAACCTCATTTACAACTTGTTATGTAAACTATACATAATCTGAAGTGTCCAAACGACACAGGGATTATGTGCCCGACTATTTCTGATTCGGTTTCCCTATTTCCAGTCTTTGAGCTGAGCTAAGCTAAGCTAACTGGTGGTGGCCTCATTGCCGACAAACAGATAGCCTACAGTGTGTTGATGATTTTCTAATTAAATAGCAAATAGGTCCACAAATGTGGAACTATTTGTTCTAGAAAGAAATCCAACAAGAAATTGAAAAGTTATAGCAATTCATACTGAGCATTTATGTGTGAACCTCCTACAGACAAATGTACTTCATGAAAGCAATGTTAAGTACATTTTTTTGCTTTGATTAACAGTACTGTACCTTTCATTTTGTGTCTGTTTTTCTGTTCTCTTCACAGATGAAAATATTTTAAAAAATACATTTTAAAGTTTCCATAGAAGCCTAAAGGGTTTTTTGTATGTTGACATAAAGACTGATAGTTCAGATGACAGATCATAGGCTACTCTGAAGATTCTGCATCCTGGTCTGGGTTTATGCCCAGATACTAAATGATACACTTTCCAATGTGCACCTTAATCTGAAATCCTCTGGTAAAAATGTTATTAATAATTCCTCACTGAAGGGCTTTCTTTTGATGTGGATCAGGTGGCGGAGCATCAGTCAGTTATGCTGGCTGGCACAGCTTGAGTGAGAATCCCCTGCCTGTGAGGAAGTCCTTCCTCAATAATAACAGACTATATGTTTGTACTAGGGCTTAAGAAGTACTTTACAAAAGAACAGCACTTCAAAAGAATGCCTTTCTAAATTGTAGTCAAAGACAGGAAGAGACGTTGCTATAGTAAGCATGAGAGTCAATTTCCTTACCTTGGAAATACTACAAGACAAAATAATCTTGACTCAAGGTTTACTTATTATCTTATTATGTGGCAGTCAACTGTAGATGCAGCATTTGTAAAGCACCAAGCTCTTTAGAGAGTCCTTATTTTACAGTCTGACGAAATAATGTTAAGCAAATGTTATGAAGGTAGATATGGTGCAAAATGCGAGAGCGTGTAAAACCTGATGTGAGCACTTGCAGAAAAAAATCTGAGCTTGTGTGCATACATTTACACTTGTATAAAATATCCACGTAACTGTGAACCAAATGTACACTTGTATAAAATATCCACGTCACTGTGAACCAAATTTGAAGTCACAGAAGAAAACAATTTTTTTACAACTTGACGAATCTGCTCTGTGGCAGTATACATCGACGAATCTGCGGTCTTGACTTTTGCTACACTTCTTGCGATAAATGTGTCGCAAAAGTAATTTTCACCTGTAGATGTGGGGGAGGGAGGGGGGTTGGAGCGAAGGAGCGGAGCTATCAGAACAACGAGGCTTGCTTGGGTCAGTCACACAGTCACAGCGACAGTCAGGTCGAACCGGATGACTGCGGGGCTAACGGTTCGTGTCGCTACCGCTGACATGGCGCGTCAATCAACGGTAAGTTTTGCCCATTACTTGCCCAGTATTACTTTGAATATTATTATTGTGATTGAGGATTAAATCCGTTTTGAAGACTACCGTTTTATATCGTGCAGTTTAGCGGCAAAAATAACGTCAGTTAGCCAGCTAACGCTAGCTTTGTTGAGTTTATGCTAGCTAAACAAGTAGTGGTTGTAGTCTACAGCAGTAATTCATATATTATAGCCTACTGCTTTGGCACTAACGGTTGATAACCGTTTATGAAAATAAAACCAATTGAACTGTACTGAAATAATGACAAGTTTTATAATTGTCTTGGGCTCCTGCTGTTTTTAAAGCCTTTGTAAATTATCCATGCTATTTAGCTAACGTCGAAGTAGTGTATGTGAAATCAACCTCACAATAAGATGTGTGTATATTACAATTATTAATGTCATATTTCAAGATGATTACTTAGATATTACAATATGGTTCGTTGAGCTGGAGTTCATTATTGAGCTTACACGTTAACGTCACAGTCATCTGAAGAACAAACCCAAACCTTGTTGTTTTTATTAATTGTATTACCAAATGGGTATCAAATAAACAGTAAGCATTGGTAGCCCAACTTCCAAAGTTACAATAAACAATCCAACATGTTCAACAGAAGAGAATCAGTTATATTGTTTGTACACATGGTACTTTACATATATATCTGTTTGTTTAAGGTGTCCAGGTGATGCAGACAGGCTGGACCAGAGAGTGAGAGACAGAACTGGACTCCTCACAGCAGTGAACTTCAGCACAGGTACAAAGACTCTATTTTTCATACTGTACAAAGAATCAAGAAAAATATTGGCTTAAATAAATGAAGTATTGACTTTAATACACTGATATACATTCCATTAAACAATACTAAATACTAGATCACCTACACATCAGTGAAGTTGAGGGTTTTTTCCATGCAAAAGGTTACATTTAGATGTTAACAAGCAATATGACTTTGTCAGCTTTCTAATTTAATGTATTGAAGGCAAAGCTATTTAACACATAGTGAGAACTGCTACTATTTATCTCTCAATATTGTCTGTAAAAAACGTGGTAAAAGTGATTCTTTCAGTGAGACAACAGAGCAAGCTTCTACAGTTCCACTACGTTTTGATAACAGTTAAATATTATTTTGATAATAACATATATGTCAATGTTGATGAATTTCATACTGTTCATTCATAATCTGATTACAATTAAAAAATAATTATATCAACAGCCCCTAAACACACCTCTTTCATAAATAACACACTTGTTCTGCAATAATGTTTTATGTTTCCTGTCATTTTTGTTAGGAAAGGACATGCCCGAAAGACACGACTCAGCATCTCCTCTTTCTCTGAGGGTCAAGAAGAACATCCAAGAGGAACATTAAAGGCTGATGTTATGAGATTTTAAGACCAGTACAGGACATTCACTAAGAAACTACTTATATTGTGAAAACAAAGATCTGCACACCGAATATTTTTGTAGTCTATCAGGACCATCATTTGTTTCTGACGCTGCCTGCACCTCAGAGAAGGGGTGGTTATAGTCAGGCTTATAAAGTGTGGCGAAAAACACAGTCAGCTGATGGGATGCATCTATTTCCACATCTACACTCCATCAGCTGATTATTTCTATTTGCCTCACTTTATGAGCTTCACATCACTTGTGCCTTGTACCGCAGAGTTTGCAACGTCACAAATAAATGGGGCCAATCTTCAGTCAGATGTGAATGTGTAATCTAACATTTTCAGTAAGAATAATGGACAAAAGGAATGCAAATACAATTTATTGAAATGTGAACCAAAAGTTAATCAAACATGTTTTAAATAAAAAGCACATATGGACAGAAGGTGTAAACCAAGCGGCAAACTGTGGGGTAGAGCCGGGAAGCCAATACGGAAGTGCCACACACTGCAGTTCATATATTGGCCGATAGGCGATGGCTGCAGAAAGGAGCAATTTCCATAGACCCCCATGTTAAAATGCCTGATTTTACAGCAGAAAAAAACATGTTTCTACCCCTGGCTCCATACATTTTATTATCGATATAGTTAGATTCCACCTTCATGATTATGGATCTGTGAGTGAATTGTTTTCTAACGCGACCCTTTATATTTATATTAGGTCTTAAAGTTTGTGCTACATTAGGGCGTGGTCACTTTGATTGACAGATACGTGCCTCACTGTCAGCTAACAGCAACTTGTCCAATCTGCTAGGCTACAACCATAGAGGCTACAACGTTAGTTAGTTGTAGTTACTGTACTTGATCCTTTAGCTGTGTTCGTGGTGATCGTGCCTGTTAGGGAATATTGTTACAAATACCAGATAATTAAAATGTCGTGCTGTGCGCTTGAATGTACTAACAGATCTTCCAAGAAGTCTACTTTAAGCTTTTTTCGGTGAGTAAAATGATAATATTATACATGTTAACCCCGTTAGCAGGTGTTTGTGTGCTTGTTAGCTTAGCCTGTTATGTAGCTTATTAGCCAGCTAAGGACGTAACCCTTTATACATATATACAGTTTAGTTTATGATTCAGCCTTGGGTAAGACTTTTATACTATATGGCTATGACGCCCATAATGCTAAACGGGAGCAAATGTTAAAAGGGGTGGGCCGCCGAAGCTAACGGGGCTGCAGGGTGCTAGCTCGCTAGCGCGTCCCGGCGGCCGTAGCTAGCACCCTGGGGCTCCGTTAGCTTCGGCCAGCGGCGGAGTCCGGCGTTATAACTGGAGATCAAGGAATGCATCGTAACGCGGACTTGGTTCGCCTGCAGCCCGCTGTAGTATTAGCTAAATAAATGATGTTGAGCAAGGCTTATTAAGCTGAACACCGCCACAATTATTCTGCTATGTATCGGTACTTATTTTTATTTTATTAACGTGTGAATGACAAGCATTAAGAATAATACCAAATAGCTAATTATCTTGCAGATTGTCTCGTTTGATTATGAATGTAACGTTTATATAGTGGAACTACACTGTTTTATCAAAACCAAAGTGCCACGCAGTGACTTGGTATGCATGTATTTCAGCAGGAAATGTGCAACCTAGATGACATTTACCAACACAGACTATATAGAAATATTTGTAAAAGTTGTTCATGCGTTACTAAGTGAATATGGCATTAACCCTCCTGTTGTCTTCGGGTCAAATCTGACCGATTTACTACTTTCATCAATCATGTATTACATTCGATTGATACTGAGAGCATGTTAGCTTAGCTTCTTAGCCTGAGCTAGGACTCGAACGTCACGCTCGTTGGCAGCAGGTCCCGCCCTGTCCCGCCTCTTTGCCCTTATTTCGAGAAGGCGGGAGTTAGACTCTGACGACACCGTCGAGCCGTTAGTGGCCGACTCCGCCTACTAAGGGCTTCACGGCAACTCTGCAGAATCCTATGGGTGACGTCACGGACCCTACGTCCATTTATATATACAGTCTATGGTGTAAACCTATTAAATGTATAAGTAAACACATTTAGTCAAATAACGTGACAGACTAGGCCTGTGCAGTTGGTATCAGCTATGCCCAGCATGGGCTCCTCCATCAGGCCTGGTCCTCCTCGCTGAGGAAAGACCCTCAGTCCTCTCCAAACCAACAGACAGGACGTCCATCACACGGAGGTTTCTCCCTGAAGTCTCTGCAGCCCTCTGGACACCACGCTGTCTCAATCCGTCCACACTGAATATGAGATTGGGAAAATGAAAATAATAAATGCTTTAGACAATAATAAATATAAAGTTAACTGTTGAGTTACTCCGTTTTTTTAGATTATCAATACTATTACTGTATAACAAATATCTCAGGTTAAGAGGCACATTCAAATAAAGATTGGTCTTTAAATACATTTTGTCTTTTGAATTGTTTGTCTAAAGTCAAGGATCTAGAACTGGTACTTAGATTGAATGATACAGTCTGGTTATTATGCTGTTTGGAGGAGGCCTCACAGGTAAGAGTACTAACTAGCTACCATCACATGTACCATAGCTTGACTTAAATGTATTAAACGTATAATTAAGTGATATCAAAATATAAATAACTAATGTCATGCAAACATATTAATATTTGCTTGATTCCAGAGTTGAATTTAGCACAATTGCAAACAAACGTGAAGGGATTTTAAGATTCTGAAGTCTTCGTTCTAAATAGAAAATAGCATGGATAATTTACAAAGACTTTAAAAACACAGCAGGAGCCCAAGACAATTATAAAACTTGTCATTATTTCAGTACAGTTCAATTGATTTTATTTTTTCATAAACGGTTATCAACCGTTAGTGCCAAAGCAGTAGGCTATACTATATTAATTACTGCTGTAGACTACAACCACTACTTGTTTAGCTAGCATAAACTCAACAAAGCTAGCGTTAGCTGGGTAACTGACGTGATTTTGCCGCTAAACTGCACGATATAAAACGGTAGTCTTCAAAGCGGATTTAATCCTCAATCACAATAATAATATTCAAAGTATAGGGCAACATTTACCGTTGATTGACGCGCCATGTCAGCGGTAGCGACACGAACCGTTAGCCCCGCAGTCATCCGGTTCGACCTGACTGTGGCTGTGACTGTGTGACTGACCCAAGCAAGCCTCGTTGTTCTGATAGCTTCGCCCCTTCGCTCCAACCCCCCTCCCTCCCCCACATCTACAGGTGAAAATTACTTTTGCGACACATTTATCGCAAGAAGTGTAGCAAAAGTCAAGACCGCAGATTCGTCGATTTATACTGCCACAGAGCAGATTCGTCAAGTTGTAAAACATTTGTTTTCTTCTGTGACTTCAAATTTGGTTCACAGTTACGTGGATATTTTATACAAGTGTACATTTGGTTCACTATTACGTGGATATTGTATGCACACAAGCTCAGATTTTTTTCTGCAAGTGCTCACATCAGGTTTTACACGCTCTCACATTTTGCACCATATCTACCTTCATAAAATGTCTGCTTGCTGGATTTTTTTCCTGAGCTCCTTACCACATCGCAATGTTATATCATTTCTCAGAAAACAAATAGTCACTGAGATAATGTTCATTACTCAAAAGAAAAAAATAGTAAGTCGACTTTGAGTCAAGTCTTTTTTTCTGAAACTGTATTTTTACATGTTCTATTCTTGACTGCACACTGGACATACTCATGTCAACACTCTCTTTCACACACACACACACACACACACACACACACACACACACACACACACACACACACACACACACACACACACACACACACACACACACACACACACACACACACACACACACACACACACACACACACACACACACACAACACACAACACACACACACACACACACACACACACACACACACACACACACACACACACACACACACACACACACAGTTGTGTAAATTGGTTCGGGGCTGGTAGAAATGACAAGAATCCAAACTGTTGAGAGCTTTGAAATTAGAAAATGAAAAGGAGTCAAGAGGGAACATTCCACAGCAGTGCCCTGGTCACCTGATCGCTTATGAGGTCAAGGGTCAACTAATGAAACCTACCCACAGCCTTTAAAAAAAAACGGCGTTTACAGCGATCAAAACATATCCTGACAAGTTAATAATTTTAGCAACTCAGCGGCTGCTTTGAGTTTAAAGAGATGCTGAGGAAATGCTTTTTGAGGCTAACTAGATGCACATGTGTTGTTCTGACGGAGACGACAACAATTAGAAACATATCTAAACAATATTTTTCTCAGAGGCAACCACCTGTTCCTTCTCCAGCATGACATTGCGTGTTTCTGTCTAAATCTGTGATCCAACTTGGTTGACTGTGTGTGAAATGTGCAGGGTGCTCCCATGTTGGGGGATTTAGGCAGCAGACCCTCACTCCACCCCACCCCAGCAGGAGCGGCTAAGAGGCCAACCAGAACAATGCCAAGGCAATGGCTTCATTCGCCAGGCCAGATGTACAGCCCTTCCTGCCCAACACCTGCTCACATTGTTTCCCAGGATCTGGCTTGAACACTTTAAAGAATTGGTGATACAAATTGGACTGCAGGCTATAGACACCCCCCTTAGTTAAGGATTTATTTTCATCTTATTATGTTTGGGAAATCTCTTAGACTTATAAAGAAATCAACCGAGGAAAATCTGACATCATGAATACCCTTAATGCCAGGGGGTGGGGGTTCACTGGGTTTATTGCTGTAGTGTTTCCCATTGTCCAAAACATTAAAGAAGTGTGAGTGGAGCTTAACCCTGCAAAGCTCTCTGCATTTATCTGTGGAGTCCCAAATGCCACGGGTGTTTATGTTTCATGCAAGCTTACTCAATTGCACAACATTCTTTGCATCAACCAGTACAATAATGACTAACCAGCGAGGGTGAGGACACTCCCTGCGTGTGTGTTGGTTTGCAGAAGGCACATTCCTGAGTCAGCCTGGGAGAAAGTGAGAGGCTCCGGAGAGGAGAGAGCGACTGCAAAACAGAATTCCCAGAGTGGGTTGAGGAGGGGACGACTGGAGAGCAGAGGCCCCTTTTGTCACCCGGGCCTTATATTGGTGCCTCAGAGGCCATATAGATGCCTGCCACTGTGCACCCTAACATCAGCCCATTCTTCCCCATCCTCCAACCCCTCTGCTCCGTGACAGGACCATCCTCGTGGATGGGTCATGGCCAGATTGAAGTCGACCCCAGCTCACTTCTCTTGAGGGGAATCAGCTCTGTTTTTTTCTTCTTCTTGGTCTTCTCTCTCGCCCATCATTCAACGATTTAAATTGCTGTTGTTTATCGCAATCCTCTCTCTTTCCTTCGGAGGCATCTCGGACAGTGTGAAAACCAGGCAATAGACAGCTGCCCAATATTATGCATGGACCCCCTCTCTGTGTCCCTCCAGTCTCCTTTCTGGCAGGACACCGACTGTCAGTAGCGCCTATAGGTTTGGTGAGCTGCTCTTGACCTGAGTTGGACTCAGAGCGAAACTAATAGAGTACAGAGGGCTGGAAAGGTAGTTGTTGCGACACACAGCAGTGAAACAGCGTCCTCAGAAGTGTTGGAAACGAATTAATAAAGAGAAAATAATTAAATGTTTTGGTGAGAACTTAATCGAATGACACCACCGTGTTTCCAGATGCTGAGCTAATGTCATTTGAACAGCAATCCACTGCAAATGTTATGGCCACTCGTTCAGATGCAGCACCCTGTAATGTCAGAACAGCCAAGCCTAACAAGGCTGTGACCAGTGTTTAGATGATGACGTTACAAGGGCAACAACACAATCTATCATATTTTCAAGTTGTTATGCTGAACATATCAGCAAATATTAAGCAGATACAGAACAGCTTTCATTTGCACTTTCTAAACGAGTCCGTCAGGAACTGGTTGCTGAGCCGGTAGTGTCGAGAGCTTATTGTCTATTCTGTTAATAGAGACCTCCATCTGCTGTGACGGAAAACATGCCAGGTCAGACTTGAACCAAACAGTGAAGTTGTACAAAAAGTGGCCTGTAAAATATGTAAATATTAGCTAAAAGAAACTAAATGGCAGCTGCAGAGTCAGATACAAATCCTCTGTGGGTGTGTAGTTCCAAATAAGCCATTTGACACAGAGTGATTACATCCATTGTTTATGTCAAAAATACTGACTAGTGCAGCTTTAACAATGTGTTCAAGTCAGGGTTTTCTGATTAAGAAAATAATGGATAATTTACAGAATCTTTTGGTATTTTCTTGCTTATTACTTTTACAATCCAGCCAGGCCCACTGCAACACGTTCAGATAGATGCTGTGTGAACTGTTGACTGAGTGAAGACGCAAACTGTAGAGGGTTATTTATAGGTTATGAGTCTGTATGCAATAAGGGTTTGTGGTCTGTGACTTTAAATTCCTTCTTAATACAACACAAGATGAGCCGTGCCAAATTAATTTTACACTAGAGGAGTTTTCAACAACAACAGATAAAAATCATGAAATTAAAGAGCCATAAAACGACTTCCTGTCAAGGTCAGATCCTTGAGATATTCCAGACTGTTTCCCCAGGGAGCGTTGGTGAAGAACGGGCAAATGGATGGCATTACCCAGTAACTAGATCTTAGAAGGGTGGAGGAAAACAAATCCATGTTTGACTCTGAAGTACCAACCCAGAAAAGGTTCTGAATGTCAATGGAAGAATCGATGTTATGTTCACTGCCCTCATAGTTTTCAAATAGATCATATTTCAATAAAAATAGTACAGTAGAGGTTGCAAATACTTTGAAAACTGAATAAAAGATACAGACAAAGACATTCCTGATACAAACTGCAAATCTTTTTAATATTACAAGAATCTGTTTAGGTAAACAATTTTGATGAAGATATAAATTAAAACAATAAACCATGTTTCTGTATAAATGCAGTCCGTGCAGATGTGTGTAAATGCGTGGGATATCATGTATCTTCCATGTCGGCAGGAGCGGTCCACAGGCCCAGGCCCTTCAGGACGCTCTCCTCCTGCTCCAGGTGAACATTATACTCCTTCATGTTCTCCTCGTCATTCTCTGTCAGAGATTTGACCGGCTTGACAGGATCCTGGAGAAAAGAATTACAGTCATAAACACTATGTAGCAAATGGTAGTACACTTCTTCCTACAGAAGGTCTGACATGTAATTGTCTTTGAAGCTGGAACATGTAAAGAAAGTAACGAGCTAACTTGTTGGAAACAGAGTTTTGCTAAATGGTTTTGACTTGCATTCTTGTTTTTGTTATTAATGAATGCAAATAATGACATTTCCTGAAAGATTGACTTTTTCCTTAATGTGAAAAAGTAAAGGCTTCACAAAACACTTAAAATATTGATCTTTCAATTTAGATTGATCACAAGAGTAATAATATATTTATTTTAAATGTGTCCTTAGCTGAGGTAAAATCAAAATACTGTCTTATAATGCAAAATGTTTCAGCTTATTTTCCTTGATGTTTTTCTTTTTACTTTCCTTAACAGTGAGTGATGAATTATCACCAATCTTCACCTTTGCTCAGTCAAAGATAAGAACCTTTTGCCACTAAAACAAGTATCTTCTATGGTTAGCAGACAGACTGCCAGTCACTGTCAGTAACTTGTCTCTAACCCCCGGGGCCCAGGATCAAATAACGATCAGACTGAATTAAACATGAGGGGAGGGAGGGAGAGGGAAAGAGAGTGACAGAGAGATGGCCTCAAGCTCTCTCAACATCAACTTTGAATTTGTGGATACACTTTGAATTGAGGAAGCCTCTGAAAGCTCAGTGTACATTCAGAGCGGCTGTCAGTGAGGTCACGGTGTAGCTGGGGACACGAGGTAGAACTCAAGGCTACTAAAACAACCAGACATCACAACTCACCATTTTCTTCTTGAGCTTCTCTGCTTCCTTCTTCTGTTTCGCCCACAGCTCATCCCTCTTCATTAAATCCTTTAACCTGTCCTCCTCCAGCTTGAAGTACTTCTTCACACTCAAAGTCTGCACAAAAGGAAAGGCACAGCTCAGCAGTTTGGTGACCATTGAACCTGCATGTCTTCACTGAATCTATTGTCGGCTCAATAATAATTCATTGTTTTGATACAGGATGTTGCAGAGCTGGATTTGTTATCTCCATTTTGGCCTTGAACAATTGTACATTTTTATCCCAACATAATAATGAAGTAGACCGCCTAAAAGTGTTTTTTAAAGCGAGGAGTACACACTGTGAGTAGGAGGTGGTTGGACTGTCTTACCTCACTCTTGAACGGAGCGTAGAGGGTCTTTGGGATTTCCAAAACACGAACCATCCCAAGGTCGTCAGTCACCGCCAGGAAGTGCTGCTTGGCTAAGAAAAAGAAATAGAGTCAATAAACTCTATGGCTCAAACTATCAAGGCTATGAAAACATAAATGTAACACACAGAGCGGCATCGAGGAGGAGACCGTCTGTATCTGAGCAACATAGCGGGGTGAACAGCAGAGTTTATGAGATTTCACATTGTTTATTAGATTTATTCATTTATTTGATTGTGTTTAAAAGGTTTTACTCCCTCATATTCCAAATTGTATATGTCATTGTATTTAAGATAATTGAATATTTTCTATTGTTTTTTTCTGATTTCTTTCTCTCATGTGCAGTAGTCTCAAATTGTTCTATTGTTTTTATTTGCACCGTCTTATAAGCTTGTCAGTCATATGTAAAGCACTCTGAATAACAGGGGAACAACAAAAGGAGAAATCTATATATGTTTTGCATTTGTAGCAGCGCACTTAATTCACCACCCTTTGCCATTTAGGTTTAAATAGTATTTTCCCATTGACACTTATGCTAACGCCTGTGTTGAAAGAGGCGGAGGACTCACAGGAGGCGATCCAGGGTTTGATGCAGGTGATCTTGGCATCAGTGATGTGAGCGTGGACCTGCAAAGGTTCACCGGTCTTCTCCAGCAGGTTCCACACCTCGATGCTGCCGTCATCTTTCCCGATGAAGAAAACAGCTGGCCGGGACAGGGACCAACATCCAGCTGTGCACACCTGCTCAGAGCTCGGGGACGTGACGATGGGGCCTTCCTGGATGTCGGAGAAAACAAGAGTTAGTAGGTTTAAAATGCAATTAACCTGTTGTGTTATCATTTAAAAAATGTATACTTTCTTTACATCATGATATGATTTAGTTGATTTGCTTTTAGTGTCCTGGTAATGATACAATGATAAATGGGGCAGCTTTAGCCAACATTGCTAATATCAGCTGTTGTCCCCGGCCAGATGATAATAGACACCTTTTTAAAATCACAATACATCAACAGCATTAGTTATAAAGAAAGGATGATAGACAAGTAGATAGAGGCGAAAGGATAATAGAGAACAATACAATCCACACGTTACTACATGCATGTCACATATAGCACATCACAATCACATAGCAGAAACGAGGGGCAACATCCACGATCACAACATGTAACACACACACACCATATCCAACACAGACTAGTGTGTGCAGGTGTAGTTCTCAGTGAACCATGTTTTTAAGTGATGGATTGAAGAATACTATGGGTTAAAAGACTGGAATAACTTTCATATTTAGTGATGATTCCCTGTTTTCCCAATTAAATCAAGTAAGAGGTTATGATTTTAACTGGTTGCAAAATGTTCTGCTACTGTAGTTGAGGCGACAGGTGTTGTTACCATGACTCCCTCCTTCCAGATGGCGAAGTTCCAGCTTCCCATTGTCAAAATAATGTCTTTGAAGAAGGGCGACCTCTGTACCGTGTTCACCAGCCAGTGATGGGTTCTAAAGCAGTGGAGGGGCTTAGCACCTGAGAGAGGAGCGAGAGGAAGAGTAGGGGGTGATATCTGACAGGGTGACGCTTCCACAGGAGCAACAGGGCAATACGCAACATTTACCCATCTGTGTCCTCTTGGTACAGGGCGAGTACATTCACCAGTAACACCCCCTGTTGTTAAATACCAACCAACTATGTGCCATATATATATATATATATGCCGTTAATAACTGTTCAATATATACCTGGCTCATCGACTTCAGAACTGTTACAGGATGTGTATTTTTGTAAATTGTATAACTTTTTTTATAATTGTTTTTATCTTTAATACTTTTTTATGCATGCTTCTTAGGTAACCTTAAGCTGTCTTTGGCTCTTTTCCGCTGTAACAATGTAAATGTCCCCTCTGTGGGACTAATAAAGGTATTCTGATTCTGATTCGGATTCAGCATGGCTGTCATGACTACTCTGACGACATCTTTCTTTTTATAACTTTGGCAGAATTGTTTTTAAATCCATAGTTTTTCAAGACTTTGATGATACCTCAACTTTAGTGCAACAAACCACATCCTGGTCTCCTTTGAAGAATAGACATAAGTCAACATGAACATACATAAATATAATTAATCATCTTTAAACTGACTTACTCTGCTGCCTCCCAGAGTCGTCCTTCACCAGTTTCCAGTCGGTGTAAATAATCTCCCCATCCTGGTAGGAAAGATATTCACATTATGTGACATGTTATCAACACGGGGTCGACCTGCATACCTTTTTTTCCCTTAGCTTTGTTTTAAAGCTCATCCAGCAGCTCACTGTTGTAGCGAAGTTAAATACTGCTCGCTGTTGCTGATTATATTGGTAGGAATGTTTACCTCTGTTCCAATATAGAGCCTGGTATTGAAATCTTCCAGAGTAGCGAGTGTTTTTGACGAGGGCACTCTGAGCTGGCTGTAGTCAGGGACGACCTTTGAGCCGTCATCATTCTCATTAGCTTCCTCTGTCAGCGAGGGAGGGTAGAGAGAAAATATAATTTTAAATGTTTTTCACATTCATGGGCCTTCTTCAGCCATTAGGAAAAACATGTTGACAATACACTGTAGAAAACTGCAGAATACAACATTTCTACAACATCTTAGAGAAGTTAGTGCAAAATCTACAGCTCGACCATGCTACAGATGTTAGTGCAACATCTACAGCTCCTCTACCACAACCATCAGCAACAAGTGGACATGAAGAATTACATGAACTACATGTTGCTAAATCTGCCGCGGGGCATAAACAGAAGGGAAACCATGGCAACCATGCTCGGGGGTCTTCTTCGTTGCTTTTGGTGTATTTTGTGGCGAAAGTACAGCGTCTCCAGCGCTTACGAGCGTCTCCAGCGCTTACGAGCGTCTCCAGCGCTTACGAGCGTCTCGCTTGTCCAGTGGTCTCGTGTGAACGGACACGTTAAATGAGCCGAAGGCGTGTGTGAACGGAAGACTTTTTTGATAACGAATTCGGTCAGTTTGCGCTCCCGTGTAAATGGAGTCTTACTCGTACAATAAAGGCAAGACATATACAAAAACACCTACAATTGATAGGGTAAGGAAGGAAACGAGGAATTAAGCAGCTGCATTGGTGAAGCCTCCCCTGTAATCTGATCATGAACAAGACAACAGAAGGACAAAAGAGATGGGGAGGGCTACAGCTGAGGTGAATGGGTTGGTAAGAGAGGATATGGAGGTGGAGGTAAAAGTGAGGATTGTGTTGAGAAGGGGGACAGTAAGGGAGAAGGGAGGAAAGGCAGAGATAGGCAGTATGGGTCGGGATGGAAGAAGCTTTTTCCTCCACAAAAGCCCAACTGTCTCTCAGGGACAGTACAGGACTCTCCATTCACACCCCCTTATCAGCAGGCCGCTCCCAATCAACTCTCAGCCTCTTGAAGGTCAGGTCAGATTACCCAATCACACATCTTCTAAATCCACTTTGCCCCAGTTAAGATGTGTGTAAAGATATCAGACAAATGATCCAGCACAGCAACAGATGTAGACATTGTTTCACTTTCGCCACAGAGCACTGCCGCTCAACTGTTGCTTAATCCCCATGAGGGGCTGCTCCGAAAAGAGTGGAAAGTCCTGTGGTCCCGTTAAAGGGCCAAGTGGAACTTTTATACAGTGGCTACTTAAGTAAGTGCAAGTGAATACAGCATCAGCAGAGGTGGAAGAAGTATTCAGATGCTTTACTTGAGTAAAAGTACCAATACATTATGTCAAAATACTTAAATACAAGTAACAGTCCTGCAACCAAAATCTTACTCAAGTAAAAGAACAAAAGTATTATCAGCTAAATGTACTTAAAGTATACAAAGTTAAGGTTATCATAGTGCAGAACAATTGCCTTTATGTGTGTATATAATTATATTGATATATGTGACATTTCTAGATAATGTTGTTGCATCAAGTAGTATTTTACTGTTTTTGTCAAATATTTAAATAATTAGATTCTTGTGACTTATTTTTAGAGCTATAATTTCTTAGAAGTATCTTAAGCTGTTTAATTAATGTAGTGGAGTCAAATGACATTTTTCTCGCTTTTAAATGTAGTGGAGTATAAAGTAGAATTACATGGAAATACAAGTACCTCAAAACTTTATTTAAGTACAGTACTTGAATATATCTACTTCCCACCTCTGAGCAGCGGAGATGACAAAAGGTGAGGAACAAAGTTGGTTTTGGTGCTCAGAGGAAGACAGTGTCGACTCAATCAATATCAATCAAACATCTTAAGTATTATTCACACCGGCATTCATTAAAAAATGTAATAACAGACTGCCTGAGGGCTCTGCAGCAGATGTACTGCCTCTGATAGTGAACATATGAATTCTATAAACGGCAGCCACCAAAGCTGTGTTTATGGAGGCAGACCTTCAGCAGACAAAGACAGGTCTCTTCTTGACCAGCCAGGACACACACGATCATCTTCTGGAACAGCATATTGCAAAGAGCTGACAGTCAGCGAGGCTAATGCTCCGCAACTATGAGGGCCTTGTTTTGGAAGTATCACTTAATAAAGTGCTATGAAACCGGAGGAGAGGAGGGGGAGACAGACAGAGAAGGAGAGCACTGGGCTGGGTGAACCCTGCCCCGCTGATCACTGCGCCCAGCCATCCGAGCAGACTGGCTTCACAGTCAAGGAGGCACTGCTGCATTTAGTTTTACAGTATATGCAATATGTATCATCGTTTTGTGTATTTTAAATATTGTTTTCGATAAAATACATTTATTTATTACTTCTTTTCTTTAGTGTACCACTGTACTGCTTTGTTGGCCACTTATTGTTTTTAGTTGATGGCAGCTGTGTAGCACTATCACCAAAGCAATAGAAATGTCCTTTCACATATGTAGCGAAAAACACAGTTTTGTATGGGATACAGGATATTTAGGATTGTAATGGTCATTGTTTGGTCTTCTCACTTGTTTTTAACGCAAAGAGATTTAGAATTCTGTTGCTTCACTTTTTTTCTCATGTGATGTTTTAAAAAATAAATAAAAGTACACAAAACCAGACGCAGACCTGTGTGCCATCATGAGGTAGGAAAAGTAATAGCTTTTGAAGTTTGATAGCAGGCAGGTCGTCATAATTACAGCCTTTTATATTCATATTATTTTGATGTGTTATTTTATTCTATCATAATTATTGTTCCAGTTAAGTGTGACTCTTGGACAGTGACGAAACAGCCGTCCTTTTTGGACAATATTATGCTTTTTGAAAGTGATTGAGTGAGTGAGCTATAACCCACTGTCATGGGGTGTGTTACATCCAACAGTGACACCAAACAGTAGCTGGTGAACACATTATTGTAATTGAATCATGTGCATTAGTGACTGATTGTAGGAGTAGAGAGAGATGGTGTAACAGAGACAGCCTAAAGGTAAAGGTCTCTCACCTTTGGTCCTGCCTGTATTATTAGCGTTACAGGTGTAGAGTTCCAGGCTGAACTTGAGAGGAGCGTATTCTCCACCGGTATCGATCTTTGGCAGGGAAACCTGACACAGGACAGAGACAATACAACTTTTGACATTTTAAAAATACTGTCAAGGACAAAACACTATTTTAAACAACGTTAAGAACTATGCTTTAGCAACAACACAAATAAACACAGATGGAAATAGATTAAAAAATATAGCGTATATATAAGTAGGAATTACTGTTGAAATAAAATGTTCAAGACAGTAGATTTCAAGATTCTTAACCTTTATTGAATTTCATATCGGAAGAATCCATTTCTGCCAGAATTAGTAGACACAATGTTCATCGGTTTCATATCTCAATGTCTATTCAGCTTTATTTTAAAAATGTTTTTATTGCACCCTCCGTCCCTGCAGTACCTTAAACAGAGGCTTCCATGTCCGGTCCAGATGTTTGAAAGTCTCAGGGACACCGTAGGAAGTCTTCTGATCGGCATTCTGCTTCCTGTCCGACCCTGACTGGCTCAACAGTTTTGTCACTCGCACATCCCAGAACATTAAAGCACTTTAAAGGGAGACAAATCAAAAATTAACTTTATTTAAGTATACTTGAATCCTATTGTTTATACACACTGTGAATACTAACTGATATGGACTCAACCACTTTAACAAAAATCTATGGACATTACCTGGTCTTCCATATATGCTTGATGTGTTCATTTTCTTACATTTAAAGTGAACATTTTCTTTTACCTACCAGTCTGGGGAGCAGGTGACGACCTGAACAGATACGTTATTCTTGTTCTCCACTGGTAAGCCCAACTTGGTCACCTAATCAGTAAGAGAGTCGCAAAATCAAGAAAGTGTCTGTCAGGCTTAGTGAGAGCTGATTATAGTGAAAGAAAAAAGGTTGCAGAAGATATATGGGAGCTTAATGTGACCCCAGGGGCACTTTGATGATTGCCTTATTTTACTTATCCACACGAGTGCCAGTGCTTGTCATGATTTATGATGTAGACACGAGGGACAGACACCAGTGGGAAACCAACATGAATTGTTTCATAAAGAAAACTCAAGCTGAGGTTCTGGGAACTGTGATAATGTAGAGAATCTGTGTGAGACCATAGGTCATTGTTGTTGCATGTGGCTGCAACTATTATCTTTCAGCAGGGCCGGCCCTCGGCATAGGCAGTATAGGCGTATGCTAGGGGGCGCCAAAAAAAAAAAAAAAAAAAAAGTTAGAAATTAATGTGTTAATTTGATAACACAATTTCCCGATTTTGGATCAACAAAGTACATCTTATTATCTTATACTAACAGAACTACACCATAATTGTGTACAGCGCCCATAAACTATGGCGCACCCCCCCCCCCCCCAAAATCAAGTTGAACTGCCCCAGCCCCAGTAAAAAGAGGTTTATTTTTTTGAAATAATGGTTTTAGTGTGCAATTATAGGTTTTAATTTTGTATTTGTGTTGATTTAAAATAAATCAAACTCCCAAAAAACATATACAGCTTCTGTGTGCTTTTATTAACATTGGAATTTACTGTGTAAGCGGCCGCCCTAGGGCAGCAAATTGGTCAGGGCCGGCCCTGTCTTTCAGTGTTGTTACTGCACTTCTTTGCGCTGGGTTACAGACCAAACCCCATCGTGTCACTGCAGCAAGTTAATCAATACATTGTTAGCTGTACAGTAAAATACATTATATTGTATTATATGCTAAATGTTGTGGCAGTGGTGCATTGGAGCAACGATAGTTCTCTCCCACAGTGTTCTCCTTAAATACTCCTCTGTTGAACCTTTACATTTCTATCATTATATCCTCCATATGTTGAATGATTGGCCTCACAGTCTTTTCGCTGCCCTAATACTCCTCTGTGTCCACTATGTTCTTACCTCCTGTTCCACTTGTTTGCATTCAAGTGGCTTTTAGCCTTAGTCAGATAAAACTCTGTCAACATTTTAAAACTAGATACAGAAATCATTAGAGCAATGGCAAACCTGGTTCTCTAAGTGTTTAATATTTATTTAGCAATTTAAGACTTAGGTTGGAAGGATTAAAATGTGCTCTAGTTGCTTTTTCTGTGTTGGAAACAATGCCCCATGTTGGCTTAAGATATGATAAAAGAAGCTAGAGATTAGGAAAACATAAAGGAATATTTAGCTGTGTAGTCACACCAAACATATTTTCATAATCAACATAAAATACATACTAATGAACCCCTGTGGAAGGTTCCAACACCTACCCACAGCAGTCATGTTTTAAAATCCCAAGAAATAACTTGTGATCTTGTATTGTGCATATTGGATTTTAAGTTGTTGTTTCTTCCAACCCTTCTGCGCTTCAACTCTGCGTACCTCAAATGTTGGTGGCAGCCACTGGACATCAGTAATTGGCGCTTTGTGGCTGCTCTCTAATGCAGACACAGCACAGTAGCGCACAACAGGAGTCTTATTCTCTTTGTTGTCATTGAGGTCCTGGTGGCACATCAGACACAAAAGGCACAGCATGTACAGTGAGCTCGGACAATTCAATGTACATGCAAAGGCCTTTGACAAGCAGTCAGGCCATACCAAAATGGTGCAAAAGGAAAGTAAGCATCACAAATTATGATTGGACAATTTGAACTGAATTGTTATTTTCTGGATTGAACAGCTTTCTAGTTCAGTTCTTGTCAGCTGATATCATTCACATTCACTGTAACACAAAATAAAATGGGACACACTAATAATGTTGACATTTACAAGTGTGAAATGGTCTAAACTGGAAAAATGAAACTAAATACTGTCACTATAATATTAAAACATGCATAGAGTTTGGAACAACGGTTGTTTTTTTCAGTAACACTGTGCAGTGCTCATGCAGTTAAATGTGAATGGAGTGAACAGAACAGAAATCTATACAGGAGGATTGTAATTCTTCGTTTATCTGATAAGCTAGCAACAGGTGCTGGTGTAGCGCAGCTTTCACAGCACCCAACATGGACATAAAGCAATTTTAGCAGATACACCTGCCATTGTTTACACTGCAAACACAAGGGAGCGCAGTGATCTGATTTGCTTGTGTGTTATCTTCTATGTGGGCAGACTATGGTGGAAGATGGAAAGGCCTGTGTAACAGCTGGAGTGTGTGAGCTGATGCTGTTGACTTTAGGGAATGAAGAGCAAACAAGGACAAAGAGAATAGAGGGAGAGGTGGGAGAGGGTAAAGCAACAGAGAGGGACGTAGTGAGGAAAGGGATGGAGACAGCTGTTCCACTGTAGAGGCAATAAACAAACACAAAGCAAATGATGGCTGGATGATAGGGGCCGATATGTCTATTTAAGTACTGCAGCTGAGTGGAAGATGTCAGTGAAGGTCAGTCATTAAGGGACATAACTGGCTTCCGATTTGGTGTCCACACGCCTAGCGTTAATGTCCATGCTATGTTGTTGGTTAAAACCGAGCCCTGTTTTTGTCACGTACCATTATCTCTCTATTTCCCTACCTATCTGTATTACTCTACATAAAAACATCTAAACAGGGCAGCTTTGAAATAGTCATTTATTATGACGTTTAGTCAAAAGAAAAAACGTTTTGGAAGTTGTTGTCCCTAGTCAAAAGGTGTTTGATCACTTCAATCTGTCTGTGGTGCTTCTATGAGGCCTAATAAGCTGATTTCGTTTAGCAGAAGGGTCATGTAAGGATATAAACGTGCTTTCTGATGTACTCCTGGCATTAGTACGTATGCAGAACTAGTTTTGACAGCTGGGACTGGCTTGAAAAGGACCATTAGGCCACTGCATTCCCTTCTAATGAAAGAGTGAGGATGAGGGGAGAACTCAGGAGTCACCGTATCATCATCTCACTCTGTCATACAGCACAGCCTGTCTTTACAGCAGATCTGCTGCATGCTTTGATAAACTGAGGGCACACACTTGAATAAACAAAGCTAACATCATCACCAGCCATAGACTTATAGTAACTGATACCACATGTAGTACACCAACAGATACAGAACATCATGTATTATTGTATCAACATTATGCACATTAGAGAAAGTAAATAGGTACTTACGAATGTGTCAGCGTTGAGTGAATACTTTTTGCCTGGCTGTGTTCCCTGTAGGTGTATGACGTGAGCAGAAATGTCCCACAACACCACCTGAGACAGCAACACAAAATCAGTAACTGCAGATCCGAGCCAAGTGCAGAATACAATTCCTTGTGTAAATAAACACAATACATTGGCTTATATTTTGATTAAAACAAGGGAACAGTACATTGGATCTGTACAGGATATGCTTGTCAGGACTGAGGGTCTATTTAATAATTTGCACTTGTAATGAAAAATGGAAAAGTGGCAAGTTACAAAAGCTACTTCAAGGCAGCAGATGCAGCAAACCACAGATGGATAGCAGAGTCAGCACCTGGCCATTCACGCAGCCGCCAACGATAATATTTGGATCAGAGGGGCAGAACTCAAAGGCATAAATGTCATCTGGGCACTCCAGCAGCAACTGCAAACACAAAGAAACCCACGGACAGGGCAGAAATATTATATTTCAGAGAAGACATTTCCATGTATTGGGTGCTTTCCATCCCAAATATTTATTTATTCTAGTCTCCCCACTTAGAGTTTAACTTGTAATCCACAAAACCGAGTGCATACAGTATTCCATTTCATCAGGCATAAGAGGGAAAGGATCCAGGAGGGCTAGGATGGCAATACAGAGGTCATTTACCAGCAGTAGGTTTGAATCTCCTGCAGTTAAAAAATATCTTAAAGGGGACCTATCATGCAAAATCCACTTTTGTACGTCTTTTATACACGAATATGTCTCCCCGGTGTGTCAGGGAACTCACCAAGTGTCAGAAAACACAACCCTCTCTCTTTTCCTCTATACCCAAATCTCTAAAAACGGGGCTACAACGGATCTGATACAGACTGATACAGATTTGAAAATAGTCTGACGTCAGTGACGAGGAGCTCCGCCTATATGGCCAACTGTCCACCAATCAGGGGAATGAGAGGTTGCCGTGGCATGGTAACAGCATGGTAACATGACGCTCGTAACTCGCCCCCCTTTTTTGCAGGGGGGCGTGGTCAGCTGCAGCGCATGCAAAGACAGGGTGGAGGAGAGCGAAATAGAGCGAAATGAGGCTAAAATGCATGATCTGTTTGGTATTTTGAAAAAATAAAAGTATAAATATACCTTATATAGGTATGGCCCTACAATATATTATTCAAATATAGCATGATAGGTCTCCTTTAACAATAGCACTCCGTACACTAACTTAATATATGTAGATCATTCTTATGGAGTCTCCAGTTTATTCTACACAGTACCCTTTGTCATTTTGATCACTGCTCCAGTAGACGGTGAAACTAAAGCATGACACATGAAGAGGTGAAGGGCTACGTCATGCAGAACTCATATTACTTTTGAGTGATTAAGCAGCTCAGTTTTATTGATTGAGTGCCTGGGGCAAATCAATAGGGCATCTCAAATGTTTGCTTAAGCAAATAAAAGGATTGAATGACAGGAGAAAGCAGATCCTTCCTGCCATATATTATCACAGTGTGTCAAACAGACATGAGGTGAGAACTAGCTTGTGAGCTATCAATGATAGATAGAAATACGCTCTATTCAATCTATTCTTCCACCTGTTCACTATCCACAATCATTTACAATTTCCATACCTGGGGATTAGAGGGGTCGGAGAAACTATAGAAGACAATGTGAGACGCTCTGACTTCGAACACTGAGGACTCATCCATTGCCTCCTCCTCCTTCTTTTTTTCTGTCAAAGCCACAGCTAGCACACCTAATACATGAAACAATAATCATACAGATCAACAACACAGCAGCAGGAGGAACACATAATAATGTAATGTTTTAACCTTCCTGATTGACAAATCATTGGCTCAACTCTGATCTCTCTTTTGAACAACATGTTTTTGCTCTGATACGATACGATAATACTTTATTTGCTAGATCAAGTCTGAAATTTGACTTGCGTCACAGCAGCTCCATGTCCAACATCAACAGACAAGTATCCAGACACAATACATGAAACACAAACATTTAACATAACAGCACAATCAGTGAGAGAAAACATGCTCAAAGAGTCTTCAGCGTGCATTTGATCTAGGATTTAGCTCTGTGTTTACTGTGAGGACTGACTGATGCACAAAGGAGTGCTTCAGTCTGACTTTATTGAATCGTGGGACCCTGTATCTCCGATCAGATGGTAGCAGTTCATATTCACTGTTCAGAACATGGTTTGGGTCGGAGATGATGTGGTTGGACAGCCTCACTAGGTTGTTATGATAGGCTGAGTCATAGAGTCTCTGACAGGGTTGACCAACAATCTTTGAGCAGATCTTTAACAGGTGGAGCAGTTTTGATTTTAAAGCTGCTGACAGACATTTGTACCAGGTAGTATTGCAGTACTGCAGAATAGACATGATCACAGATGTAAAGAACAACAGAAGAATTTCTCTGCTCGCCCCAAAAGACGGCGGAGAAAATACATTCTTTGTTTTGTCCTTTTGCACAGATAACCAATGTGATCCTTCATGACAGCAGATGGTCAATCATTACACCCAAGTATTTGTATGAAACTCCCTGCTTGATCTCATCTGTATGGATGACAATGGGGACTTTATGGGAGTCAGATGGTGAGCCAAAAATGATTTTCTCAGTTTTCTTGGTGTTGATCTCAAGAGCTATCAGTCCACTCGACCACCTGATTTACAGCCTGTTGGTGCAGCTCAGGGTCGTCTGTGTTGCTGAGCAGAGATATTATTGCAGTATCATCAGAGTACTTAATGATGACTTGATTTGGTGTGTTGGTACGACTATCATCAGTGTAGAGAGTAAAGAGCACAGCTGAACTCACGCAGCCCTGGAGGGGCACCTACATTGGTTGTGATGGCAGATGACAGGGTTTTGATCACATGATTTGGCACTGATATTATTATTGTGGATCTTGCTGAAGGCTTACTCTCTGAGTGATGACAGCCAGACAACAGTAGCAGGGAGTGAAAAAGATGAATGCTTTTACAATGGATGGGTATTTGAAATACTTGTACTTGTCATTGACAGTGACATTAAACGGAGAATGTGTCCATCAAAGTATCAGTTGTTTAAACCAATGATTTAAAACTATTTTTTATGTAAGAACTGCCAGGAAAGTCATTTTGTCAATATTTATGTGTGAGAAGATTTCTATTCAAAGCCATTTGACCACTGCACTCCCTGTTTGCTCTTTACCGTAGATGGTAGGGTGCCAGTTTACGCTGCTGATCTTCTTGTCCTTGGTGTACTTCTGGTCTGTGAAGGCCTGATAGAGCATCAAACCTTCAGAAATCTTCCCCAACCAGTCAGCATCATCACCTGCTGTCCCCAGGGCCTTCCAGTCATCGAAGAACACATTCATGATTTCCTCCTGCTGTAGGGCTTTCAAAACTCTGCAAAACAATATTTTAAGTAAAACTTCTATTGGCTAAACGTGTAAATACGTTCATCTTTTCATAGCTACAGTACAATGTTTCTAACGGGCCAGATGTTCTCTTATCTTTTACCAGGACACAGAGAAGGGTGGAAGGTCATGTTTGGTTAACTACACTCAAAGTCTACTACACTGGGAAGGTTAAGGTGTTTCCTTTGAACAGTGTAATGCTCCCATAATGGTAATTAGACTCCCACTAATGTATGAGTTTGGAGTGACTATCCATTTTTGTACACAAAGAAGACACCATGATTTTTCGAAGAGTAAGATGAAGAGTTCATCTTACCTGGGGGTCACGGAGTTGCAGAAATGCTTCAGATTCTCACACTGGTGGATGTTCTCCTTATCTCCATCGCTTAACTCTCTTGGCGCGTACTGAGTAAAGATATTCCTCTTAAACTTCCTGTAAGGTGTGCAAAAATAACGATACAATATGTGAAGGTGGAGGTACTATTAAAGGTAATAAAGAGAGAATAAAACATGAAATGCTAATGCTATTTCATGAATGTGTCAGCTATATAATCTGAACCACCTGAGTATAAAGCTTATAGGCATGAGTTTCAGAGAAATACATGTCACACAAAGGCTTTTTATTCAGTGTTAAAAGCGTATGTTCTAAATACACTGAGGTGTTGGCAGACACTGTTAGTGCTTTCCCCTTCTGCAGAACAAATCCATTTCATGTGTACTGATTTTCTGGCATACCACTGAGTCTGAGAACTGCTGCTCTGCATTCTGGGAACAGCCTGCATCCCGAAGTCCCTCTGCATCTGTTTGATTCTGAATCTGCTGTCTTGGAAGGGAACACACTCCATGTAGGCATCAATGTTACTCTCAGAAAAACAGACTGGAGCGCCAAACTTCCTCCTCACTCTGGAGAACTTGTACCACAGCTGAAGACACAAATAAACCCAATAGAGATGTGTCATGGAAGTAAGAAAGTAAACCTGATTTCAAATGTTTTTAAAAGGTGCAGTACCTTTTCCCTGCTCTCTTTGAAAGATTCCTCATCTATTTCCTGCTCACTACCAAGGGATATCCATGGCTTCGGTTCTGATCTTCCGGTTTTATGAACTTCATTCTCACAAACCTCTGGTGTCTCAGGCTGTGGGGGCTGCAGAGAAAATGACAATTTGACAAAGTATTAAGAACAGGTAACACACTATAATAAAAGCCGATAGCTAAATGTGAAATCTGCCCACATGATCACACTTTCTACAACAATATTTGAGCTGGAGCAAGATAGGGAAGTAGGTATTGAATTCCTTTTAGTTTAGTCGACCATTGAAAATACGCCAGCTGGGAAGGCCAAATGCGCCGCTGATAGCAGCCATTAGTCATTGCGATAAGTGATAAAGTAGTGTACATAACTAAAGTATAAAAGGAGAGTAAATGACACAGAACAATACTGGATTGAAATAAACGAGTGGCGCCACTCATGGCTATGGCATTTATTCTCATTATAAGGAAGATAACACATGTAGTCAGTAGTTTACCTCTCTTCTCAAACACACAGTAGTAGACAGTGTATTACTAAGAACAAAAGGAATAGGTGAACCTTGTTACTAAACCACAGTTTGCTTACATTGAGGATTCTGTCTTTGGCTTCTGGAGTCAGAACCAGGTAGAATAATTGGTCATAGGTGAAGTCCCTGTCAAACACCAGCAGGAGCTCATCCTCTGGGTAGTCCTGTCAGGTAGAAGAGTTTGAATTCACAACAAGCAGCTATTTTCACAACAATGTTTCTTTAGAATGAATCAATGTGGTGTCTTGAATTGATTGTGGTCAGTAATACAGAGAGAGAGAACAACACTTCCATCCCTAAAGGTAAGGCATTAACTGTCCCAAATCAGAAAGCTGACATTACTTTGGTTGGTGAATACGTTTATGTATTTATTATTATTATTATTATTATTAGTATGCGCCGCTTTCCCCTTCTACTCAAGTAAGACTCAGATGAGGGTGTTGCACGTTTCCTTGTTCATGTGACGTTTTGGTGTTTTTTTGGTTTTGTTTCTTCCCCTTACCGGTCTAGTGGGAACTAAGTCATTTGTGTGTGTTTTTGTGTTTCTCTTATTTTCCTACGATACCGTAATGATTGGCTGTGAATAAGAAAATATGAAGGACAGACCATCTATTTCTATTTTTTATTTTATTGTGAGAAAGGGGCAGGTTATATAAGATGATGTCCTTCTCCCTGCGGGCATGGTGTGTTTACAGAGACAGAGAGTTTTGTAAATAATTGTTATACATTGCGTTTGTGCATACTGTATCACAGTAACGGCACAAATGAAAAAAGGAAAAATGAAATGGTAGAGTCCTCTTGGGTTTTCTCTCTGTTCTCAATTGAGTAACGTTTAGAGTAAGAGTGGTAGACACCATGTATTTAATCTTGATCAAAAACACAGGGGAAACGAGGTAAAACGTGTTCCTCGGGTATTCTGTTCCCACAGCCCTTGCGTCGGGGTCTATGTATCATCACAGTGTCTGCTGGGTATTGTCTGAGTAATCTGTATGACAATGGATTAGTCTCACCAGCACAATCTGCTTCGCAGGGCTGAAATCGGACACTGCGGCTCTTGTCTTAAGGTCCTGTATGATGTCGTCTTTTTCTAGCAGCTTGTAAGGGCTCTCCCCCGTGACGTCCTCATCCGCCCGGCAACCAAAGAGCTCCTGGGTGGCTGATGTCAGGACCATGGGGAGGATATCATCAGGGTGACCTTTGGGAGAGGGATCATAATCAATATCGGCAGGAGAGATGGTAGACAATGGTTAACTACAGGAGATCATATTCTAAATCACATCATGTTTTGGGATTGAATTGATTGATACATAATCTGTATTCAAATTATCTGCATAACTACCACATACAGTAAAGAGAATAAAGTCTCATTAAAATATATAAAATCATAAAGAGTGTTTTTGTTAGATGCAAGAATATTTGATGCTCTAGAAAGTGTTGAAAATTATAATAATAATAATAAAAGCATCGTAGTGTTTGATGTTGTATGCCGAGTGTAGGTGTTCTGTCTGTTCCACTGGCTTTACCTGCCTCACAAATATCACGTTCAAATAATGTTTACAGCTGTAGGTGTCATAATGGAGAAGATTAAACATAAACAAATCAAAGGTTTATTCCTGATTATGTCCAGCATATCAAATGTACATTACTGTTATATCTTGAAAAAAACATAAAGGTTGTAGAATTGGTGAAACTGTGATGATGTAAGCAGGATGAGTAAAACTGTAGAGATGCCACAACTTAGATCAGACATCTCACGAATCAAGTGATACAACGGACTGTGGCACCGTTTCTTGCCCCTACTTTTCGGATCAAACACACAACGTCTCTGATCCTTCACCTGCCCCACCCTGCAGTGCGGCCCACCTACAATATCACAGGATGAAATGTAATCCTAGTGAATAGACGCAACGTCCAAACACTTGTAGAAGGACTTATGTTGTATTTATCTAGTATACTGGTATGTGAGAGGCAGTTCAATATTGCATGGATTCAGGATATGAACTGCTCATTGTTGCTATATAAAACCGTAGCACTGCACTATCACCCAAAAGGTTTTTCGAAGTAAACAATGTATGCCGACTCCTTTATATCTGAGGCCAGGCTCAGTCCAGGGCACATTAAAGTAAACAGAGATCTACATAATGATAGTTTTCATCCTGCTTGCGGTCTCTCTCTTCAAAGTCTTTCCACAAGGTTGCTGAGGGGACGGTGGGAATGCTAAAGTACAGCTTAAGTAACCACTTCCCAGCTGGGCGTGTCAACGTTTTCCACTCACACCATTGAGGCCTAATGCCAAGTCATTGTAGTGGAAACTCACACCCGTCATTTCACACAGTTTATGTGTCAACTATGACATTTGTATTCATGGGATATATTTGCTTGTGAGACTAAGAGAGTGTGATGTGCAATGTTCCATAACCCTAAAGAATGCAATTAAACCGTGTTTGTACGCTGCGCTGAAGAGACGTAACATTTGTCGGGCCTCTTTCCTCTTGTATAATCCACTCAAGCATTTTCTCAATTCACACCGTAAGATATTTATACTGTACATTGAACTTATGATTGTTTTCAACATCTGTTGAAACAGAAGAGTTAAAGCCTGAACAATATAGGCATTTATTTGCTTATAAGATTAGATATCAGTTGTATTGTCAATATTCTCGAGTATCCTATTCAGAGGTGAACACATTCAGTATTCACATTTGTGTGAGTCGGCCACCAAAAGTCGGTCGCCATGAGGTCAACGAATAAAGGCTAGGTTTAAAACCTGGTTTGAGATTTCTGTTTGGATCAGGTTGAGGTTAAAGTTAGAGAAAAATGTTTTAGGTTGAGTTCATTTAGGAAGTCTTACAGACTTGCACTTATATTGCCAGATGTATATGCTGGAAATCTGTGAAATCAATGAATAAATGAACAAAACATAGCCAACCCGAATCTGAGGACTCTAAATAGCCCTGCATGTAACTCCCTCAAAAGCGAATTATCTCATCTATAGTAAAAATATATACTTAGTGACCTTCATCTGACCAAAAGCATGTCTTCAAGGCAGGCATGCTGAGAGTAAACTAGACCATTACAATGGGGACTCACAGCTGAGTCCAGAGTTTGTCCGAAGGCTATGCACTCAAGATCACTTCAGAAGAATGCATATAGTTTTTCCCACTCCTCAAAGACATCTCTGAGTGTTAGTCTAACCAACACCAATCTAAATAAATGGTATGAATGGCAGATTGTTTGGGCCTTCCCAATTAAATAATTAAAGGTAGTAAAATACAAATGACTTAATCTAAGTTAAAAGCAATTTATAAAACTAAATATTGAGCCTAACGCTTTAGTAACCTGTATAAGGGTCATGTTACATTTACCAGACCTTCAAAAAACCTAATTTAAGATCGTTAAGATTCCCTCAGGGTTCACCGAAATGTTGTTTGTTTTTAGACAGTCGACTATGCCGACTATAGCCAAATGTATGTTTAGGCACAAGTTTTACTGACATTTTTTTTTAGTTTTGAGAAAACCATAAGAAATGTTGTTTTTTATGTCATCTACAATATAGTTTAGGATGGGTGAAAAAGTAATGTTGTCTTACCAAGCTTTTCCCCTTGTGCAGGTGACTCAGTATTCTTGCCTAAATTGGAAGAAACCGTTAGATCATCATGTCATTGATTGTGTCTCTGTTGGATCTTCCTGAGACAAGCGTGCAAGCATTTAGACACATTAACAACATTGCTATTGTTCAGACACTCACCTTTCTTCTTACTGCCTGCACTGCTTGTCACACTTTTTGATCTCTTGGGTGGCATCCTTGCTGTTAGTATTGCTTCGCTAATGAAAGGAAGAACATTTTCGTAAAAATAGTGTTGTATTTTTCTTGCAAAATATAACATATCAATACACACATGCTATTTCATCGACCATCTGTCAGAGAGTTACAATGTCATTTGACAGACAGGTAACAGAGAGAGATAGAGCAGACTGCCATGAAGGGTAGCCCAGAATCATTATTCATGGCGGTGGCGACATCTTGAGGTTGAAAGGAGAATTTATTCTTTTTTTTATTAGCCATATGAGAAGGAAGCTAACATCTATCTTTGATCAATGTAGTTTATGCACTTGTAAGGGTCTACTGCTGTGAACAGTTATCACCCAAACTGATCTTCAAAGGCATTTTTTTCATAAAATATACACACTTCATGTTAAGTCAAAGGTGGACAAAACTTTCCAATGGAAAACTTCTGAATTTTAATACAAATATGTATATAAAAGGGAATGTGTCCTACAATGCGGTAAGCTATTGAAAATAATCAATAGTTTTATATAAATAAAAACATCTGAATCTTTATATAACAATATTCATATTAAATAGAAAATGCCATTAAGTCGCTGTGTCACATGAAACAAAGCTTTTGGAAAAAAAGGATCTTAAATTATATATTTTAATAAAAACTAAACGTGGGATACATAAGACACATTTATTATAATTGTTTAGCATCATTTTCATGAGCAAGCTGAAAGGAGTTATTGAAAATGCATTGTTTATGTGAAATTCAGCTGGTCATTCACTGCTTGAAAACGAATCTTTTGGATAAATTAATGTATTAATGCAATACGTTTTACAACACAATTTGTAATTTGTTTTTGACTTATTGTACACAATAACTAATTTGTTGTGTTTTAACGTTACAGTGTCATAATGTTGTGTGTTTGAATTAGCACATATAACTTTAATGAGTTGTGTTTAACGTCAGTGTCAGTGTTATAATTTATATAATGGTAGGTAGGCAGCCTACTTCACAAAATAAAACAATACACATGTTTTCAGCTGTTCAGAGTGAAACATTACAGGTCTGCATGGTCTGTTTTCGACGAAAAAGGACAGTCAAGTTAATGTTAATTTGGAAACATTTACTTGGAAGCTAAGCTATGTAAGCATGGCTAACTGTTCACAATGGTTACAATACACTGTAGTTAACACAGCTTGTTTGTAACTAGATTTTAAACTAAATGACGGTGCTAATAGCAGTTAACGATAACGTAAATCCGACTAACTTCCATTAAGTCACAGTTTTAAAGAAGAATAAATAAAGTTTACCGCTTGTTTATCAACTGTTGTTAGCTTTAGTCGTTTTCATCGTCCTCGCTCATCAGTGGCACTGTTTGGTAACCAAGGGTAACAGGAGTGAACAAACTGTACACGACTGACAGGTCAAAGAGCCAATCAGGTTGCAGCAGTAAAATGACGTTGCATCGTCACAAGAAGTTACCTGAGCCAAACTAACAGTCCGAGTGGACTTTGCTCCCAAGACTTACTTCGTAAATCTTGCCCTCCCAGTGTTATTACTTTAGTCATGACTCTCTGATTGAAGAAACACTTAAGAAAGTTATGAATTGTAATTAGACAAAGATATTTTGGACACATATGTATCGCTGCCGCAGACGACAGGTGACCGCAGCTAAATAATCCGCGGGACCTAAAGGTAAGAATCCTATTGGCCAATTGTCATTCTTGTGCACTGACAGAATACTTTGAGTTATTACACGAAACGTAATGAATATTTAATAGCTTGCCTCAATGGTGGAAGTCGAACAGGTATCATGTGAGCTGCTGTTTCTTATTGAACAATGCTCACATTTAATTTCCTTAATTTTCACAGAGTTGTTGGTTAGTAATCCATTTAGAATGCGGAAGAAAACAACTGGAAATACTAGCCAACAATGCAATATTGATGTGATGCCAATGTAAACGTGTTTATTGATTTTCTCCAAAGGAAGAATATCCTATACAGTTCCCGGCAGTAGTTTCAGAGTTACAAGACAGTCACACCTGTAATGCAACTTTTAAAGCATTACATGTTCAGTTTTTGTTGATGGTGTAAAGGTTTTCAACCGTTGTGTGTAAGGCAAGTGTATTGGATGTTATATTAGTAGGAATTGTTTCTATTCTATCCACTGTTGTTTCGTTTATGAATGTAAATCAACTGCAAAAATACATACAGAAAACAGAATAAAACACTTTACAGCTCTACACAAAAACTAAACAATTATACACTCACAGTTGAATGTTTATGTGCCACTGCTACACTTTGTTATTCCAAACATCATGAGTGTAAGAATAAGGTCATCCGTAACTTTGCTTTAATCCCCCCCTCACATTACAATGACAACATTCGATTGGTTGTAGATATGGAGGACCGCAGTGACTTGTATGACGTGCACACGACTAATGCCCCCCCTCCCTGGGAAGACCTCCAACATCAGTGTCTGGAAGATCAGGACAATGTGGAGTGTCTCAGAAGGAAGATCAAATATTACTTTATGAACCCCTGTGAGAAGTACCACGCTCGGGGCCGAAAACCATGGAAACTCATACTGCAGATCATCAAAATTGCCATCATCACTATCCAGGTAACTTTTCTCACTCATTACTCGAACAGATGTTAACTGTGTTGTTTCACCCGCTTGATTAACACATTTCCTTCTTTACCTGCATCAGTTAGTGTCCTTTGGGCTGAGCAACCAGATGGTTGTCACATTCAAGGAGGAAAATCTGATGGCATTCAAGCACCTCTTCCTGAAAGATTATGCCGATGGAGGCATGGATTCATATGCTGTTTACAGACAGGTTGACGTTTATGACCACATTGATTACATAATCAAACAGGTCATTAAATACTGTATTTTCTTTTTCTCCTTATTTATTTAGAACACCAGTCAGTTTATTTTTGATCATGCAACACATTTTCCTTTTGTGTTACTGTAAATCGTTGTTGTATAACTCTGCTTGCTTATATGACCTTACCAAGCTCCCATGACAAGTGTCATTTTTCATTGCTTTGGACTTTGTTCATATTATTTTGTTTTGTAGATTTTGACTTGACAAATCTAACCATAAACCGCAGCAGCATTTCCTTTCTGTTTCCACATCAAGACTGTCCAATAGTAAACAAACCTGACTTTATTATACCTGAGATTTCAACTGTTCCTTTCCAGTATGGACATCTGCCCAACATCACAGTAGGCAATCACGCATATGAGAAAAAAGGTGATTTCTACACGCCCCTGTCTGTGTGTCAGGATTTCTACAGGAACGGTACCATCTACCCTGGAAATGACACCTTTGAAATTGATGCTCATGTGGAAACTGGTGAGTATGTATGGTTATTAGATGCTTGGACCAGCAGAATACTTAAATACATTTATTTGTTGCTCATTTGTCATTGTCTTTTTTGTGTGTTGCTGCTTGTATCTACAGAGTGCTTTGAAGTTTATCCGATGTATAATCCATCATTGCAGGAAACACTTCCACATTTTGAATTACATTTCAAAAGGTTTGCACGTAACATTTAATGAAAGTATTTTCTCTTAAGGCAAAATCATTTTATAGTCGCTGTAAAGAGACCGTTAGTTTATATAGCTGCTCTGTTTTTTTCAGGATGCTCTCTGTTAAGGTCACATTTGTTCTCAAGGCCATAAATCTGCAGACGGTGAGACATCGAGAGCTTCCAGACTGCTACGACTTTACTGTTATTGTAAGTCACTTGACTTGTTTTCATGACTCAGTAAACACAATGGATCACATGTCAGGCATTGTCTTTAAAAACAAGTTTATGAAACTACTCAAGTTAAGCGGTTTGCACACAGTGCCTGCTATGTACATAGTTAACTTTGTCGGCCTGGAAAGTGAATGTTTAGCTTCTGGGTTTGACTATAACGATGTACACCTATTTAAATAATGTCTTACCTCCCTTGAACACGGTCTCTGGTTAACAGATCACTTTCAACAACCAAGTTCACAGCGGCAGGATAAAGGTTGACCTGGAAAACGATGTCGACATCAATGAATGCAGAGACTGGAAAGTGGCAGGGGCATGTAAGTTTGCTGAGCTGAGTTTAGTATGTGCAAATTAATTATCTGAGTTGCTTTAAGCTCAGGTCCGGGGTTTTGACGGATTCATTAGGGCTGCTCTTTAAGCTTGAGACTTTGATGTTAGTAAAATCTGTTTTTGAAGATTGTCCTTTTCAGGTGAAAGTCATTTAAAATGTTCCCTATTCCCTCAGCTGCCAGGAACATATACCTGACTGTGCTGTTTGACTGCCTCATTATTATAACGTGCATCACATCCCTCGCCCTCTGCACGCGCTCAGTCATCAACGGGATTCAGCTGCAGTTTGTAAGTCAATTAAACTCATCGTAAAGCATAGCATCTTTTGCTTTGTTCAAACGTAAAAACTAAAATGATATACTGTCTATAGTGTGATCTGCTTATTATTTCTTTTTTGCATATGGCACACTAGGACACTTTATAACTACATTTCTGGTGCACACTTTCTTATGCCAATGTATGCACATAGGGCTTAATACAACATTCTTTTCTTTAGTTTTTTATTATTTTTAAAAGCATGCTATCTGCCTTTTTTCACAAACACAAGTTACTTTTTTAAAAACATACTATATTATGCTTTTATTTTTAAGTGCATACTGTACTCTAACTTTTGTTTACCTTTTATGGCATACTATATATTACTGCTGATACTTAAATGTGTATTTTATGTAACTGTTTTTGTGGGTTTCGATTAAGCTAATATTGGAACACTTTATAAAAGTATTGTTCGCTCGTATCTCATATACTGCTACACTTAGTGAAGACAGAAGTACCATATTATAGTAGAAGTATGAAGTGGCATGACATGAAAATACTTAAGTAAAAGAACTTCAGTACCTAAATAAAGTAATAACTAGTAATAATGTCGAAACAGAAATTCAAAGTATAACTTCTTCTGTTCCTTCCGTTGTAACCAGGCGTACACACTCTACAGCCAGAACCGCTGTGGTCAAAAAGTCCCGTGGTCAGACAGGTTGGAGTTTGTAAATGGTTGGTATATCCTGATCATTGCTAGTGACACACTGACCATCGTTGGCTCCATTCTTAAGTTAGAGATCCAGTCTAAGGTAATGGGGATTTTCTGTCACAGTAAATTGAAAAGTCTACGAACATTGAATCCTGACATTAAAAGCTGCAATTTTCCTTCAGGTACTCACAAATTATGATCTCTGCAGCATCTTCCTTGGGATAGGCACCATGTTTGTCTGGACCGGGGTCATCCGCTACATGGGCTACTTTAGGAAGTATAATGTAAGTATTTATGAAATATAGGTATTGAGTGCCCCATGTAGTGCAATAACTCAACATTGTTTTATGGTAGAGATGCCATAATGGGAAAATACAACATAGCATTCCAAACAAATTGTAATTGGGGGATGCTGCTACAGTACACGTTGTTTTTCATATGGTTGAGGAGAAAACTACCAGTATCTCTAACAACACATCCGGTTGGACCAGAACATCACATTTGTGTGTGTGAATTTCCATATACTGGTCTTCAGTGTAGCTTTTTCAATTGTCTGTGGATATTTTCAGATTCTCATCCTGACACTGAGGGCAGCTTTCCCAAATGTTATCCGTTTCATCTGCTGCGCTGGAATCATCTACCTGAGTTACTGTTTTTGTGGCTGGGTTGTTCTTGGCCCGTATCATGAGAAGGTAAGGAGTGTGTTGGACTTTTGCAAATGCCAAACTAGGAAATATTTTCAACTAATTGGGTTCTGATTGCTGGTATTATTAATGAATGACTGTGTTGGGATGTATGATATAAAATATAATGAATCAATATATAATTATTACATGTTATAATGAGGAGTTAAATTAAAAACCTTCCCAACAGTATATATTTGTATACGTTTAAATGTTCTCCACCAATAGCAGCTGCAACATAATGCATTCATTGTTATAATCCAATGATAAAACATTTTCTAAAATGAGACTTTCTGCTTAACGAGTACTATTAGTATGTTTTGAATATATACTTTCACTTTAAAATATAATAAGCACTTTTACCACTGGTTAAATGTTAACGCCTCTTGGATGTTTTGTTTTAGTTCCGGACCTTAAACACGGTGTCGGAGTGTCTGTTCTCCCTGATCAACGGAGATGACATGTATCCCACCTTCAAGAACATGAAGCAGAAGAGCAGCCTGGTGTGGGTCTTCAGCAGGGTCTACCTCTATTCCTTTGTCTCGCTCTTCATCTACATGATCCTCAGCCTTTTCATCACAATCATCACTGACACCTATGACACCATCAAGGTAATGATTATTGTCGTTTTGGATATTTGTAACACATTTTTAGTATGTCCCTCCCTACACAGTTTGAAGGATTGTTTGCGTGCCGGTTACACAAAGAAGAGTATTGTTGTATCTGCAGTTGTTGCTTAGCTATCCCTTTGTTCCTTCTCATTTAGCAACAGCAGCTGAGTGGAATCCCAACCTCTGAGCTGCAAAAGTTCATGTCTGTGTGTCAAGATCTGCCAAACTCTGGGATGTACAGGCTGGAGGAGAACAGCTGCTTCCTAAACTGCTGCGTCACCAGGTAGGTCAAAACCATTCAGGGCGCCCCTTAGCAATAATTAAACTGTGGATCCAAGCTCAGTGTGCCCAAGCTGTTTAATACTTTGTCTAGTTGCCGGTCATAACATCTCTAATAGGATCTAAGTTGATTTCTCTTTTCTTTCAGGTGTAGGAAGCATCAGGAGACGCATCAGGAAAGACTGACTTCAGAGGCATAGTAGGGATTCATGTGGAATTATTATTAAAAAGGTTATGCTTTGTACAGTATAACCTAACACTTGTGGCACTTTACACTGTTATGTTCAATGGTATAGTCTTAAATATGCCTTTTAAACTTTATTCTCCAGGTTTGCTCGGGTGATTTATTTAATGTTAAGGAACTTTGAAGTAAATGTTCAGTGCTAAAAAGACCCAACAGGAAGGTTAGAAAGAAAGGAATGAGACAATAATTATATTTGGTTTTATGATGCAGAGTACTTTGTAAATACACTTTGCATGTTGATATGTAGATTTGAAAAGAGAGGATTGTAAAACCTTAAAAATGGTATTGTTTTTTCCTAAACATGTCTTGTAATGATCCCGATGTTGTACACTGAATTAAGGTTGAATAAATAAGCTGCTACGTACATTTGTTTTAGAGATTTTATTTCTCCATGGTTTCAATACAAAAGCTAATATAACTTCTATTTTCCCCTCGCACTAGTAAAATGTTATTACAATAAAAATCCCATTTCAGTTTATGGCAATAATAACTCCACCCTCTCAGCCTCTAATATACAACTGACAGACTGACTGACAAGCTATATTGAGACGCAGATACTATAAATGGTTCCACGAGTCAGAGAAATAGATGTGGGCATTTATTTCCCCAGAGAAGGTCTGTCATTTGATCCTGGGGGATTGTTGCAGAGGTCTGAGATCAATTCAAACCGAGATGTGCCACTTGTAGATAATAGAGTTGCAGATGGACAGAACAGGACATGTAATGTTCCAATTTCCCTGCGACAGATTCATATAACATCTTGTGTCTATCATCGTAAAGTACAAATCTCTTCAGTATGGCTTATATCCTTGGGTAAAGTACTTTTAGTTCAAAAAACAGGAACCACCATGACCCTCTGTTGTGGCTTGATGCAAGCCTCCAGAGTAGGCAGACGTCTTGTTAAAACAGGCAGAAGGGCGGACCACAGAAAAAGGGTGCAGATTACCCAAAGACGATTTCATTCATCTAAAAACAAGTCCATGAGGCTTGAAAACCTTATCTTGTGTCGTTTCGAGATCTTCCTTATAGCGTCCCTTTTACTCTAGGCAGTCCCAACTGTGTCAGGACAATCCAGGAAGGCAGGAAATTTGGGGTTAAAAAAAATACTGTTGACAAAAACAATGGAAGCTTGGCTACTTCATCTTGTATTTGAGATGAAAAATGTCTCTCAGAGTCAGTCTGGTTTGGATTGGGTGACCCCAGGGGGGGGCAGGACCCGCTGCTCTTCCATCCTGTTGGATTGGGACCGCAGAATGAGAGTGAAAAAATCTTCATCTGGAACAGTTGGTCCTTTGGTTTTGGGAGGGGGAGCAGAACACCGCTGGTCGTTCAGTCGTGAGCCCTTAACAGTCATGAGAGACAGTGCAGCTAAATTAGCTAATGCTTATCAATGGCACTTTAGTTTAGCATGATTAACCACAGAGGTATCACCTCAGCCAATTAACAACAGCTGGTTAGCGTAATTTAGTCTCTTGGATATACACACCGAGTAATCACAATGTACAAATACATAGAGTATTTGAGATATCTAGAAGGTAAAAACGTGTAGTTATTTGGTGGAAAAGTGCAGCAAGAAAGGTACTTGCAGTTCTTCTTAAAATGTAAACTTTCTTTAATCAAACCCTACACGATCCTTTTCAACATCTTCCCACTCTGTAACTAAAAAATAACTATTATAAGTGTATTGAACACTCGCACTGTTAATGACTTCCAAAAGGGACGTATAGTACTGTATGTCAACATTTATTTTGTATAGGTCTGTATTTTTACAATCATTTCTAAGAAGATTCCTGGAAAGAACAATGTAATCTGGAACTAATTGTATGCATAATATACTATTTCAAGTGGTGCACTTCGAATACAAAAATTAAATATTGCTAATGAACTCTAGTGACTTGTCAAAGTCTGTTTACACACATCTTTCAAAAAAACAAACAATTGAACATAGACTAAAGTTTATACAACAGACTTAATAATAATAAACCTTGGTTACTAAAGAAATATGTACATTTATGTAAAAAAAAGAATTCAGAATATTTTTGGAATCTATATCTGTGATGTGGAAAACCTAGCCTATTTGCTATTGCTTGGGCAGCAAGCAATACACGGGATTTATTTATCTTACCTGGCACTTAACCAGCATGTCGAAGAAGACATCCTCCTCCTCGGGCTGCTCAGAGCTGGCCTCGATGCGACTGTACAGGGAGGGTGTGTGAGGGGCATCTGTACTGGAGATGGGGGCTGGGGGAGAAACTAGTATTAGTCACGATGTGAGAAGGCTTACTGAGGGAGAAGATCCAAATGGTCTGTGATTGGTCACCTTGTAGAGGGACTTGATCTGTGCTTAAGGTGGAGGGTGTAAGAGGCTGGTTGGAGGTGCTGAGCCGTAAGCCAGGAAAATGGCTCATGCTCACTCTCTGGTCGTCCAGGCGACGGGCCTGGGAGCTGGCCAGCAGCTCCAGGAAATGACCAGGATCCTGCGAGGGTGTCTCGCCCTGCAAAATAGCTAAAGACGGAGATAGTCAATTAGTGTGATTTGTAACAAGGTTAGTGTATTACACTTTGCTGGTAACAGGGACTAACAGGGTGTCAATTACTCCTACATAGCATTTCATTCGGATTTGAAGTTTTAAAATAAAAGAGATCGAGACAGTAGTTCTATGAAGTTCAAAGCAACACTCCAAACAACATCTTTTGAGAGACTCTCCACAGACTTGGAGTATAAAGGCCGTGGTAATCTTGGAGTCATGACGATTACAGACCTTTAGGATGGCAAAAAGTAAAAAAGAAAAGGACCATCCAAGCTGCTTTGATCAGTTAAAGATGAAACCATGTTGGTTACATTAAACTTTCAAGACTAAAAGCAAAAGTGTTTGTTACCCAAATGTAGGTGGCGTATCACTTTAGGTCCTCTATGACACAAACCAAACTAAGGATTACACAGCATGTCATATGTAAGGGACACATTTGTGGATGACTGCATTCACACCATATAGTATTTGACTTGTCAAGAATAAAAGACACACAAAATGACCTTTATCAACTATAACATTTTGTATTCAATTCAATGCATTCCAATTCATTCCATGAGTATGAAAAATGGTCCTATATATACACAAGGGGCTGACTCACATTTCCTCTCAGCTACAGGTGGGGTGGAGGAGGGAGAGGGAGGAGCAGGGAGAGCGCTCTGGTCATCTAGTAGCGAGCACCTTTGGTCGTCCATTCTGCTGCCCTGGAAGCGAGACAGGAGATCGAAAAAGCCATCCTCTCCAATAGTGTCCGGCGATCCCGGCTACAGTGTAAAAAAAAAAAGGAAAGTTAATAACCTTAAAAAGGGGGCTTCCGATAATTGAGGTAATCGGGATAGCTGACAGTCTTTGAATGAAAACAACATAATACAGGAAAAGACTAAACAAAATGATGCTTCTGTAACAGCAGCGTTTAATAGTTTCAGAGGTTAAACAAAACAAAAAGAGTTTTGAGAAAGGTATATAACTGCTCTACAGAAACCGTTGCAGTCCTGTGTGTGGACACAGAGGCCATAGTGTTTTTTGACACAACTGTGTGTAACAAAAAAGCTTTGGATGTGAAGCTGTTTCAAAGGACACATGGTTGTACTTTTCACTTTTCCTTGAGGGAGACCCATCATTGCTTAGCTTGTACACTGATTTCATTAATTTAAAAGAGAGAAGGGCCATCTGATGCATTTAGAAATACCTGAGGAGACACTGATGAGTCCAGCTCAGGGGCCGAGGGCTCCGTGTGGTTCTCATGCTGGTCTTTGGGAGAGGATTTGTTGTTCTTCTGCTTCTTGCTTTTGAGCCGGTTGAAGAGGAAGAGCTTAGTATACGCCTTGATTGAGTTGTTTTTGGAAGACCCAGGGAATACATCCTCTTCCCTATCCTTTACATTCAAAGAACAGACTGGTTAAAGAGAGCATTGCTGACAGATTCATGTTACACTGCAGGCAAGGTGAACAGGAAAATATAAATTAATCATTATTTTGTTACATGACAGAAACACACATTTCTGTTTACTTTGGCATACCTGAGTGGTAGCAAGAGGCTGATTTAATTCATCTTGCATTATCAAAATAAGACTGTTGCTAAGCAAGTGGTGATTGCAGTTGGGCAATGTTACGAGCCAGGTTTCAGAAAAAGACTAAATCAAATAATTCATTCATTTGAATTAAGAAAATAAACTACATTATTCACATCCTTGGCATTTGTTGCCTTTTCATACATACCAGATGTTCAAAAGAATCCCCAGTTTGATTTTTCTCAGGAGTTGGACTCAGTCTCAGGTTCTCTGCGCTGTCTCCAATCCTTGACAGAGAATTTAGCCCTGAACAAAAAATAAGAAATTCAACAATAAGTCCATGTTTTAATATTTATACAGCACTTTTGCAACTACAGGAAAGCAGTGATTTTAAAAGGGGCCCTGTGGAGATTTCTTGCAAACCAACAAAAGTTATGTTTACATTCAGTGTTTCCTTCCTTATAAACTATTAGTAAAGCCACATTTTTAAGTGTTTCAGATCCGTCATATATTATATTTACGTTTATGTATTTTTCAAAATGTTATTGTGTCCTGCCTTGTTGGTACAATTCTGTGTTTTATTTGGGTTCCCTGCATGCTTTTAAGAGTGTATCCTTGGCCCTGATCAATGAAAACATTACAACAGAAGGCAGTTTTTTCTGAAGATCAGAAAATATGGGGGTTCATATCAGAAATGTATCATCTCGAAATGCGTGACTAAGATCATTTAACTGTTTTCTAGCACTCATGTTACTAATATGTAATGACACAGATTCACAAGTATGCTACATGCTATACATTCGATTTGTCAAAATGTCCTGAAAGCAACAAGCTTTGATTTACTTTGTAGGGTATGGAGGCTCAGAGGGCCTTCTGGCAGGGCAGAGCTGTTAGTGTTGGTGTTACGGAAGATATAGGAGTGGTTGTTGGAGTTGGACTTCAGGCTGACGACCAGCCGTAGGTCCGACAGGTTCATCCTGGCTGTCGCCTCAGCACTTTTGTCTCCAGTCTGCAAAATAAGATTAACGTAATAAAAAGCTTAATGAGAGCATGTCAATCCAGAACAAACACACTATTGCCGAGTGGGATGAGTTTCACACTGGCTTCTCAGTTTGCACAACATGTTAATGAATGAATACATATACATGCTGCATACAAAGAAGGCATTATTCCCTGCTCCTCTCCATACAACCAGTAGAGGGGGCTGTGGCCTGATTGCACTCAGAGGGGGAAGGTAAACAGTAAACAGTCACCAGTCACCTCTTGGGCAATTTCCAGATGTTTCTCAGCAAAGTACATGGCTTGCTGGTGGTTCCCCAGGGCGGTGTGGGCATTTCCTAGACTCCAGTACGCTCGCCCTTCACCGACTCTGCAGCGAAACAGAGAAACAGGACGAGCAACTTCAACTGACATTACGCAAGACGGGGAAGGGCATTCATCACTATCGAGCAGGGCAATCACATGAAGCGGATCATAACATGAGCATTTCACAACAACAGCAACTGGTACTCAAGAATCATATTTGTCCTCTTTTGTGTTTATGTTCCACAGTACAAAGAAACCTTTATGATTTAAAAATACATTTAGAAATTGATTAGACATTTTCAAAACCAGGTTTATATCACAAGAAATAATGGTTATTTGTTGCCAAGACAAAAAAAATAGAGAGGTACTTCTACATTATAAATAAGGCATTTCTTGTTCGAGTTGAGCAGAGGAAAAGGCTATTGGTTTTATATGTAAATAGAAATAAAAAAACAAAACAGTTTTCAGGCTGACACATCTTGTGATTGGCCTTTTAATGTTCTAGTTGTTCAAAGAGGAGCTACTTTTGAATTTAATCTATAGAAGAATATCATGTTTATATACTGATGTTATAATACAATGTGAACCATTGGCCTGCCTAATAAAGATATGTGGCTGTGTGCTGGAATAATGTGTTTATGATATCAATCCCATTGCAGGACCCCAAATGCTGTTTCCGTGTGACTTTGTCTGCTTTCCAGTGTTTTTGCAGTTCACTTTTAGCTTCATGGCTGTTGGCAGTAACACCGACACATGTTGGTAGGTAATTAGTTCAGAGGCCACCCACATTGAAACTATACATGCTCATTATACCTCGATCTAGGACAGTTTGGCAAAAAGCTGACAACAAATGGCTGTTTTTGGCCACTACCTGTCATTGAGGTCCTGAGCAATGACCAGATGTTTGAGGTGGTAATCAATGGCTCTCTCATAGTCCTGCAGTAGTGTGTAGGTGTTTCCCAAACTGTAACAGGCCTGGGCCTCCACTGCTTTGTCCTTCAGGAGCCTGGCCAGCTGCAGAGTCCTCCTGGGGGCGAAAACAAAGGAGGGAGACGGTCAAAGAATGTGTTGGGTGGGAGCGGGAGAATGATAGTTATGTGCTGCTTTCTTTTCTTTCATTGCTGCAATTTTCCAAGGGCTACTGTCCCTGTCTGATTCTCTTATGTAAATGCTGGTGTAAGAGATTACAACTTGTATCAACTTCTGCTAATGAACATACATGTTAACATATCTGTGGTTTTTATAAATGACTGTATTGTATTAAGCACTTTGTTTTTTCTTCATATAACCAAAACTGTAACACTGGTTCTGAGAAAAATAAATATAAACCCCTTTCCTCCGCAGCTTAAGCTTTTATGTACAAATAAGAAATAGCATTCCAGGATCAGGTGAATGAAACACATCCTTATCATTCTTGTTTCATGTCCAACGATGACATCACAAGGTCATTTGTTTACTCACTTGTAATGGCCTGCGGCTACTTCAAACTGGCTGAGGAAAATGTGAGCATTGCCAAGGTTACAGTGGGCCCTCCTCTCAGCGGACTTATCCCCAAACTCTTTAGCGATGAGCAGCCTCTGCCAAACAGGACAAACCTTAGTGTGCACATTACTGAGGTCATGATTTACACAAAACATTTTCAGGTAATCGGGAAGAACAAAGCCTTTGAAATACTGAAGACGGAAAAAATGTAATGTAGATTTAAAAAAACTGAAATAGACCTAACTTAAACACTTTTAAACAACTGGTTTAAACTAAACACAGGGAAGAGAGACAATTTGAAGCAGGTGATGCGTGGCAGACATTGAAAGTGCAAATGTTCCACCAACCTTTTCATGTGCAGCCGCTGCCGTTTCAAAGTCACCCAGCAGATAGTAAGTGTTACCTAGGTTACCATGGGTGCGACCTTGAGCGGCCCGATCACCCATCTCCTTCACCAGACTTAGGTTTGCTCTTCATGGAAAACAAAGCAAGGGTAGGCAAAAAAAACATTATAAGACACATAATGTATAAGCAATGCAGCTAATCGCTACATTTTCATGAAAAAGCTTTTTATAATATACACTTTGACAATATAATCTTATCCCATTAAGGTGAGTTCAGGAGCTAGTACGTAGTTTAAGTATCAGCACTTCTGAGCATGAAACAAGGGGTAAACATGGCATTACATTTGCCAAGTTAATTGACCTGGACTATTTTGTCAACATAATATTTCCAAGATCCAGACTGTAATTTCTCACTCAACAATATAAATACTTTATAATAATACCATGGCTTCATGTCACTCAGCAGCATTGAGTCCTATAAAGATCTACAGTATAGCTACAGGCTGATTACAGGAATAACTTAAACAACTTGTAAGCACAAGCAAAAAGTAAAACTATTTTTGTCCTACATGGTATAGCATCCAACCAGCTTATAATGCGTTACATTTGATATCTGAGGAATGTGGCTGGCAATCGTATCAAAAGTAGCAACGTAGGAGTTCAGCATGGTACTTGGGGATATGTTGATACAAGGTAGAGCAGTGGGCTGATGATAAATTATAAATATGCTACTGTGGATTCTGTCCAACAAACTTACTAAAATAACTTGTATTTTTCCAGCTGAGATCTGATATATGATTGATTCAATATCAATGTTAGTCTGGAAGAAGAAAAGTAGATTTGTCTTCACTTGGAACTGCGTATTACTTTGTTTAGTGAGATAAAAACAGATATTGATTTTGTAAATATGTAGGATGCACAAACACTAAGTTGAATGTTCAAAAAACATCAATGATCAGGTGAAACTGTATGTAGTGTACAGTTCAAATAGATTTGTTTCTCCATATAGGTAATTTAAAGAACATACAAATACTAGTAATGCAACTTTTTCAACAGCCCTGTTTTTTTTATAGGCACTGTGCCAGTTGTTTGCCATGTCATAAATAAGACAACAAACTACAATAGTTGTTATTTTAGGGGAATAAACCTGCGACTCAGCAGTAGATGTATTGTCAATTTAACAATAATGTCACTTGTACCATTCCTCATACCTTTCAAAAATAAATGCAAAACACATTTATTGATTAGTGGTAAGGACTCACTCGTAGTACTGTGCAGCTTTCCTCAGGGCTACCCTGGCCTCCTCTGGGAACTCTCCTGGCTCCGCTCCAGTCCAGCAGATGCTCTTGCCCTTGGCGTGGTAGACGTTCCCGAAATTATACAGCGCACGAGCCTGCCCAACCTACAGCACGCACAGCACATTTTCAGAGACGGAAACCATAGTGACCAGTGCTGTAATTATATACTTAAAATACACTGACTAGACCCGCTTGTTTGCATGTGTGCTGGCAAACTATTCTAACTGTTGGTACGACGATGATTTGCAGTTATTGTGCATACCAAAACCGTTCTGTGGCTTACGTGATATGACAGAAAACACATTTGAAATCCCTTGATCCTATTCAAAGTAAATGGGCCATTTAGTCATTGACTGACCTTTTAAATACAGACAGTGAATAGGCATCAATTGCCAGTTTGCTAAGAGGGACTGAAGGAATGTTTCACATTTACCTAAATAACTCTTGTTGCGCTTCCTAAACATAACCCACCTTGTCATAAATGGCTCCGGTGATATCCAAATGTCTTTGGCAACAAACCACGGCTTCATCATATCGTCCTAAAAGCTTTAATGTGTTCCCAAGGTTACCACTGGCTTTCGCCTCACCGAGTTCATCTCCAATTGTTCTGGGATTTCAATGGGAAAAACAGGAAATAATTAGACTGGAATATTAGTGCATTACTGACGTGTATGAGTATGAAAACACAAGAGGCAAGAAAATAATAAACAGCTGCAAGCAGCAATATAGCGGAGTCTAATATGTAATCATGGAGAAGGAAGTGGTGATTCAAAAAGTGTTAGCATTTTTTCAGGAAATATTGTGAGAGTCTAATGTGGATTTAACCATGTCTAACACGCCTTACGCACAATCTCTAGCACGACCTTAGCAACTGGACAAGCCTTTCTCAAGCTGGTCCAATCCATATGATCATAGTTCTAAAGGAGGATATGGTCTTAAACAAACTTGCTAAGGTTGTGAAAGTGTTTACCGAGTAAGTGTGAGGTCATGCCGATGGTACTCCAGGGCTTTGTTATACTCTTGGAGGTGAAAGTAGGCATTTCCCAGCTGGCTGTAGATGGCGCTAAGTATTTGAAGGTCCTCGGTTCCAACCTGGATGGCAGACTCAAAGAAGGACACGCCGGCGCGATAGTCCCCAGCCTTACACAGCCGCTCACCTTCCAGAGCCAGGTCCAGACATGATGACTCCATCCTGTAAGGAAGTGAGATGGACATGAGAACTGAAGGAGAACTCTATGTCCAAAGTCAGGATATTGGTGAAATACTTTGTTTATCAGGAGGATTCTAAAAGTTACCTCTCAAAGGATTTTGTAAACAAAGGCTTTAAAGACGGGCTTAGTGCAATCAAATAATGTTATGTGATCAACACATTCAAACAGCTGGGTGGTACATCAGTAAACTAAATGAGGCAAAACAAAGGACATTGACATTTTTTTATTTTCCCTGAGACCAAAGTGATGTCCTTAGATAACTTTGTCCATCCAAAAATCCAGTTATTTAAATTAATAAAGGAAAAAGAAAGACAGTTAATCCTTACATCTGAGAGGCTTAATGTTTGGGAGCTTTGCCTAATAAATAACGATTATCAATTTTTTATAATGTTCTGTTGCTCAACTTCTCAATGAATTGTCTTCAAATTGCCACCAATGCAAATAACCATACACTAGATCCCAGAAATGTCTCGTCTTAAAATGATAACATGCAGACAGTGGTATACATTGAATTCAGGAAGCACAGTGAATGTACCAGCGTGTGTACTCTGGAAGCGTTTACGCAGCGAATGTTAGGCAGAGAGTATTCCAGGGCATGTGAAGCCACAGACAAACTATAAATCCAAACTAGCACAGAGCACTTCCTGTCTCTTGTGAGCCTGAAAAACCCAAAATACCCTGGAATGAAAATGTGTGCCTTGCATTTAACCATGAACACAAAGTCAAGTCATACGTGTCTGTGGTAAGGACGGACATTTAAAAGCCTCCACACCCTTCCTAAGAAATAGGATCATCCGCTTTTGTCAACATCAAACTGCCAGCAGGAAAAGAAGAAAAAAAACGAGTGAATCCATGAGATCATACCCTTGTAAAACAAATCCAGTCATGCGTGGCTGCGCAGGACATCCAGAATCTACTTTTATTACATTTGTCTGATGCTGTTTGACGATACAATTGTCGAAGCAGAACGTATCCCGCTAGTACATTTGGACAAAACTAACCTTTGCTTTATTCAGATGTTCACAACTTTCTTCTAAGCATTTCTAACCTGGCTTTTGAGTTATAACTGGATTTCCGTGCAGACCACATGAAAACGCAAGACATGCATATGTGTTGAAACAATACCTCCACAGGTTTATGACTTTAGGCTTGTCTTCTGATATTTACCAATGTCAAAAAAAGTAAGGGTAAGACATTTAGCGCTCCACAGGTTGCATGAACACTTTGCCCCCATGATGACATTCAAACCACCCCGAGAGACCCAGTATTAGTGCTTAAAGAGAACTTACTACCCAAACAAAGTTCAACAAAATGCAAAATCCAACTGCGATTTATTGCCTGCAAGAGTTGTATTTATTATCCTGTCTCAATGATTGAATAATAACTAGAAAAATAACTACAAATCAATGTCGTTGTGCTTTGACCTATGGCTTTTCTTAGCTTAAAGCTTCATCATCTCCATTCACCAGCGTTATGACTTAAACACACCTTGGTGGCATGGACGGAAGTGTTTCATCTCTTCTTGACAGCAGGGACCTTCTCTCAAAAGTACGAGTTGGTGCAGAGACTTCATAAACTTATATTAAAAAATGATTTATAGCTCTACACAATAAAAAAAAAAGTGCCGTTTGCTCTTAGACCTTTAAGATGGGCAGGTTTTATATTCCAACATAATGTGAAATCTAGGGAATATTTTTGCCATTAGTATTATTTCGATCTAAAAATGCATACTAATTGGTTGCCTCACATTAACCACAACAAAGCAAAGTGACATGTGACCAATGCCCAGGCCCACCTACCTGTTGCATTTCCCCGTTTTGATGCACTGAAGACATTTTGACGCAGCGGACATTTCAAGTTTCCTGACACACAGCTCTTTCAATACGACACACGTTACATTCTCTTCCTTTTCATGGACACACATAACGCACACAATGTCCCAGGGTCAGTGAAAGAAAAGAAAATCCATCCCTCTTGAATCAGCTGCCGTCCCTCGTAGCGCTCTGCTGACTGGTTGTAACGGCTAAACAAAGGACTTAATCCGCTCAGCGTTCACATTGACCTTAAAGATTAGGTGCCTGAGCGAGAAACCTTTTGTTTAATCAAGTGCAGATTAACAACAGGTTGTCACCAAGCAGAAGTGACCAAAGAAAGAATAGTTAGCTAAGTTTATCCATTTGTCGCTTTTCACTACGACGAGCCATCGCCACGGTAACCTGCAACCCTAAGCCACCTTATGGTAAGTGTCACTTCCAATTAGGCCAAACGCCATTGGTCATTATGTTAAGTGGCTTCAGAGAACACTAAGACTATTTGCTCAACACTCAAAGAAATAGTCATCCTCCCCCAGGCAGCCTGGATGTGAAGGAATCTATTGAACCCATACAAATGTTGCATGCATGATCATTTACTCATTCTGGGATTTCCATCATTCCTTTGGGCAAATTCCAGCTGATATTTCCTAAGCTTCCAGCAACTCATTTATTTTCAATCCGGACACATCTTAATAACTAATGATCCACTGATGTGTCCTCTAGGTAGAAATGGCAATAAGGCATTAGACATTAAGTCCGGCACCTCAGTTGACCAAAAGCCATGCAACCATTGTATATTAAAGGCAAATATTGAATAACGCAAACTCTGCGCTTGTGTAATTGTTTTACTATAAATCAGTAAGGATGCTTCCCAAACAGTAACTCTGAGCACAGAGTTGACTTGCTCTAGTAGAGTTCTTTTTGGACACCAACGTTTTAGAAACACACCCAACATATAACAGTTATTTCTTACTGCCAAAAATATATTGACGGTAGTGCCTGAGGCGTGACCTGCAAGTATCTAGTTATCTGATAGCATCCAGAGACAGGTAACGGACTAGCCTGCAGGTTATTGAAACAGAGTGGAATTCGTTTAGAGACAAATGTGCCGACAGTACACAGACTTGACAAGGCTTGTGTGTAGTGCCAAACATTACAACGGGGTGATGCAATAGATGTCAACTCTACCGTAAAATGACAACATAGCCTGCACTCAGAAGCATATTCTCACAATTGTTTCAATCTTGTCATGAAATATTTACATTGTGGTCAGAGAGGACCTCCTGTGGTCTGCTCAGCATCCTTCATCAGTTATCCAGCAAGGTGTCATATTACTAGAACTGTTGTGACTATCCTAACATCTTGGCACAGAGATGTGTAAATATATTGATTAAATCAAGTAAAGGATGTTGAAAACAATGATAAGAGAGAAAAAATAGAAAGAACAAAGTCTTAAAAATAGTGATTTACTGTATATAGCATAATATCGTTTTTTATCCATTAGGCTGCAACTAGCAATTTATTTGTATATAATGGAAAAATATAGGTAGCTCAAACAACTGTATTTTGGTGATTACACATCATGAAACAAATATATAGGCAATTCAATGTTAGGATTTTATAATACTATATGAAGCACAACAATCTAAAAACGTCCAATTCTACTCAGAAACTTAGCAACAAAAGCAAATATGTTTGCAGTCATCTCAGATTCAGAAAGTATAGTAAGATATACAACGGTTAATGTGACACTAAATGCACATCCTACCTCTGGCGGACATGCAGTAAATGCTCCGTGTCCTGTACACAGTGCGGAGAAACGCTGCCATACAAGACAGTCATCCTGGAAGTCCCAACAAGAGCCAGAGCTTGAACCACATCATGGATGTTTGTCAACTGCCAAGCTGAAGGGGTATTTGACAGGAATTTGGAGACTAACTGAGAAGGAGTTGTCCTTAGAAGAGGCTGAATACTGCCATGCATGGTTGCTTTTGAACGACGCAGGAACTCAACCGTCATACTATCTCTGTCCCACCTCTTATCTTGAAACTGGAGATGGGGAGCGAGAGTAAACACTCACTGACACACGTGGCCATGTGTTGCATCTTATTTCATTCATTCAACAAACACAATCAATCAAGTGCTTTTGTGCGGACGCAGAATGGGAAACACTTACAGTTTGAATATAATATTAGCTGTTTAACGTGCCACGAATGTAATAGAAGCTGTCCGTTCAACGGAACATTTATTGCTAATTTTCTTAGCAAAATGTACCTTAGGGCTTAGATGACCTAGTTTCAGTTCCTGGAATGTACTTTGTGTGTTATCTTAGGAAACCAATGATAGTGAAGTGAGGACTTTTCTTATAACCTTGCTGTTAAACTGGTTCAACTTCATAGATCAAGATTTCATTGACTTTGAACAAATCTTTAAAAACAATTTAAAGATAAAGCAAGAAAATCATTGATAGAATATTCAATGATAGAGCAATCATTAGCTGCATCCCAAGTCAGTTCCCAGTTCAATTAATTCAGTGGTTCTCAAACTTTTTCTGTCAGGCCCCCCCTTTGGAGAAAAAAAAAAGTCAGGCCCCCCCAACACAAGTCAGGCTCAGTGGCGGCGCCAGAGATTTCTTTTGGGGGTGCTGTGGGGTAGCTTTACGTTTCATAGAGGGTGCTCAAACATTTAGGGTTTCCCATTAATGTACCGGTCGCTACAGTGGAATGTTCTACTGCAACACTCCCCACGCACACACACAATGTACCCGCAACTGTCACAATGAAGGCTAGATAATCAGCTCACGGCATATAGGTGTAAGCAGGGGTCAAGTGCTATTTTTATAGGTGGGTCCGGGGGCAAGCTCCCCCGGGAAGATTTATTTTTAAATATTGAAGTTAAATGCATCAATCTGGTGCACTTTGACAGCAAAATGAAGAGATCTATGGATACATCTCTCAACACCCATTTGAAACAGAACTGTAAACAGATTTATTTATTTATACACACACACACACACACACACACACACACACACACACACACACACACACACACACACACACACACACACCACACACACACACACACACACACACACAACACACACACACACACACACACACACACACACACACACACACACACACACACACACACACACACACACACACACCACACACACACACACACACACACACACACACACACACACACACACACACACACACACACACACACACACACACACACACACACACACACACACACCACACACACACACACACACACACACACACACACACACACACACACACACACACACACACACACACACACACACACACACACACTTATTTATTCGAATCAATAATTTTAAAAATTATGATTAATTCAAGGCAAACATTTTCTCATGTTCCTTCAAGATGTAATACGAGCAAGCTATTTGTAGAGTAATGATTTCACATGTGGACATTTTGCTGGTAGTATTTTAAACAGGTTCATCATCTACTATTTGTAGCTACACTGCGGTATTGAGGTTGTTTTCACGGTGCAGACTGAGTGCAAAGTTAACCAAGGGCTTTAAAGAGCCTGTGACAGCATCCCAACAACTGTTGTGCAATGAAATATTGGGCTACTAGTCATCTCGAACCGTCAGTTTAAAAAAGAAAAAGCGATACCGTTCCGTTAAATATCAATAATTTCGAACATCGCGGGGAAATTCCTTCGACTCATTTTGAAGTTTTGGGGGAAGCCGGAAGTGACGTCAATGCGGGAACGCTTCACTGTGCGGCGAGAGAGCCAAACACGGACAAAGTGTGTTGTCATGCGTATAAATGGTGAATTACTGAGTTTAGGCACGTTAATAACGTTTTAATGAAGTTGACTACAGTATATTCATATTTGTCAGTGCTTTCATGTCAATTCGGCGAACATAAACATAAATGATCGTGGTGAAGATGATGATTAAATTAGGATTACAAATCGGTAGTGAGAGCTGCTGAATTTCCTCCCGTAGGATGTGATATAAAAACAAATCGATTATTTTTGTAGTTGTAAACTCAAGTGGATGAAACTACATGTATTAGTGCTTTCATGTCAATTCGGCGAACATATGATAGATTAAATGATCGTGAGAATGATGATTACAAATCGTTTGTTTGTGCCGGTCTGCATTTCCTGATGAGAAAACAAACCGATGCTTGTTGTAGTTGTAGTACACCAACATGGATTAAACGTGTGTCTTTTTACCACAATGTTGGGGAACTTAATGGATAAAATGCACAGATTATTATTATTATTATTCCCACTCCGATCGGGACACTAGGTCCACCGTTTCCCCGCAGCGAGGCTCCCCCCGGTGACAGTTTACGTGGGCTTTTTTTACCTGACGCTGCCCACCTCCAGCGTCTATAGAAAAGAGATCAACTCAGTGTGCGGAGTTTAAATCTCTCAAGTCATATTACAGGATAAAGGAAATACAGTTTAAACTGCCGTATGCAGAGAAGACGCCGACGTGTCGCACTTATCATTCATATTACATCATCAATCAGATCATCGATCATATAATATCACAATATATCATATATTTCCTTATCTGAGTCAGCTTCTCGAGCCGTATCTGGCCGTGCAACACTTACAGTGTCACATATTGTATACAGAAGTATTATTTTAAGCAACACATTATGTTGCCGAAACACTCGAGTCAAATGTAGCCTAATTAAAGTCAGATCCACTCGTGTCTTATGGCGCATTTCCACTGCAACGGGGTAGCCCCGTTTAAGCGTCCCTAAGCGTCCTCGCTCTGGCCTCGGGCTGCCTCGCTGGCCGTCCGAGGCCGTGGCGCTTTTCCATTACAGTTTAGGACCTGGGGTAGCAACGCAGTGTAGGCGGGGCGATCGGCTTCATATTTCGAGTTGTTCCGTCGAGCTCCCGCTGGATGTTTATCATCCCCAATGAGATGAAGGAACGTCGTCACCTCCTCGGTCGACCACGGTGTGCTTTTCTTATTAGACGTAGCCATTTTTGTAGCTCCTCCGTTTAAAAAATGCTGTTTATAAAAAAAGCTGCAAGCTTGCTTCTAAATATATATGCGACGCTAGGGATGAACTTGTGCGCGATCTTGTGACGATTCTCTCTGACCAATCAGCAGTCGAGAGTGTTGACGTCACTAGTTCAGCCCTGGTCCTGGTCTGATAGAACCACGATTTTATGGGGCCGGAAAAAGAGGGAAAAAGTACCCGCTAGCCGGTACTAGGCTATATGGAAAGGCCACCAAAAACTGGCCTGGCCGCTTGAGGACGGTTAAGGACGCTTAAACGGGGCTACCCGCTGCAGTGGAAATGCGCCATTAGACTAGGGCTGTGCAATTAATCGTATTTTAATCGCGATTACGATTATGGCTTGCGACGATTATGAAAACAGCATAATTGACAAAATACGATTATTTTTGCTGGGTGCGCTTTCGCCCCTCCCTAAAAGCCCACTCGGCCACGTCGGAGTGACATGTGTTGTGAGTGATCAGCGCAAGCGAAGATGTCAGAACAAGAGCAGCAACTCATTAAAAAGAAGGGTCGCGGGGAGATTCCCAGTCGATCGCGAGATGTGTCTAAAAATAGAACAACAATATTCTGTGTTATCGTTAATGTCCTATAACATAATCTTCCTGTGCCAGAATAATGCACTTGAACGCATCAAAGCTTTGTGATTGGCCGGCGTGACCCCATGTGTCGGGGCGTGGCTGGTGGGCAGTGGGCACTATTTCGCTGACGTTGTCCGTGTCAACAGGAGTGACAGTCCGCACACACACAATACCGCAATTATGGCAGAAGCAATAAAGCCAAAAATATGTAATTTTCACTCCGAGTGGGAGGATGATTATTTTTGTATCTATTCCAATTCAAAGTCCGTCTGTCTCATCTGCAATGCGAGCGTGGCTTTATCGAAGAAGGGTAATTTAGGAGCGGCATTTCCAAAACAGTGCACAAACGCTACGAGACGGAATTCCCTCCTGATTCTGCCCTACGCTCCAAAAGGTGAGGGGCCTGAAAGGACAGCTAAATGCACAGCAGTCCATTTTCACCAGGCCCAACAACAAGAGCAAGGCTGCTACCAGAGCATCTTATCGTGTCAGTCACGTTCTTGAGAAACACATGAAGTCTTTCAAAGACGGCGAAGTTGTGAAAGAAGCATTCCTGGAGGCTGCGACGCGGTTTTGGGGGACAGTAAAAATAACAGTAGCATTTCAACAGGTTTTTGATATAATAAAAACTCAAGTTAGATACCGTTATTAATCAGCTGTAAGTTTTAGTTTGTTTGAACTTATTCATGATAATTATTGTACAAAATATAAGAATGAAAACTGTGGCAGCGGGGTGGGGTTAGGGCGCCGGCTGCTGGAGTGAAGGGAGGTGCTCGGCCGGAGGCAAGACAGCTGATCGGAATCAGGTAATCAGTGCCGGAATAAAAGCATGTCGTAACCTGGTTCTGGGCTGCTTTGCAGTAGGCGGGATCCTGGAAGGTGGCAAAAGGACCTGTCAAGGTTGCCACACGGGCAACGTTGGAGACCCGTGGATACTTTTGTTTGGAGCTAATAATGCATGTAATTTCTATGTTACACGAACCTGCTCTTTCCGTCCATATTTGAACTCTGTGTGAGCGGAGAGGCTCACACAAACATTAAGATCTGTTCTGTTTAAATTGATTATAGTCTATTATCAATTCAGGTTAAGAAACTAGTGTTGCTTGCATCCTATTTTAAAGGCATTTATTTTTATACTCTAATAAAATGCAACAAAAAAAGGGTTTGATTCTATTAATGTTGTCTTTTTTATTGCACTTTGGCAGCAGATTCCCGAGTAGCTTCAGATCTGAGTTGTCTTATTAGTAAGCCTAATTTATACTTTTGTAGCAACACTATTTTTATATAATGGCAAAGAAAGGGTTCAGAGTCTTTTTTTTTCTTCCCGTGTCCTATGTGGCAGCACTGCCACAAGTTCCTCTTCAGAGAGGGTCTTCAGTACAGGTGGCAATATCGTCACCTGCCTGCGCTCATCTCTGAAACCAGACCATGTAAACAGGCTGGTGTTTCTTGCAAAAAATCTTTAAGAGATGACATGAGCAGCCCTACCAGCATTTGCCATGGTGGCCAAAATATTTTATTTGGTCTTAAATTGTAGTTCAACATTTATTTCCTGTTACTTCTGGACCATGACGGTTGGCCAGCCTTCAACGTTTAACTGAGTGGAATATGTTGAATATGTTTTACCAAAAATGTTGGCTATATGTTAAGGAGTTTTCAGTAGGTTGTGACAGTGCACTGCAACATGTTTGATTTAATTTATTTTGGTCTAATTTATTTTTATGTATCATATTAATATATGTTTAGTATGGTTTTGGAAGTGCGCTCCAACATATTTGTTGATCTTGTTTATTGGTAAAATATTATTTGTTTTAAAGTTCAATAAATGGTCAATGAATAATCGTCAAAATAATCGTGATATCAATTATTGACCCAAATAATCGTGATTATGATTTTTGCCATAGTCGCACAACCCTACATTAGACATGAACGCGCTCTCAGCTGGAGTCCCGGGATGATTTTTAGTCCCATTCCACCACTGGCTACATGACCGTATGATCGCCCATATTGACGCACCTAATTCCTAAACTTCTAACAGATACAACATAAACCGATCCTTCAGCCTCATATGAGCTCTCAGACACGTTCAACATTAAACTGTCATCGCTGTCTGAGCTTGCTGCTGTGTGCGCCATCGTGCGTTTACATGCAGATGCTGGGATCCTGAACGGTGCAGCTGGAGCGCTGTGCCCGCAATGACGTCACACATCATTTGGCGGGACTTGAAGAATCCCCGAGAAGATCCAGGAAATGGTCAACATTGAAGGGCAGATTAATGGTTATCAAAGTACAAATATCTAAAATCAGTTCAGTAACGGTTTTCAAGGGGACAATATTTACTCAAATTGAAGGGTTTGGATGATGGGGGAAACTCGTGTCACAGGCTCTTTAAACCACTGTAGGAAGGATTCATCTTATTAACGCCAAACTCCCGGGAGCATGTCCAAACAGAAACTTGAGATTCAACTGATCAGACCGCTTTTTATCTACTCTTCACATCTCTTATTTTGTAATAATGTGCTCACTCGCTGTGCTTTGTTTGGTTCTTTCTGCACGCACCATTGCATCGAGCTGTGCTGAACATCCCTTTCTCAATCAAACACTGAAGTCCTGGTCAATGCATTTGTCACGTCCCGCAACGACTACTGTAACGCCATCCTCTCGGGCATTCCCACCAAGCTCATCAACAAACTACAAATCATACAGAACTCTGCAGCCCGGATCATCACCGGCACCAAGGCCTCAGAACACATCTCCCCCATCCTCATCCAACTCCACTGGCTCCTTGTTATATCCCGTATCAACTTCAAAAACCTACTGCTCACTTACAAAGCCCTACATAACCTGCCACCATGGGTGCTCGGGCTTTTAGCTGCACTGCTCCCAGACTCTGGAACTCCCTCCCCCCGCGCATCCAACAGTCAGACACAATCACCATATTCAAATCCCAATTAAAAACCCACCTGTTCAAATCTGCCTACTCACTGTAGTGCTCCCCATTATACGTTTCATTTGTATCCACTTGACTGTCTCCTCCATGATTTCCTGTTTGTGTTTTTATCATGTTCTGTTGCCTAATAGCATTTTCTTTTTTTTAAACAAATTGTACGGTGTCCTTGGGTGTCATGAAAGGCGCCGAAAAATTAAATGTATTATTATGTTTGCCTCCCTTGGCTTCACTGAGCTCATTACCCTACGACCTCATCCACTGACTAAAGCGATTTCACACTATAAATCACATGACTTTTTGTTGATTACACCATCCTGTAAACTTTAGACAGCGTACTGTGCATCAAAAGCCCAAGGGTGCAGGCGACTGTGATACAGCGACCAACATGTCTGGAACAGTCACATCTGTTCAAAGTCACTCTCGTGCTTCACTGTTTTCCTGTCTGCACGTTTGACATTCTTTTTTCACACAGTGTTTCAGACATGGACTGTGGCTATCAAAGTAAAGAAAAAAAGGACTGAACTGAAACATTCCATTGAAAAGAAAAGACATACAGTATGGAATGTTAACAAAAGTTGGATAACCTCTGCATTTACAACCATTTGAATTGTTCATTTTCAGCGCTTTTAACCATTAGGCTATGGAGGATGGTTTATTGGTATCAAGAAACATTAAAGGATAAAAGAACAGCAGCTGAGAAGAATATATGTACAGACCAAAAGTAGCAAATACTTGCCCTTTACATTTGTATTTGTTCTAATTCAATCTCAAATCATTTAAATTGAGTGTCAATATCATCCGCTTACTTTATCTATTGCAAATCTCTGAATTGAATGATGTGTAAACATTTTGCAAATGTAATGGGAGCAATTAGTTAGCATTCAAAAACAGCCCTGCATGAATGAGAGATGTACAACCAAAACACACGGGTTTGTAAAGTCTATTTGAGAGCCATAACGTTCTAAATCCTGAAGGAAGTTCTGTTTTTTCCCCACAACCAAATTCTTTCTTTTGTACTTGAGTGGAAAACTACAGATTAAGCGTATTGTAAGTTTCAAAAAGCTATTTCAGAAGTCCTTGCTCTAAGAAACAGACATTTAGTCACATATGCTCAAAATAAACCCATAAGCATTTCAACACGAATACGCCCAACAAATCCCTTCCCAATTAAAGGATGCTCTCTAAAGTGAAAACCATATTTTCTTTTGAAGAACTCTTTATTTGAAGAAACCATCATTAGAGACCTAACCCTAACCCTGCGTGGGAAAAGAGGTCAAGCTCAGTTAAATGGAAATCTGAGCTGCAACACCATCAGTGATGTTTCTCTGTAATCATAGCCTTTCTAGTGAAATGAGCATTTCTAATATGGAGTGCTGGAAAGTAACAAAGTACATTTACTCAAGTACTGTACTTAAGTAAAAAATTGCTGTACTTGAGTACTCTTCCCATTATGCTTCTTTCTACTTTTACTGTTGGCAAATATTGTAGTTTTTACTCCACTACATTTATTTTACAGATTAAGCTACTACTTACTTGGCAGATTTAGATTATAAATACAAAATATAAATCTAGTAAAATAGTACAAGATATTTTTGATAGATTAAGCTACCCAGTAGTAAATAATTTAATTCAAATAAACCCCCATATTTACCAAGTGCAAAATGGAATTGAACAAGTTCATGCATCAATAATTCTAAAAAAAATATTAAAAATATATGATGCTTAAATGGGCCTTTCTGCTAAAGACTACTTTTACTTCTGGTATTTGAATGCCAAATACTTTTGTACTTTTACTAAAGTACAATTTTGGAATGCAGGACTTTTAATTGACTACTAGTTTTACACTGTAGTATTGGTACTTTTACGTAAATAATGTACTTCTTCCACCTCTGGAAATACGCATTATAAGTCAAATGTTTGTAAAAGGAGACGTAATCATTTAAAATGTCTACCCTTTTTTGAGTCCTCAAAGTGTGAGAAACTGTTGTTGTGTGGTTATTTAAGGTAATGTGGGAACCTGCAAGTTATTATTTTTAATTAAGCCTCAGGATGACACATTCTTCACGGTGAAGATGACTGTTTGGAAAATTACACGCTAGATATGAGTCAGTTTATTATGAGCATGCCATCACATGCTTGCTGTCTGACAGGGGTATCTCAGTCCGTTAACTGTATTATAAAGTTAAAAACAAGTTTTAACCCAGGAAATGTCAAGAAAACAGTAACACAAGAGCAAGTTTTAACGCGTTTTGCTTTCTGATAATAACAGCGAAGTGAGCACGACAACACGATTGACGACAACAAACTTTTCAGGTAATAATGTCACCTACCTCAAACTGACGAACGCCAATACACCAAAAACATAAATTGTGGAAATATCTTCACCAACTTGAGATCCTTTTCACTAATCTGTTCGCCCAGTTGTTTGCTAACCTAGTACTCACTGGTCCATCTGGGAGGAACTCTGTCCAGGGAAGCAGAAGTTGTGAAGCCACTCCTCGCGCTGAAAATCTGCCTCCAATTAGGATTCCATGCATGCTGCCTTCAGGTACCGTCGGAAATGCAAATATCTGCTGCTTAGGCGTTAACCATCAACCAGTCAGATCTGTAAAACGTAAACTTCAAGCATAAGCTCTTTGCTTTAAGTGTTGCGTTTAAAGGGCATAGGAAATGTTAATATCTTTACTGCTGGAATTATACAGCCACATGCAGGAATGACTGAATGAATTTAGTAGCCATTTTTAACGTGACATGTTGAAGATCTCTCCCGCCCCCTGTCGCAGCAAGTGTCTCTGTGCTGCCTATTGTGTAACTCGATTTGTCAAATTAGAGCTACAGCTTCTGTTCAAACAGGTGGCCCTGCTTTTTTAAATACATTTAAAAATATGTTATTCCTTTGGAAAATGGAAATTCAAAGTCCTACACCAAAATATGTGCTTTCAGTTAATCAGGAACGGTCAGTGGGTCACTCACTACTTGACTTTGCTGCTTTTAAAGCATTTTGGATATTTTGTGCAGAAATCTAAGAAAAACCCAACATTTAGAGAGGAACAAGGTAATTAATGTTGGTCATTTATCAATACAAAAGTTACCGCTCAATTTAATACGTCAGTGTTTGTTTATATGAAAACTCAAGCATAGCGTTGCTTGCAGCCTCTCACTTTGGGATGGTTTAGACTTTTTCACTCATCTTTCAAACCCCTTGTCCTTTGTAAAAAAAAACGTGTACTCTGCTGTCTCCAAAAGAGTTTCAACTGTCTTATAAATGAAGACAGACTGCAGCTTTTTTTACCTGGGGGCTTTGCTCTATCTTGGTCATTTTTCATCTCCGAATGTATACGTCTCTGTAGACTATTTGCCATTGCCAGTTTCTGAAAATCACAGGGCTCTTTTGTTTATTTAGGATTAGACTGTGGGATGCTCTAGCCACATATAGGATGACTTATTACATCTTCACTTCTCTTCTCTGTGTTAGTTTGCTCTGTCTAACAGTTTCTGTGTTGACAAATGCCCACTTTGATTAACTGCAGCTTTTAAAGCTTCCCTGAGCTTTGCACATTGTCGGTTGCCTGAAAGCTATTTGGCAAAGCTTTGGCCATGTGGTGAAGAATCCTAATACACCATGACTTTTCCTTTGTTGTGGTCGAGTAAAATCTTACACCAACCTTGGAGCATTATTGAAACTATTACAACAAGACGAATGTTATTTTTTTGTTAGCATTATCAGACTGTTAGCTGGGGTTCAAACAAAGATTTATTCAAATTGTTCAAATATTTGAAGCTATTTTTAAATATAGTTTAAGCTTTGGCCACTTGAGATGTATAAAACTAGCAGCAGAAAGTTAATTTAAGGGGCCAAGGAGAAGAGATAACATTCCACAAATCATTACAAGCCATCGGAGCAGTTTACTGCTCCACCCCTTCTCTGGCAGTGCCAGTCAAACAGTGGTGTATCGAGCAGGACCCGGACAGGAGCGGAAAGGAGAAGACCCACTGGGGAAATCAGACAGGAAGGTGGGGTTGTGAGAGGTTGTGTTCTCCATTAGGGCCTGCCGTTTCTTGCGGTCACGCCTCTGATAGCGGAAGTTAAAGGGTGGTCGCATAGCTATGGGCCCTCCTATCTCTTCAGAGGAGGAGGCAAGAGGGTCAGCCCCTGGTGGTTGCTGTTGCTGGTTTACTAGATCTTCATCAGACTCACTTGAAGAGGAGGAAAGGAGGATAGAGGGGTTGGCAACAGGAGGGTCATAGGGCACAGGGTCAAAGGGCACAGGGTCAAAGGGCACAGGGAGAATGGGTGTGGGGTCAAAGGGTTCTGGTTGAACAGCAGGGGGCAGTGTGGGGTCAGAGGGAATAGGCAGTGGATCATATGTTGGATCTTCGATCAGAGGAGGGAAGGTCGGGATCTCAGGGTCTTGGGGGATGTCGTGACCTTGAGGCTGCACTGGTCTAAGGATATCGACATTCTGCAAACAAGAAGACATGATCAAGACCAAATTGATATTAGACAAACTCACTCTCACTGGCTGCAAAAAGACTCCCAGTCACGCAATATTGCATTACAAACCACAGCTCTAGAAAGGAGTGAGAAGACAGCGTAATTATAGCTCAGAACCATACCATTTTGAATCTCATGTGTAAGTTAAACACACACAAGAAAAATGTATATTAGAAGACACAACACACAAGATATGACGGAATAATTATATGGCCAGTGGCATTTGTTCAGAAAGAGTTGAATTATCATTTTAAAGGTTGCTTTAGTAACATCTGAAACAAAATAGAGAATAAAACATTCATCCAATCTCATTGAGGCAGCGGCTTATTACAACCCAACTGCAGCCCCACAGTGTGAAGTGATTGGCATTTCATGTAACATTTTTGCTGAATTTTCGTAACAATATGTTATTATCTTTTTAGGTCTACATGTATTTTTCAGCTGTGATTAATAATCCTTACTTCTGCTTTTTTGGTATATTGGTAGTCTTTAAGCCAGGTTTTACATAGGTCCACATGTTGACTGAATGCTCTAACAAACTGTAGAAATATGTTGGCATCAGTATTTAGAATAATGGAGTTTGAATGATTATATAATGTTTTTTAGATCTTAACAGTAACTTTTATTTTGGTCTCACTACCTCTTTGGGTTAATCCTTCAGGGATACGATGAGTAACACATTTTTCACGATAATTAACCTACAAACCAAAGGATAATCCTTGTACTGTAGGTGAAACCCTTGTTTCTGATTGGGATTGTACAATTCCTGTACCTTTATTTTAAACATCTCACAGGACACCTGAACATCAGGGTGGACGCCCATGTCTCCGTGCACAGATCCTGCGCAGAAACCTGCAGTCTGAGAGAAGAGATGAGACATTTCATCAATTTCATTATGATACTGGGTCACAGCAAGACCAAAAGCAACAGGATAGAGCAGGGGTTGTAAAATAATAAATAAATAAAAGAAGTTGAAGACTTGTCAGGCTTCTTTCATAAAATAATCAATCACTGCAGCCTTTTAGTGGTGTCAGTTTTATAACTAGAAAAACGGATCAATCATGTCTTCAAGTAACACTTCCAGGAGCTGCATAAGTGATAGTCAACTGGCTGATTGATGTTTATTATTATTATTATTATTACTATTATTATTAAGTTTTCCGAACACCATTAATTTGTGTCATAACAGTGTCAGGTTGTCAGGCATAGGGATCCATTTATTTTAATTAATGGAGCCTCTTCAGACAATGTTGTTCAATCACATCTCTCCCAATCAAGATTGCACTTATGCAACCACAGCTTTTGTGTGATTTATTTCAGTGTTAAACCAATTTAACATTTGACTTGTCTAATAGAGTGTGTTTGTTGTGCCGACATAGTCTCTTGTTTTCCCTCTGTGTTGAGTACCTCTGTGTCAGACTCCACTGTTAGTCGCTGGCAGGTGCCTCTTTCTGTCACTCCCTCTGAACACTCTTGGACTATGTACTCCACAAAGCTGGCTTTCACTGGCACAACCTGAATACAAAAGTTATATGGTCAGAAAAGGGCACATTTCACAAATAAACACACATATAAAGGCAGATACAGAAAGGACTATGATTGATGTTAAGAAATTGTCATCATTTATGTTTTAGAGCACCAAAACATTTACCCAAGGGAAGTTATTGAGCAATTTTCTGACCCTAACGCCCCAAGTAAACTAGTACGTTTAATATTTTCTTCCCAAACAAAAGGCCGCCAAGACAGTAAAGTCTAAAGTGCCCCAAGTCATTCGCTGCAACCTCAGCCTGTATCATTATGTTATTTGTGGAGCAATAAAGGCACACATAAGCTCAAAGGTGCACTTTTCCATCTGCTCATGTACACCCAGAGATTTACCTCAGGTTACATTTCGCAATAAACGTAATATTCAACACATTGTTGTGTAATGAAATCAGCTTTGTGTGTCCAGTCAGAGTTAATAACTGTAGATGCAGGCGTACCTGTGCTGAAGCTCGGGTGATCTTCTTCACTCCCAGCCCTGCTCCCACTGTGGACTGTCTCTTATAGGAGTCCAGAGTGGCCCGGGCAGCGTCCACAGCCTGTGGGCTATCTGCAGGCAGCAGGAGGGGGCAGGTGGGACAGGTCTGCTGGAGCTTCTCTGGGGCATCTACAGGAACCAGAAAGGGATCATATAAAAGATTGAATAGTTATATCTGCTCTGAAATGACAACTAACAAGGTATTATCAGTAGAATATAATAGGCAGACATGCATACTGTAGGTATTAAATAAAAGCAGTGGTTATCAGTATTCAGTAATAGCTGGCTCTATTAAATAAATTATCTTTTTAAACAGTCTCTCGTTAATAATTTCATAAAGCCCTTAAAAGTACACCCACACAGGTGTTTTAAATGATTTTAGCTGGAATTAAGGAAATAATTGCTTGCAGCGTTAAGATTTCTTATACAAATTAAAATGAATTAAAGCGCTACAGATGGGAAGGTGTTCCAGGCCTTTAGGTGATATACAAATAAATATTGAATCTCCGATTGACACTAGGGTGAAACTAATCAACATTTCCATGGCCAACTATTTGATTTGTCATAGTGGGAAATGCACAGGTGTGGCTAATTATATTAATTAAGGCACAGTTCCGTCTAATTGTGGCAGTAAGCCATTATTAATGTTATTAGTTTCACCTGTTAATCACAATGTCTATTCAAAGAGAAATATCTTCTCTGATGAGCTGCCAAACAGAGCTATATTATTTGCACAAATAATACCTGTGGAGAAATTCATATTATTTGCAATTTCCTTATAATGCTAAACAATAGTTTTAACATACCTGGGACCAGAGTGCAGTCGTAGCTGTACAGATAGGAGTATCCCTCTGGTGTGTGCAGAATGGTGGTATTGCAGTTTCCAGAGATTTGCTGTGAGGAATACGATGAAAATAGAATATAACATGTACAATAGACCCCGGTTAATGCCGCTTACACAGATTTAACAGCATGTAACAATCCAAGTCAAACTTTGAGTTTGTGTGCGTGTTCTGTTGTTTTTGTGTAGGAACCAAAGTTGTATACCTTGAGTGAGAACATGTTGTGTATTTCTTCTTAGATGTACTGTTTGTGGGAAAATAGTTGGGTTTTACGGTTAAGGTTTAGCTTAGAATTAGGTTCAAAATTTAGTCCAGCTCAAGTGTTAAAATTAAGGATTAGGGGCTACACTGCAGAAAGTCCCCTGAGGCAAATTAGTCAATTGTTATGTAGAATATACGGGTTGAAATGAGCTTGAATCCAAATCTAAACCATAAATTCAAAAGAAAGGTAATGAATTTGTTCACAATCAAGATATACACTGCTCTATTTACAGAGTGGGTTACAGGGACAGTCCTTACAACAGTGTGTGTGTGTGTGTGTGTGTGTGTCGTACTGTGTCCATGAATGGTCGGACGTCACAGCGTTTCCATGGTTTTGGGCTGCCTATGTGACACTTGGTCTCCAGGACATCCAGGTCCAGGTAATAGACATTGCCCGCTGGGCCCTGACAGGCACAATGCAAACACAGGTAATAAGAGAGGATGTACAAACACTGCTGTGTGCTCAGATGTTCCAATCATGCTGTTATATGGCCCAGACTTTCTGTTTATGAAATAAATAGAACCTTTGCACATATTGTATTATATATCAATCAATCAATCAATCAATCAATGTTTATTTATATAGCCCAATATCACAAATGTTACATTTGTCTCAGTGGTCTTCACAGTTTGTACAGAATATCAGTATGACAATATGACACCCTCTGTCCTTAGACCCTCACATCGTGAGGGTTTATATCAGAGGTTCTATTGTTTAATAAATCTGTCAAGTGCCTCCATGTGTTCATATTTTAAAGGAACCATTTATGAGGCACTGTGTGGGATTCCCTATAACACTTTGGACGATTTTAGTGGTGGTATTAAAAACAAATTACAACAATTTGAGCACTTGTAATGGCAGCCTTTTCAGGTCATGAAGTTGAAGTGAGCCTCTTGAATCCTGATTTATCCCACAGTCTGGTTACAATAGCCCTCAGCAGCTGACAGCATGAAGTTCATAAAGCCTGTCGTGTTAAGTCTGTCCCAGAGCTCCTGGACTGAAAAGACCTGGACTTCTACTGTTGCTTGAGTCCTAAAGGCTTCTTTCATGAGGCATGAAGAAGTTGGATTGTGATTTCATAATATACAATTCTGTACATCAAATTCTGATGGCATGCATTCACAGCGAACACCACATATTTATTTTTGTTTTTAGTCTTTCGTGGTGGTGCACTAACTAGCTATTTTTCAAGTGTTTGTCAGTGGTTCCCAAACTAGGGTCTGGGGACCGCAATCGGTATTGGAAGCAGAGTTTAATTTAATTATCATCTCCCCAAAGTGGGAGTCGACACATTGTTAAATGTAAGAGGGTGATTTCTGATTAGAATTTTGACTGTGCACAGTCATTTGTGACAACAAAACACACATTTTCTCAAATAGGATTCCACTGACATGACAATTGGCTGGTTGGTTAAATCTATCAACATGAGACTTCCCTTCTTCACACGGATGTTTAGTATTTTCAGCAACAGAAGGGGAAATAACCTTTCCACCCTCTTTCCTTTGTTAAACATGAACAAATCACCCGCTGACAGAATATTACAACAACAGCAGGCAGCTTCTCCCACTGGGCATTTGCCTCTTTACTGACCTGAGCATGCAGGTGGACATTTGCAATGCGGTTGAGGGCAAACTTGTAGCCGTCAGTGCGATCCTCATTGATGTAAGTGACAGCCAGACGAGACAGCTTCTCCACTGCTTTGTCATTACAGGGGATGGGAGCAAGTTGGATGGGCGATAAATCCAAACCCTCACCGTACACACACAGAGTTTGAATAGATAGCAGGGATAATAGCAGTAATAATCTGCAGATAGATTTGTCCATGGTGGCAGTGGCTCCAGACAGGAGCTGAAGTACTGAGCTGGTTTAAAGTCAAGTTTGTTCTCTTTTGTTTGCATTTGGTCAACAGCACACAGATGTTGAAATGATGCCAAGGACAAAGTTTATTTGATGTCAGAGGACTGTTATTTGTGAATGAATGTCTCTGTGAGTTATTTAACCTGTGGACCACTGTAAAACAAATACAATGAACATCACATTTCAACAAAAAATAATGCATGCATAAATGGGATTTCTTATTTTTAGGTGAGGACGGTGATCTGCTTTATCCCTTAAAAATTAAGTGTAGTAAATATATAACAAAATTGTTAATGCTATAATCCCCATTTACACTATGTCTTGGACCAAGGAATTAGTCATATGTTGTATCTGCACTATAATGATATAACCACAAGGGGTCACTGTGAGTCTGGTCTGCTGTACTGGTAGACAAATCTGGCAGAATTTGTGGTCCACCAGACAGAACTGGGTTAATGATTCTCTTATGTCGAGTTAATTACTTTCAGCATTAGACTTGCTGCTGTATTATAACCTTCTACCTCCGATATTTGTGTTTTCTGTCTTGATTTCCCCCCAAAAAGCCCCCTCCAAAAAATAATTCAGATGATTTATCTGACTGTATTTAGCTCAAAAGCAATGGTTAACCTCTTAGCTCCAAATATTATGATGTATTCACACAACAAAATATATGAATGAATTTCTAATCAATGGAATGCAATGGTTTTTGTTATATTTCCTTAATACATAGCAGCAAACAGTTGAACAGGGCTCCCATGCTCTAATCTGTGTTATGGGTGGGGTTCACACCTTTGGAGCAGTCGGATTGTTTCCTTTGTTCACAACAAGACCGATTAATGTCTGTAATGTTGAGTACATAGTAGCACTCTATACATTTGTCTCAACATTTTCCATCTTAAGTATTTTCTTTTTTTTCAAACTACTGTAGATGAATGTTTAAAAACCGTGTTTGTGGACCTTTGAAGTCAATACAAAAATATAATTTTTACCAGAGATATAGCTGCGTGACTCCATGTATGGTATTTTTCCAGACTAGAACCAGATGGATTGTTGCTTCAGTTATTTATTATCCCTGCAGGATACAATTTAATGACTTTGGTAATCCCCCCTTTTTCCCTCAGGCATTACCATCAGTTTGTAAAATACCTTAGCATCTATTGTATAGATTAGAACATAATATCTTGTAAACACATTCAGCTCCCTGATGATGAGTCTTGACATACCCCCTGACTTGACATATCACAAGATCACCCATAATATCCACCTTGTCATGCTTTGAGCAAAGATGTTCTATAACTAAAGATGATGGATTATTACTAGTGGCGCCAATGGCATGGTAAATGAGTGCATTTATATTGTGCTTTATCCAATTTGTATGACTCCTTAAAGCACTTTTACAGAGGTGGGGGGCTGCCATGCAAGGTTCCATCTGCTCAAGGAAGCTAATATTCACACTGGCATTCACACATGCTATCTGGAGTATCTTGCCCAAGGATACATCACCATGATGACTGCAGGGGCCGGGATCAAACCCACAACCTTCTGATTGGAAGCAACCACACTACCCCACAGTCACCCATAATATGAAATGATATAAAAATTAAACATATGTGATGCAGAAACAGCCTGTACTTGTACTGTATTTGTTGCACCCTAAATGATATTGTTGTCAATGCAGATGCATGGACCAAATACCTGCAATCTAAAATAATTCCCCATTGACCTCACAAGTACAGTTTAGCATACTGATGTCAACAATATACTCAAATCACTGTACAGCCACAGAGGCAGTTAGAATATCTGTAGACTCTACTCCAAAATACTATTCAGGTTTTACTAGTGTAACCCTAACTAGCAATCCTGTAGTATGAGGGGCATAATAATTAGCGTAAATACAGTTTGTTGTGATGTATAACTAAACATATTAATTATGGTTTAAGTGACTAAGTGGTAACATTTTACATACAATTTGTAGTGGGTTCGTATTGAAAGCAACGATCCAGGGATAAATCATTTTACCCGCTTCAAATATTCACTGAACCAGGTTCAGCGCTCAACAGGAGCTGGAGGAGGGAGAGAGAGAGATTGAGACTCACTCAGCAGAACAAATTCTGCTAATATCAGAGGAAGAAAAAGAGCTGCCTGTGTGTGTGTGTGTTTTTGTATGTGAGTTTGTTGATGTGCTTCGGTACATGATAATGTGCACCAGTGTTTGTCTGTGTGCACATTTGACCGTGCAGAGCCATGATTGCATGCGTCAGTGTTACCGGCAGCTACTTGTGTTGCAGCAGAAAGCAGAAGGAGTCTGTGGGGGAGAGATAAGAACGGCGAGGCTGCTCCAAGGACTCCATCTACCAGCACAACGCCAGACCCAAGTTAGACAAACCTCCTTTGATGTGAGCACAGAGTAATCTCCCCTTCTTCTCAGTGCGGAGAGATGCCACGCTGTAGTGATGCCCAGGCCCAGATAGGATGGGGGCTGCTGCCACTGGGGCTCCTGCTGTTCAGGATCGTGTTTGATGATGGGCCCTGGGTGAGAAGAGAAGATAACATTTCCTGTTTGACTTGCTCTAAATAGCGTTTTGAAAGGAGTCATTGAAGTTTCTTGTAGTGGAAAGTTTCACTCTGACATGGTCTTAATGGTGTTTCAGGGGAGTTCAATATTGGTATTGTTTTTCAGTGGAGAGTTTCAATGTGGCACGGTCTAAATGCTGTTTCACAGATATTCTCACCTTGCCAAGAACACATTTCTGGGGGAAAGGCTGGCAGAACTCTCCTGAATCATCCCCTGCCATGGGAGGGAATGAAATGGTTTCTGTGCCGCACTGCATATTAAGGAAAAAAAGAAAAGCCCGATACTATTTCTCCTGTTTTCCTTTCTAATCACATTCTACCTGGGATTTGTATTTCTGCATCAGTGTTCACATACTTTACTTTGTCCATCTCGCACATACGTGTGAACGAATTGAAGACAATTACAGGATAGCAGCCAACCTTTATCTTTTGGAAATCATCCTCTTTTATTCACACATACACTATCCTTGCCTTTGTCTTCTCTTTTACAGTATATATCTCTTTCTCCTTTTACTGTTTCGGTCTCTTTCTTTCGTAAGATGCTGCCGGGATTTATTTGTGTATCTTATCGGTCACACTGCATAGAAATAGAAAGACATATAAGGATGGAGAGAGAGAGTAGGAAGAGGGATAATTCCCTCATTTAATTGGTTTAAAACTTGTTGTCCCCTGGAGGAGCTGCTTCTTACAGTGTTGTGGCCAAAACATGGACACTGATGCTAAACCCATTACATTTCACTGTAATTGGTCAAGCTGGGAGCTCAAGCTAACAAAGCTTTCACAGTTGATCGGCATTCTCTGCAGCAGTGGTCACAAATCCCTGTCATCTTACTTGGTTAAAGTCGTCAGGTTTAGACTCTTAATTTCCACATTGTGTATTCAGATTCTCTCACTGCAGCCACAGTTAATGAGCACGGGACCCACACTGAACATTAGTTGTATGAGGAGTTATTTGATTTGTATGCCTGTAGTTAGTGCCTGTATTCTCATTAAGAGAGGAGAAAGAACAATACTCTCTAAAACGTTTACATTTAAACTTTAAGCAATGGTTTGTTTTGTAATTATCTTTGAAACCTATGTATTTTAACATATCTAGGTTCAAGAGTCAAATACCCTACACGCAGCACAGTTAGGGAAATGCATACATTTTCCACATATTTTTGTTTAACCTATAATAGAGGATTATGTTAAATCATGTTATGATATTAAATAATTTGTCCTTATCTTGCACTGTATTCTATTTAAATCCAAAGGCTGCATATGCTAGGAATTGGCTTCTTTGTCCTTGCTGAAACGTTCCAGATGGATACAGAGACCTCTTTGATTTACATTCCAAAGCAAAGCGGCATAAAATGGTAAACAATAATCTAAAGAGGATATAAAATGTAAGGAATATTCTCTGTGGCTTTGTAAATCTCAGAGACCACTTTTCACTGTAGTAATTTGATTCACTGTTAAAAAAAGAAAGAAAATGTAGCAATGCAGCTTTTGATGTTTTTTGCTTGTCATTTAAAGCATTTTGCGAGGTGCAAATTGAGATGCATTGCACAGTAAATGACAATCAAATTATAGATCCATCATATTGAGTCTCAGAGAGGGAGAAATACAGGGGAGCATAGTCATGTCAGAGTGTGTTACAGAAACCCAGAGTTGGGATGATGATGCTCACAGTGAGAGAGACTGGCTCAATCACTGAATGTGATTGAAGTACCATGTGTGGTACTCCAAAGTCTGGCCTTCGTGATGCATTGCCCACTCCTCATTTTACCTCCACGGTCAACTCTAAGATGTATCACAACCAGTCACCTGCTACCCACTACTTGGCTGGACATCAGTGCCAGTATTGCTCACGGAAAGATAATTATTTGGCAGTATTATTGTGGCTATTTGGAGCATGTCCTAACCTCTACTTGCTATATTGCAGGCTTCTGTATTCATTTATCTCAAATGTGTTGGGTTTTTGTGATATAAAACCTGTCTGCATGTTGTTGTCTGCCTATGTACTCTTCTCTGTTTGTGTGTGTGTGTTATATGTTTTCATGTGTGTGTGTAAGAAAAGAAAGAGAGGGGTTAGGGAGAAGTCACTGAGTCAATGCATGACCTTGTCTAACCGCTGGTTATCAAACTCTTGACTACTAAAACTTTTTCAGCCCTAAAGCCTATTTATACACCCATACAGGCCGCTTTGATGTCGGCACTTAAAAGCATCACTAACTCACCCCGGAGGAAGAGCCTGGCACACAGAGTCTGGATGTCTCAGCCTGTGTGTGTGTGTGTGTGTGTGTGTGTGTGTGTGTGTGTGTGTGTGTGTGTGTGTGTGTGTGTGTGTGTGTGTGTGTGTGTGTGTGTGTGTGTGTGTGTGTGTGTGTGTGTGTGTGTGTGTGTGTGTGTGTGTGTGTGCTCACCATCCCTGTTTGGCTTCATGATGACGTACGGCCCGTCCGCACGGCGGCGTGCGTTGAAGCTTCAACGGTTCTGCCCAGAGCCCTAGAGAGATAAGAGTTACGACACTCCCATAGACCTCCGTTGTAAAAAATGGCGGCGCCTACTTCCGGGGTATGGACATCAAAATAGTTCAAAAATATTGTCATTTGGGCGTTGAACCTCATTCACTTACATTACGGCGCGTCGATTAGTTCCAGAGGTAAGTTGCTGAAATATCGAACTCTTTTGAATTGTCAACTGTCTATATTGTATCAGAGGCCCTTTATGATGCTTATACTGGTCTTCATTTGTATATGCACAGCGTAATTATCTATATTTTATCCTGGTTGTTACAACCAATTTAGCTAGCATTGCCTGCTAGTTAGCTAGCGCGACTTCGTCAGCTTTGAAGGTAAGATTTCAGTAATGAATCGCTAGCAGCTTATATATCAATGATGCTGGGTAACTAACAAGCAGGATTTAGATTGATTATGTGTTTTTATTGTTATTTTGGTTTTTATCCGCTAAACCTGACCGTGTCAGCCATCCTTAGTCGGCTTTTTCTGTATGATATGACTTAACTGCTAGCACTAGTAGAAATGAGGTGGCGTTTGTGATAAATATTTCATTTAATATTTCATTGCATTTTGGGATATACTAACATTTCATTATGTGACATGTTGACTGTACTTTGTTTTTTTTGGTACTGTTCCGTGTTAACTCATCTGTACTGTACAACTAGCCTAGCGCTACTTTTTAATGCTTCATGGCATGCTAGGATAGATTCCTTTGTATTGTAATATAGGCTACACACTAGTTTAATGATTGTTCTTCAAAGGTATTATTCAGTCTTAAACAAATAATAGCCTACTGAATAGGCTACTCTACAGCAGTGAATGAAGGATGAGCCTAAAACATGGTCATGCATCCAAAATGTTTATTTTTAACAAAATAAACACTTAAAAAAAAAAAATTAGCACTTTTTTTTATTCAGCCTATGTCAGCCTCATATGGCTGTTGCTGCTGCTGCTGGAGGAGGCTGCTGCTGCTGAAGGAGGGTGCTGCTGCTGGAGGAGGGTGCTGCTGCTGGAGGAGGCTGGTGCTGGCAACGGCTGCAGGTGATGACTGCTGAAAGAAGATGAGGCTGGAGGCTGCTGACGGTGGACCGGGAATGGAGATGCCAAGTACATCGATGGCAACGAGTAAGGTGTTTGGCAGTGGCCTAGATGTTATGACCTTCGGTGCAGAGGTCTGTTGGGTCTTCTTTGCCTTCTTACTCTGACTCTTGCTGCCAAGATACCCTTTATGTTTATCCTTCCTCTCAGCCCTGATGCACTTTGATGCAATCCTTAACCTCAGCCTGATATATGTCCTTAGGGAAGCCATACATCCGGAACCCCTTCTCGGATCGATTAGAGCAGGCCTATTCAAATGGCGGCCCGTGGGCCAGATGCGGCCCAGAACCAACTCCCGAGTGGCCCAGCCTCCCGTGGCCAAATTCCTACACTAGTACAGACCATGAACGCAACACTCCGCGTTGCATAGAAACCACAACGCAGCACGTTTTTTGAAAGTGCATCTAGTGGTGCTAGTAACGCTGGTCCTATGATAGCAACTCTAAAACATGTCTCTCTCAACTCTGAAGCGTAAACAAAGACAAAACGGTCATTGATCTTGTGGAGCAGATGCGCGAGTCATTGCCCAAGTCAAGCTGGACCGACTTCAGTACGGGTCGGATGTTGCATTTTCCGACGCTCCGCAAACACATCACATCCCCAGCACAAATCACGGATGTGATGACAGATTTCATTGCGAGGTTGAAAGAGAACTTTGCCGGTCGATTGGATGGACTTGCTCTGCCCACAGAGGTGATGGGCTTTGCCAGAGACCCCTTCACTGTTGCAATAGAGGGGGACGTATCAACCAGAGCAAAGGAAGTGGTCCCCTCCACCGACGAGGGGAAATGTACACTGGAACTTATTGACATGCATTCATCCGTAACCATGGCACAAGAGCAGCGCACTAACGGGCCAGCGAAGTTTTGGAGTGATGTCAAAAAACAACAGTTCCCTTCATTCAGAAAGTAGCGATCTGTGTGCTCAGTATGTTTGGATCAACATACAAATGTGAATCAAGCTTTTCACACATTAACTCAATAAAAAGTAGCACTCGCTGCTCCCTGACTGACAGCACTCTTCACCAATGTCTCTAGGATTGCATTGGCATCCTATGAGCCAAAAATCACTGCTCTTGTTCAAAACTAAAAATGTCACTTCTCCCATTGAGAAAGTCAGCGATGACAAATCACAAATGAGGTGATAGTAAGCACCTAGTTTACTATAGTAGACGTGTAGTGGAGTATTCATTCATATGTTAGTTACCCTTATCCCTTGGTATATGTTATGTTGTTATGTTCTTGTTTGTGCACTGAAGGGTTTGACAGTTGTTTTTGTGTTTAAATGCACTTAGTAATGTGTCAGGTCAAATGTGACCAAACGTATGATTTTTTTGTTATTACTTGAAAAGTGAAAAAATAGTATTGCTAGAGGCCTACTACCTCTTTTTGTTACATTGGAGCTCTTTAACTGTCTGTTAATGCACTTTTTGATGTGCATGTGTCATATGTATCCAATTTTATTTTGTATGTGAGAACATTTATTAAGACTGCTATTATTGTATTCAGTTAAATGCACTTCGTGATGTGCCTGGTTAAAAAAAAAATAACCTGAATATTTGACTTCTAAAGCAAACAAATGTAATGCTACAACTGTGCACTTTTTTTTTTATGCACTTTGAGATGCCTCAGATTCTGTTAAATTAATGCTAATTTGTTGTGTTTTTATGCACTTTTTGACGTACCTTTGTTAGATGAACAATGAATACAAATGGCATGTTTTTCATCGCAGTAATATGTGTTGGTTTAAAATGTGTCATTACCCGCTTTTTACAGGCCGCTGAATGTCTGGCCCAGCTGAATTTTGTAGTTATAAAATCTGGCCCAACTGAATGTGTAATTGAATAGCCCTGGATTAGAGCATCCAAATAATGCACATCCAACCATGGTATGACAACTGATCTATTAAAATGCAATATAAACGAAAGTGCCATAATATTTATTGTGCAAACATTTTAACATAAATATTGCTATGTCCTCTGTTCAGTCTGCTCCCAACTGTATTTTGTCCCCTTATTCACCACTGTTCCTATTCTTGCTCTGCTTTTTAGGGCCCAGGAAACAGATGAAGAGGATGTCCCTTTCACAAAGGAACCTTTTTGTTTTTTTCAAAATGGTTAGGATGCCCGAGAGTTCTGTATTGCTTTTTTGTAAATAGTATTGCTTTTTTGTAAATAGTTGCTTACCCTAACCCTTTTTTGTAAATAGTATTGCTTTTTTATAAATAGTTGCTTTTTTGTAAATAGTTGTTTGTAAATATTTGTACTATACCCCCCCCCCCCACAATTGTTGTTCGCACAATTATGCTTCTGTTTTTCACTTTTTTGTGTCCAATGTTCAGTCACTGTATTGGTAAGCAACTATTTGTTTTGGCCAAAATGTGTTATTCACACTCCTGACTCCAGTTTGATGTGCTGCATTCTCCTCTGAGTGGTCCTGATTTCAGGCAGAGGTCATGGCTTGGAAGGTTTTATATTCTGTAGTGTCTCAACAGAACCTAATATGAATTGCTTTATTGTCTCGTCGCTGGATCACCTCCCCCTGGCAAAGTGGCCTCGTTATTGTTGACAAACCTGTTTTTGTTGCTGGTTCAACAGGAGCTTCTGTAAATAGTTTTGTAAATAGTTTGAATATTTATCATAGTAATCATTTTTAGTCTCCCACTCTCTCAATTTAATTTATCGTTTCTTTGCCCCACCATATGTTTTGTTGTCCAAGGGCACTAATTTGGTCTGTGTTGAAGATTGTTTTACACTTTAGATTAATCAAAATTGTGTTTTTTGGCTGAATTAATCTTTTTCTGTTGAACCCTAACCCTCTTTGTTCTCCTTCTCATTCATTTTACTTTGTTTTGATCTAACACACATCCCACATCACATCACTTTTTCCATACACTGTTCTTAATACTTGTTCACACATTTGTTCGTCCCTTTTACTTTGTTCTTCCTGTTGTTCTTGTTCAAACACATCAATTGTTCATCCACTGTTGTGGTAAAATGATATTCATAGTCTTAACATGATCATGCTACCCATGCTAACATGAACACAAACGTTTCCCTCCAAAAATGTAAAACGTATCTAAGTAATAGGCTACCAAGCTTTCCGTTGTCACCCTGCCTCTCCAAATGCAAAACTGTCAATAAAAAGTATGCAATAATGCAATTACAGCTGAAAAAGTACTTGGGTGTGTGTGTTTTTTTTCATATATATTTACCATTCAATAACGCAATCGCTGCTGTCTGTCTGTCCCATAGAAGAACATGACAGCGCAGCGCAACTATACTACGGACGTGACTGCCCTGGCAGTGACAGCAACATAGCCTGCTTGTGCTACCACACTTTCCCCTCAAAATATCGTTAAATAACGAAACTTATAAATAGTGCCAATCCATACAAAGTGTAACCACATCATGTAAATATGAAAGCAATCTTTAAAAAATAACAGCGTTGGTTTAATCTATGACTATTTTGACCATGTTTGTGCTGCTTTTGCCAGAGAAGCATTGCAACGGAAGTGCGTTTTGAACTATCCCGGCATACATAAACCACGTGACCGGCTGGCGGCGACATCAAAGAGTGTCGTAACTCTTATCTCTAGGGCTCTGGTTCTGCCCATTCACTTTGAATGGGGTGACGTCACGCTTTGCCGAACTGCATTGCGGGAGCGTTGCAATCAAATCATATGCGACAAGCTCACCGGCAAGCTTCAACGCACGCTGCCGTGTGGACGCTGCGTAACCGTTTTTTAACTTTCGTATTTCTAGACTTTACACCTCTTTTCCCTTTTATGTCCATCTGTTCTTACGCTTGAACGTCTGTAGTCTTTGTTTCGGGTAGTGTTAATTTCGTTGACTAAAACTATGACGAAATATGTTCGTCAACGACCTTTTTTTCCATGCCGAAAATGAGACGATGACGAGACGGCACCGACGGCAGTAAACAAACTGTAACGAAATCATCATGCAATATCGTTGACGAAAAGTGACGAGATGAAAATGTAGTTTACTAAATAAAAACTATGCCAAAATCTCTCTTTACTTTCGTTGACGAAAAATGAGGAGACGAAATATTATCAAAGATAACGTTACATCTCTGATAGTCAGTTTTTCTCCCAGCAGTTCAATTTCCGGTGCTGCGGCAGGGCAGCAGCTGTGTGTCTGTGCTGCGCGCGGCGGTAGATTTGAATTATACCGGGCAGCGGCACAATATAAACTGTCAGGAAGACTCGGGTCTAACTCATGGTCTAACTAACCTTATTTAACAGAAAATATAATGGCAACAACAGGGCTTGGGAGCAGTGGTCGCACTCGCGTTAACCCGTCAGCGCGAGTGATTGATAAATTGTGCACTCGACGGATAATAATGGATTATGACGGAAATGTTACGATCCTGTCCGTCACAATGACTGACAACGAAAAAGTCTAAAGCCACCACTGCTTGGGAGAAAGAAACGATTGATTGATTGATTGAAAAGTTTATTAACAGCTTGTATATTGGGTACAGTACAGTACAGCTCAAAACATACAATTGTTAAGGGGATGCAGACCAGAGAAAGACTTTCGTCTTGTTTACATCAGGGTCCCCCATTTCCAATTCATCATGTCATTTAAGACATATAAGACATATTTGACATACAGATGGCTTATTTACAATTTACATACAGGTGGTTTTTTTACATACAGATTGCTTGTTTACAATTTTCATTTTAGATTTCGTTCTAATACATCCTAACCGGACATTTAAGACATACCAAGTCTACAGATATACAGTTAGTAACAGAGTCTAAAATGCGAGTATATACATAGATGGGGGGGGGGAAGCTGTCCATTGAACGACAGGTTGAGATTTGTACCATTACCGGGGCCAGTTTTGCAATGCTCTCCCCCGAAGGTGCTCTTTAAGAGAGGTTTTGAAGGTAAGTATAGTTTTACTTTCCTTTACAGTTGTGAGAAGAGCGTTCCACCTTGATGTGGCATAATTGCGAAACGTGTATTCCCCCTTTTTTGTGCCAAATCTGGGTTTCACATGATTTGTGGAGCTCCCTCTGGTGTTATGATCATGGTATTCCTTGACCTTTGGGAAGAATTTTGACATGTACATGGGTACCATAGAGGTGTAGTGGATCTTGTAGACCAGGCCCATTGCAAGTAGCTGTACTCTGTCGTCTACTCTAAGCCATCCTAGGTTGTCAAAGTGGGCAGAGGTGAGGTGGGTTCTAGATGAAAGGTCAAGCAGTAGTCTGACCAGTTTATTTTGCGATGTTTGAAGTTTTATTTTTAGCGCCTTGGAGGTGCTATGGTACCATGACGTGCAAGCATAGTCATAGTACCCTTGAATGAGTGCTCCTGCCAGAGTTTTCAGGGTGTTTTTGTTTACCAGAGAGGAGATCCGGTATAGGAATCTAGTTCTTTGATTGACTTTTTTTATTACATTGGATGCCATTTTGTCACAGGAGAGGTTTGCCTCAAGAATAGATCCTAGGTATGTAATTTCCTTCTTACTTGTGACAATAATGTCGCCCACTGCAACTGAGAAGTCGTCGGATTTGCTGAGATTATGTTTCGAACCGAAGAGAATGGACTCTGTTTTACCCAGGTGTAATGATAATTTATTATCGGCGAGCCAGGTGCAGATTCTGCCGAGCTCGGAGCTGAGGGTTTTTTCAACCTGTAACCTGTTCCTGTCAGAGACCAGCAGGGCTGAGTCGTCCGCGAACAGGAACAAGTTGCAGTCACATGCTGATGACATGTCATTTACATAAATTAGGAACAGTAACGGACCTAATATGCTTCCTTGTGGAACACCACAGCTCACTGGGAGGGGGGGGGACAGAGTACCGTTTACCTCCACCATCTGTTCTCTCCCCTCCAGGTAGGATTGCATCCAGCTCACCGATAGTTTATCAAAACCAATTGCTTTTAGCTTGTCAATCAGAATGGGGTGATTGACAGTGTCGAAAGCCTTTTGTAGGTCCAGCATCACCATGCCGCAGTACTTGCCCTCGTCCACCTCTTGTTTGATGTGGTCGCTCAAATAAAGAAGGCATGTGTCAGTGGAGTGGGATGTTCTAAAGCCAGATTGAAATTCATAGATTAGTTTCTTTTCCGCAAGGTACTTTTCGACCTGTTCATATACTATTTTTTCCATGACTTTCGAGATGGAGGTAAGTATAGAAACAGGGCGGTAGTTGCCTGGGTCCAATTTGCTGCCCTTTTTGTGCAGGGGGGTTACTCTTGCAATTTTGAAGTCTTTGGGTACTTTTCCCTGTTTTATGGAGAGGTTAATTATGTGAGCTATGACTGGTGAGATGGCGGTTGCTGTGTCTCTGAGGAATTTGGAGGGGATATTGTCGTGGCCAGTGGCCTTGTTAGGTTGGAGGGCGCTCAGTTTAATGAGTACCTCTGCTGTTGTTACCCTTGCTAGACTGAAATCATCTTTGCGTACCCCTAGGTTTTTGTAGTAGGTCATGATGTGTTCTACTCCAAAAAGTCCTGAGTGGGAGGGTAATTTATTTACAAGTGTTGTGGCTATGTTTGTGAAAACAATGTTCAAGTACTTGGCCACATCCAGTTTGTCTGTGATGAGCCTGTTATCTGTCTTTATGTTTAAGTTAGAAAATCTCGTTTTGAGTTTTTTACTGCAGCCAAGCTGGTTATTGAGTAATTTCCAAAGTTCACGGGGTTTATTTTTGTTTTCCTCAGTTTTGACATTGATACGATGTGATATTTGGTCCCATTTTCGCTACAATGAGGCGGAGAAAAAAAGCGAATGCATTGTTTCATCAGAAGGGAAGCAATGTGGCCATAACACAGGTAAAAACACCACAAACCTGACCAGATACTCTCTGCAAAGCTGCATTCTTAATCATTCAACCTGTGTTTTTCATCAAATAAGGACAAGATATAATCTTATTTATTTATATATACTAAAATGACAAATTATTGGTTTTGGCTAGACTAGTTTGACTCAAGCGGCAAACTGTGGGGTAGAGCCGGGAAGCCAATACGGAAGTGCCACACACTACAGTTCATATATTGGCCGATAGGCGATGGCTGCAGAAAGGAGCAATTTCCATAGACCCCCATGTTAAAATGCCCGATTTTACAGCAGAAAAAAACATGTTTCTACCCCTGGCTCCATACATTTTATTATCGATATAGTTAGATTCCACCTTCATGATTATGGATCTGTGAGTGAATTGTTTTCTAACGCGACCCTTTATATTTATATTAGGTCTTAAAGTTTGTGCATACATTAGGGCGTGGTCACTTTGATTGACAGATACGTGCCTCACTGTCAGCTAACAGCAACTTGTCCAATCTGCTAGGCTACAACCATAGAGGCTACAACGTTAGTTAGTTGTAGTTACTGTACTTGATCCTTTAGCTGTGTTCGTGGTGATCGTGCCTGTTAGGGAATATTGTTACAAATACCAGATAATTAAAATGTCGTGCTGTGCGCTTGAATGTACTAACAGATCTTCCAAGAAGTCTACTTTCAGCTTTTTTCGGTGAGTAAAATTATAATATTATACATGTTAACCCCGTTAGCAGGTGTTTGTGTGCTTGTTAGCTTAGCCTGTTATGTAGCTTATTAGCCAGCTAAGGACGTAACCCTTTATACATATATACAGTTTAGTTTATGATTCAGCCTTGGGTAAGACTTTTATACTATATGGCTATGACGCCCATAATGCTAAACGGGAGCAAATGTTAAAAGGGGTGGGCCGCCGGAGTCCACGCCGCCGAAGCTAACGGGGCTGCAGGGTGCTAGCTCGCTAGCGCGTCCCGGCGTTATAACTGGAGATCAAGGAATGCATCGTAACGCGGACTTGGTTCGCCTGCAGCCCGCTGTAGTATTAGCTAAATAAATGATGTTGAGCAAGACTTATTAAGCTGAACACCGCCACAATTATTCTGCTATGTATCGGTACTTATTTTATTTTATTAACGTGTGAATGACAAGCATTAAGAATAATACCAAATAGCTAATTATCTTGCAGATTGTCTCGTTTGATTATGAATGTAACGTTTATATAGTGGAACTACACTGTTTTATCAAAACCAAAGTGCCACGCAGTGACTTGGTATGCATGTATTTCAGCAGGAAATGTGCAACCTAGATGACATTTACCAACACAGACTATATAGAAATATTTGTAAAAGTTGTTCATGCGTTACTAAGTGAATATGGCATTAACCCTCCTGTTGTCTTCGGGTCAAATCTGACCGATTTACTACTTTCATCAATCATGTTTTACATTCGATTGATACTGAGAGCATGTTAGCTTAGCTTCTTAGCTAGAGCTACGACTCGAACGTCACGCTCGTTGGCAGCAGGTCCCGCCCTGTCCCGCCTCAGCTCCGCCTCTTTGCCCTTATTTGGAGAAGGCGGGAGAAGGCGGGAGTTAGACTCTGACGACACCGTCGAGCCGTTAGTGGCCGACTCCGCCTACTAAGGGCTTCACGGCAACTCTGCAGAATCCTATGGGTGACGTCACGGACCCTACGTCCATTTATATATACAGTCTATGGTTTGACTGAAATGTTCTATATAATCTGATGACTAAAAAAGACTCAACCGTTTTCATTGACAAAAAGTAGACTAAAATAATTAGTTTTCTTTGACTAAAATAAGACTAAAATGCTCAGACTTTTAGTCGACTAAATCTTGACTAAAATGTTTACTGTTTTAGTCGACTAAAATAAGGCTAAAATGCTCAGACTTTTAGTCGACTAAAACTTGACTAAATAAAAACAGGATGAAGGTGACTAAAAAGAAAATGTAACACAGGACTAAGACTAAAACTAAATAAAAAAATAGCTGACGAAATTAACACTAGTTTCGGGGTGGGATGTTTTAAAAAGCTTTCACACATTAAAAGGACATTTAAGCATCTCATAAAAAATATGTCTTCCGTTTGAATCCAAATATGTATGGCATTACGTTTGAGGGGGTAGAGTATAAACAGGACCTGTGTCTATTCTGTCAACAAACCGCTGATCTGATACCACAGACTTGGGATGTACTTGGCAGCACGCCATTTCAATTATCTTTTGCTTTCACTTACTCTGGAGTAATCTTTTAATCTCACTGCTATCCACCTTAGTCTCAGCCCAGTCTTAGAAAATCACTTAGCCTTTTTTTCTCTCTTTTTAATGTCCACCAAATATTAAATATTTTATTCGGCTCTCATTATGTTTGTGCGTCTTGCAGCAGCATTCTCCTGTGCTGAAGACTGTTGGTGTAATATCCTGTTACACATTCATTAAAGAAATCCAGTTTTGATGTTATATATAATTCAGTGACGTGCGGTGAGGTTCATGGCTGGTGAGGCACTGACTCTTTCAGAGTCAGATTTACAAATATTATATTTTGACCTTAATCGAAATGTTCGGTTATTTTCAAAAGCTTTTTTAGTCTGATGCTTCGATTCATTTTAAACAGACTGTTCAACAAAAGCATACCCAAAATCTAAATATTGGATTGTTCTTTCTTAGTAAGATCCCATTTTCATTACAATTGTGGTCTTACCTTGACTTGAAGATGAAGTCCATGCTATCCTTCTGGACAACAATCTCCATTACATTTTTGTAAAAGTCCTCCTTATCTTCCTCTAGTTTCAAAAGTCTAGCTTGTTGTTTGCCTCTGCGTAGAATAACAGTAGCAACAAGAACCTGTGGGCTCACGTGCGCCCCCTTCAGTTCGCCAGAGGTTATGGCTGCCTCCCCTGGTGCTTTTTTCATTGCCGTTGTATGATGAGACCAGCGGGCCTAAATATCATATATACGTGAAATAAGTTCTTTAGAGTCTATGGATGGCGAGGATAAATGTAATAAAGGGATCTACAAACATTACATTGGTGACCTACAGTGAGATGGTGCAGGCATGCGCTGAGGGCCGGTGTCAGTACCAGATGTTCGGGATACCAGATATGTTCGGGTGTATTTCCGTCGCATCCGTCATCCGTCATATTCGTCATATTTTACGGCAACTCAAGAGGGCCATCACGGTCAAATTCCGAACATTTAAACATAGCCGACACTTCATTCTTTACTTTGTCCGTTATTATATGTAGAAGATTATACTTTTTCTCCGTCATGTTGTTTCCTTAGCAACAACTTCAAACAGGCATAGCCTACACTTCATTCTTTACTTTGTCCGTTATTATATGTAGAAGATATTAATTTTTTCTCAGTCATGTTGTTTCCATAGCAACAACTTCAAACAATAACAACTAACCGCTAGCCGCAAAGCTAGCATCACAGCCACTGCTCCGTTTTCGGAGACTTTGCACACGTTTTTCATAAACATTTTCACACGCTAGGAGTACTTCCAATAGCTTCGTCTTGATCTGTAGATGTGATTTGATGTGTCGTGTGTCCCCCAACTCCTCTCCAAATTTCAGATATTTAATAAAATACTCAGGGGAGTTTCCTGAATTTTCATGCCCAAAACTGAGCACTAGGCCCTGGGTAAATTAAGAGGCTGATCTCGGGCACTTTTGTCCACTTTCCCTGGTGGTCGAAACTCAAGCCAGACATCCCTGGAATCGTCTCAGAGAGTAGATGATCAGTTGTTTTTACTGAATGATGTGTTTTTTTATGGGGAATTCAAATATGAGCTTATTTTTAGAATTTTCGAAGACTTTGCACACGTTTTCACAAACATTTTCACGCTAGTATATAGAGTATGGGAGTACTTCCATTCGCTTCGCCTTGATCTGTAGATGTGATTTGATGTGTCGTGTGTCTCCCAACTCCTCTCCAAAGTTCAGATAGCCTACTATATAAAAATACTAAAAGGTAAATAAAACATTAAACATAATGACAAAATAACAACCTGAAATATATGTATTCTATCTACACATTTCGTAATTATCTAATCTAGTGGCCTTATAAAAGTGTTGGCTAAAGTAACGCAGAATATTTTTTTTTTTAATTGTAAATAATTAGAAACATTATTTATGTGCACAAGTACATGGGACCCCACCATAGCACCCCACACATAACAAGCTGTCCCGAGTTCCTCCGGCTGCAGTTCCGCAGACGGCCGGTGTGTGGCAGCAGAGCGCTGGGAGCAGAGGGAGGTGAGTATATGACGGATATGACGGATGACGGATGCGACGGAAATACACCCGAACATATCTGGTAGCCCGAACATATCTGGTACTGACACCCGCTTTCCAGCCAGTTTCTGTGGGGTGACGCATTCTGAGGTGAGGCAGAGCTTATCTGTGCCTCATTTTACCTCACAGTAACTGGCTTGAGCGCGCTCACAAAATAAGTGCCCGCGCTCCAGCCAGTTACTGTGGGCTTACGTGAGGCAGAGCTCGTCCCTGCCTCACTCCTCATCGCTCCCATGTAGGAGTTGTAGCGGAGCTCGGCCAATATGCTGATTTTGACTATAAAAAGCGATTGGAATCATACATAAATCACACTTACAACACAGATCAGTGGAGACATGTTATTATTATTATTACTATTTCGTTTTTCTTTAGTTGTTTTTCCGTTACATTGGAGTATGACAGGTGAGGCCCTGACTGCACGTCGCTGATTATAATTGCACAACAGTGATTTAATTGAACCAGGTTCATAAAAGCCTTTAAATATTATTTTCCAAGATTTGATGTCTAAGATGGCTCTTGTAATAAAATCTAAACCTGTTAAAGAAGTGATATATTTTACATTTCAAATTGTCTGAAACAATCAGAGGACTAATCAGCAATGAACAGTGATTGTACGGAGCCCCATGAGGCAAAAACTGTGATTTGAGATATTTGGCATTTTAAATCAAATGTAAGACTTGACAGTAACAGCGACGTGCAGTCAGGGGAGGCAGAGACTCCAATGTAATGGAAAAATAAACTAAAGAAAAACTAAATAGTAATAATAATAACATGAACTCCACTGATCTGTGTTGTAAATGTGATTTCTGTATGATTCCAATCGCTTTTTATAGTCAAAATCAGCAAATTTGCCGAGCTCCACTACAACTACGGGGTGCGATGAGAAGTGAGGCAGGGACGTGTTCTGCCCATGCTTCTGCCTCACGTAAGCCCACAGTAACTGGCTGGAGCGCAGGCACTAATTTAGCGCGGGCACTTATTTTGTGAGCGCGCTCAAGCCAGTTACTGTGTGGTAAGGTGATGAGGCACAGATGAGCTCTGCCCATGGCTCTGCCTCACCTCAGAATGCGTCACCCCCTTTATATATACAGTCTATGGTCACCCCACAGAAACTGGCTGGAGCGCGGGCACTAATTTAGCGCGGGCACTTATTTTGTGAGCGCACTCAAGCCAGTTACTGTGTGGTAAGGTGATGAGGCACAGATGAGCTCTGCCCATGGCTCTGCCTCACCTCAGAATGCGTCACCCCCTTTATATATATTATACAGTCTATGGTCACCCCACAGAAACTGGCTGGAAAGCGGGCACTAAGCGCATGCTGTGTTACCATCTCACTGTATGTCACCAATGTAATGTTTGTAGATCCCTTTATTACATTTATCCTCGCCATCCTCGTCTCTAAATAACTTATTTCACGTATATATGATATTTAGGCTCGCTGGTCTCATCATACAACGGCAATGAAAAAAGCACCAGGGGAGGCAGCCATAACCTCTGCCGCACTGAAGGGGGCGCACGTGAGCCCACCGGTTCTTGTTGCTACTGTTATTCTACGCAGAGACGGTAGACGCAAACAACAAACTAGACTTTTGAAACTACAGGAAGATAAGGAGGACTTTTACAAAAAATTAATAGAGATTGTTGTCCAGAAGGATATAGCATGGACTTCATCTTCAAGTCAAGGTAAGACCACAATTGTAATGAAAATGGGACAATCCAATATTTAGATTTTGGGTATCCTTTTGTTGAACGGTCTGTTTAAAATGAATCGAAGCATCAGACTAAAAAAGCTTTTGAAAATAACAGAATATTTTGATTAAGGTCAAAATATAATATTTGTAAATCTGACTCTGAAAGGGTCAGTGCCTCACCAGCCATGAACCTCACCGCACGTCACTGGACAGTAATGACACAAAAAAATGAAAAAGTGAAAATGTTCACTTTAAGAGTAACTCAAAGGAACACACTTTTTGGTTCACACATTCTTTATATTTCGTGATGCACATTGATTGAAACACATGCGCTTTACCTATTTCCCTCTCTTACAGGGTGTGGAAATAGAAAAGTGTCACTCTGCCTGGGTGTGCCCCTGTAACCTAGCCAATAGTAAATGAAGACACCCCAGACTAGAGTATCCATTGACGTCACCACAGCAGGATGAGAAGTTAAACCACATTAGGACATCAAACTTGTCAGATGGTGAAGTTGCTCTTTATATCATTATGTCATCAATTGTATTTATACTAAAGAGAAACTAAAAAGTTATATCATGATGAGAAAATGACTTCCTGTTTTAAAGTTATAACTTCCAACATGTCACTGGTGTTCAAGACCACTCACTGTCTTCATTTTAATTTCCGCTTCCCTTAACTTCAGCTGCACTGATCCTGGTTAGATGTTTGAATGAAGACTGCTGGTTAGGGTCAATAAAAAATTCAGGGCCTGACACCACACCCACACAGTCTGACTGATTACCACTTTGCTTGTCTGCCTCTGAATAACTATCTGCCTGATTGCACACACTCTCTCTCTCTGTCCATCAGATCTATTTTTCTTGAGGAAGTGTGAAAAGCCCATGCAAAGACAGCAACCCCAGGAAATGCAAACCAGAGAATGACTGAAACATGATAGTGTGTCAGCACATGTGTGCATGACTGATTGTGTGTGTGTGTGTGTGTGTGTGTGTGTGTGTGTGTGTGTGTGTGTGTGGGGTGCATCAAAAAACACAATTCTTGAATTTTGATATGGCTGGGTGCTAAAAGTGTTCCAATATATGTAGAAACAACACATGCAAAATATTATTCCAATACATGATGATTTAGGGGTGCCACCGCACATCTGTTTTTGTTGGATAAAGTGGTAAACAGTGCTCAATGGGCGCCAGGGAGATCTGAGGTAAACAAGACTGCAGTTCAAGAAAACTGAGGTGATCTTTCTGTTTTTGTGTTGGGTATATTACTGTCATATCTGTAGTTGTGTCTTTGTATACTTAAGTCATATTTATAGGTATTTGGTGCTCATTACATCTAGCTAACGTTAGCTAGCAATAGTTTGCTAACCACAGTTAGCTATCTATGTTAGCTAAGCTATTAAGCTTAACATCAACAGTAGCAGCTATTCTAGAGTGGACAATGTCATATTCAGAGTATTGATGACTCATGTTTATTGAGAGTAGCATTGTAGTTGTTACAGTAAATTAACATTTTAAATATAAGTATATTTGCGAGCACAGCTAGCTACTCTGGTAGTAACGGTAAGTTATGTTGAAGTTAGACTATGTACAGCTACAATTTGAGGCTTATGCAAGCATGGTTTATCATAATTTAGTGATATTAAGTATGACAAGATATTATTTTAAACTCTATTCTTGTCCTTGTATTAAATTAACATTTTAAAGATAGGTATATTTGCAAGCACAGCTAGCTACTCTTGTAGTGATGTAAGAGTAAGTTATCATTGTAATGATGAAGTTGGACGATGTACAGCTAAAATACTGCATGGTTTATCATAATTGAGTGATATTAAGTATGCTAAGAGATGTGATTTTAAACACTATCCTTGAGCTTGTGTCCTTTTCATTCTCAGGCACTGCACAACACAACCCACCCCAGGATCCAGCTCTCCTAAGATGCTGCCCTCACCAACTGGTCCCTGCCAGACTAGCAGTCGCAGCCTGGTCTTTGGTCTGGGCCCAAGCATCACCAGTGAGGATGGCATCATCACCAGTGAGGATGGCATCATCACCGGCGCCAAACTGCCAACTGGTCGTCAGATCTTACGCTGCATGCTTGCCAAGAAACCTGGTGCAAACGGAGCGTTGTCGCAGTTCGAGGCAACCAAGGGTGTCCTGGAGCAGGTTAGGGTTAGGTTTTACAAGAAAGCCAACATCCCAATGGTGAGCGACAAGCGTGCCTGCCACAAGATGGTAAACTTAGTCAATGCTAACAACAAGCTGCGGAAAATCTCCCAGGCCAAGCGCTCCAGTGAGACTACAGCGAAACAATTGGAGAAAATGGAGTGCAGACTTGATGCCACATTTCCGCTGTGGCCTCCAAATGTTGAAAAGCTGATTGATAACCCAGAAGTCCTAGCTTTCTTGGCCAGCATGAAGACCGACAGAGTGGCCACATTTGGTGTATTGGACAAAAAGCTGCAGCTCAAGGTGAAGCGGCGAGAGGAGCGTCAAGCTGCTGCAGCAGCCAGGCAGTCCCTCTGTGAAAAGGAGCTGGAGGAGATTACGGCAATGTCCAGCTTGGTGTCGGAGAGTGATGAGGAGTCAGAGGAGGATACTAACACAGTCTGTCCAACATCTGAGGGCGAACCATCCCACAAGCGTAAGAAGACTGGAACAAACGTCTTCATTCCACATGACATCCTTAGCCGACCAAGTGTTGTGTCACTGGCTACAAGGTGCACTTGCCAGTGCGATCTTGGAGCACAAGCCCGCTGATCTCCCCATGCACATCCCTGAGCAGCGCTTTGGCACTGGCTTTGGCAAGCCAAAGTTCCCCACCCTCTTGCCAACCACCAGCTTGGATGATCTCGCCAATAAGGATTGCTGGTTTGGGATGCACCAGCTGCACATTGATCCAGAATTTATGTCTCTCGATGTGAAGGAATGGGCGACCAATGTTGCGTTAAAAAAAAGTGAGGTCAATGTATGTGCAATGAACGTGGTCAATTACATTACATTACATTGCATTTAGCTGACGCTTTTATCCAAAGCGACTTACAATAAGTACATTCGACCAGGAAGACACAACCTTGAAGAAAACAGAATCATATAAGTACATCAGGTTTCATAGAGCCAAACATTTCAAGTGCTACTCAACTGGCTTTAGGTAAGCCAGTCCTTTATTAGTATAAAAGTGCTTCGTTAATAGTTCTAACGCTCGAAGTGGAGTCGAAAGAGATGAGTTTTCAGTTTGCGCCGGAAGATGTGCAAGCTATCTGCCGTCCTGATGTCAATGGGGAGCTCATTCCACCATCTTGGAGCCAGGACAGCAAACCCACGTGTTTTCGCCGATGGGAATTTGGGTCCCCCTCGCAGCGAGGGCGCAACGAGTCGTTTGGCTGATGCAGAGCGTAGTGCACGTGCTGGGGTATACAGTTTAACCATGTCCTGGATGTAGGAAGGGCCAGATCCATTCGCAGCATGGTAAGCAAGTACCAGTGTCTTGAAGTGGATTCTAGCAGTTACCGGAAGCCAGTAGTCAATGACTGTGCCGAGCGTGGCGTCAAGCTCACGTCCGACTTTGTCGCAGTGGCCAGGAAGGAGCAGCACCTGCAGAATGTGCTGCAGGCAGTTGAACATGACCGCAGCCAACAGCCAAACCTTCGCCGCTGCAAACGCAAGCTAATCGCAAGCTTGCGATAGGACGGTTACTCTTGGGTGGCGGGTGGGGAGACATATCTGGGGGGAGACGCACAGGCTAGGTTCAGAGTTCAGGTTCCATTTCCTCTCTCTTTCTCCCTGGTGATGTTGCTCAGTGGAGCGGACTCTGGCACAGACTGAGCAATTAAGTTTGAAGTTTAGTTAGGGTTTGTTCTTTTAAGTGTGTCAGTATCGCCCCTTGTGTTTAACAATAAAGTAAATTAAACTTTATATGTGTGTCCGACATCCATCACTGCTGCACAAAACTCAGGGTAACGTGAACATGTCCCATTGAGCTCCATTAATTTTGTCTATAGGACAAATGAATGGAGAATCTTGAAAGTTGAATTCTGAGAAATGCCCAAGTTGCCCAAAGGGCAAACAAACAACTTTTACTTTGATAACCCTATAGAACATGTTACTGTATAAAAGTTCACTGTACTCAACATTTCCAGGTCAACCTTTTGGCAATTAGACTAAAAATTGCAAATTTTTCGAAATGTCACAAAAGTGCATGTCTATATAGTAGAATTCCTCAAAACTTTGCAAAAGTCATTTTTATGTTAATTGGAACACAATGCAATGCCAGCCAAATTGATATTTTGAAATTAAAATGTACCATTCAAATTTGATGCACTGTGGGCGCATGAAGTTATTGGAGTGAAATTGTGCGTGTGTGTGTTACATGTCATTCTCCTCTCTCCAGTTTTCTACCTGTCTGATTCTCTTCACTTTAATGGATAAGACCCTCAGCCTGACAGGGTTATAAAGCATGGCATGTGTGTAATATTAAAACCGTGTTTTAGACTAAATGGGGCTGATATACATATCCATTAAAATGCCCAAGTTCATACACACAATCTCCACATATATAGGACACATTCACATTTTTGAGTAGCATTTGCACATCGCATTTCAGAGCCAAACATGAAATCCATTTTAAGGTGTGTGTGAACACCTGCCATGGTATCACGATAGTGGTTGTCCCAAGTCTGGGTGCACACGAGTGGCATGCAGGAGACATAATGATGTAGTCACTTCAACATTTTAATCATAGGTGTTTCAACATTTTAATACTGTAGGAGAGGAAATGGAGAGTTGTGCCCTTTGCCAATGATATTAAGCATTTATTGATAAGAAAACACACTCCATGCACTATACACACACACACACACACACACACACACACACACACACACACACACACACACACACACACACACACACACACACACACACACACACACACACCAGTGGCTCCTGATAGGAATAGTTCTACAGCTTTATCAACCCTGAAATGGGAAGCGGTGTTGTGGTATTAAAAAGGCATACGTGACTGTGGCAAGCAGGCAGAAGTGAGCAGGTCCTTAGGGTGAGCAGGGTAATCCTAATCAACTCTGCCATGTAACATGATTCTGGTTCAGGGATGAGCCTCCCTTTGCTTAAAGCCTGCATGGAAAAGGGAGCTAGCTGGATGTATCACTATAAGAGGAAACAAAAATAAAGCCAATAAAAAAATGGCACACAAAAGAAGCAGTAGACTGTTTCAATGTACCTATTTCAGTTCATCGCGTGATAATTACCTAATTACCAAGTGTTGAAAATGTATTTTTTATCGACATAGCAGCCTTAATTATGAGATGACATTTGTGTGTTGGACATGCACACCAGATATTGGCATCCATGGCTGAAGTTGACTTCTCTTTCAATAAATACAAAAGTCTCAGTTATTTAGGAAACATATTGGTTATGGTTATGGTCATCAGCTGATTTACATTTTAATTTGAGGAGTCTGTACCTTGATTCAACAATTGTATGCACGTTCAAGGTGTTAAATTAAGTCACTTAAAGTAGTCTGATACAAATAAATACAACCTTGCTAAGCTGGATAAAGACAATTCGCGAAAAATGTGAAATAGAATGTTTCGTTTGGGTTTTGAAAATGAATGCAAGAAATGTCCTCTGACTACAAGAGGCCAGAGGTTGACCTATAGAAAACTATGTGAAATATCACTTTAATTTCTTTAAACTTTCTCCAAAAAGCAGAAACAAAGAAAATCACACATTACACAATATGTATCTTTGACCCTGCCAGAAATCAAATTAAATCAAATCAAGTTTTATTTTTTAGCACATTTATAAACGATTTTTGGTCGAGCCAAAGTGCTGTACATAAAATAAAAATAGCCTACAGTAGAGACACTTTACAGCAAATACAACAGCACAGATTGTTCAGAATATCAGTATGAGAAAAACGACACCCTCTATCCTTAGACCCTCACATCGTACAAGGAAAAACTTCCAGAGAAAACCCACAGTTTAAGGGGAAAAAATGGGAGAAACCTCAGGGAGAGCAACAGAGGAGGGATCCCTCTCCCAGGACGGACAGACGTGCAATAGATGCCGTGTGTAAATCGAAGAGATAATACATTTTACAGCATATGTTAGGATATGTTAGGAATGTTACGAAATGCATGTGTCTGTAATAAGAAGATGAATCCACGAGGATGTCAGCTACAATCCTGTGGAAGCCATGAGGGAAGCAGCATGACGAGACCCAAGGCAGGACCGCAGAGACAGGTTCAGCCACGACCCGAAGTCCACGACTTAATCCAGAACTCAGGATAGAGGATCCAAGACACAGGACTACAGCAAGAGGATCAGCCTCGACTCCGGTTCCCGGCGTAGATATAGATACAAAACAAGAAAAAAGATTTGGCTGGGTTAATCGGAACAAGAGAATACACAGACACAGACAGAGAGGGAAAAGGTAATTGGATAAAAGTTATTCTTGATAACCCTCTAAGATCTCATGAACTTCCCCACTCAATCTATCAAGACCCGAGCAGTTCTATTAGATATAGGATAAGAAACAGAGATAGGGAGCACAACAACCTATCTCTTCGTCAGATGCACTCCCTCGCTTATCTAAGCGACTCTGTACCCCGTTACCCTCTACAAGGCCATAGACCAGCAGAGGGAAAATGGGGGGTGTGTAAGGGTAAGGATTTTAAGAATAAACCGCAAGGGTCTAAAGGGAAAAAATATGAAATATAAGGTACCATATTTTAAGTAATCCTATCTACTACTCCTATATTTGAATAATGTATAAACTATTTTAAAAATACTTTATGAAATCCTATGTTATGTTATAAATATTAAAATAAAGAACTAAATAAATAACTAAATAAATGAATAAATAGATAATTAAACAAAAGCCAAACAGAAAAAGTGAGTTTTAAGTGTTGATTTAAAAAACCCCAGGGTCTGGGCCGACCTCACATGGAGGTGCAAAGTATTCCAGAGCCTAGGGCCAGCCGCTGCGAAAGCTCGATGCCCTCGGGTTTTAAGCCTGGTCTTAGGCACTATCAACAACAGCTGATCAGCCGACCTTAAGGCTCTGCCTGGGGTGTAGCGATGGAGGAGTTCGGCTATATAGGCAGGAGCCAGCCCATTTAGGGCTTTAAAAACAATAAAAGGAGTTTAAAATCTATTCTGAACCGAACTGGACAACACATCCTCACTCCCAGGTCGGCCTATGTTGACGTTATGTCAAGTCCCCTGTCGGCTTTTTCCAACGCAAGGGGGGGGGCCTTAGCGTCCATTTTTAACGCAAGGGGGGGGGCCCTTAGCGTCCATTTTCAGCTTTCCGGGATGTCCATATGCTTCTATGGACGCTCATGGAAGCACGGCGTTCGTTTGTGTCGACTGCCCTTAAAGGCAATGTGAGCGTCCATTCTCATTGGATAACGGAGAATTGTACACCCGGAAGTAAGTATTCCCCTTACTGTCGATTGATTTCACAGTGATATCTGCACTACTCATCGACTTAAAAACACCAGATTATCCTTGTTAATTACACAACATTGATTGGTTTAAATTGTGTGCAATGCTTTTGTATTTTTCCCCTTCGATTCGGAGAAACAAATATTTTTTCGGAGTAAAGGATGGCAGAAGACACTACACTACCCAGAATCCCCAGCTATCGTTTGGACTACACCATGTGCTCTGTTTGACAAACCCCGTGATAGTCCTCAAGCTCTGTGATTGGAGAGTGTGCTCCGAGGGTTACGCCGAGCCTCGAACAGCACTTGAAATGGGAGACTGTCCAAAACTGGATTTGAACGGGTCCACCGCAAACGGGTCCAAACGATAGCTGGGGATTCTGGGTAGTGTAGTGTCTTCTGCCATCCTTTACTCCGAAAAAATATTTGTTTCTCCGAATCGAAGGGGAAAAATACAAAAGCATTGCACACAATTTAAACCAATCAATGTTGTGTAATTAACCAGGATAATCTGGTGTTTTTTAGTCGATGAGTAGTGCAGATATCACTGTAAAATCAATCGACAGTAAGGGGAATACTTACTTCCGGTTGTACAATTCTCCGTTATCCAATGAGAATGGACACTCACATTGCCTTTAAGGGCAGCCGACACAAACGAACGCCGTGCTTCCATGAGCGTTCATAGAAGCATATGGACATCCCGGAAAGCTGAAAATGGACGCTAAGGGCCCCCCCCCCCCCCTTGTGTTGAAAATGGACGCTAAGGCCCCCCCCCCTTGCGTTGGAAAAAGCCGACGGGACTTGACATAACGTCAACATAGGCCGACCTGGGAGTGAGGATGTGTTGAACTGGAAGCCAGTGCAATGAAGCCAGAATTGGGGGTGATATGGTCGCGCTTTTTATGGCCAGTAAGAAGATGTGCAGCTGCATTCTGAACTAGCTGGAGGCGTCTAATTGAGGCCTGGTCCATACCCACATACAGAGCGTTGCAGTAATCCAGTCTCGAGGTAACAAAGGCATTAATAACCCTTTCTAGGTCTTTAAAAGATAAAAACGACTTGGTCTTAGCCAATAGTCGTATTTTGAAAAAGCAGGTCTTGACTACAGTGCTTAATCTGTTTATCAAATTTAAAGGAGCTGTTGAAGGTCACTCCAAGGTTCATAACAGAGGGGAAGATATTGTTATTGAGGGAGCCCAGAATATCAACCGGGGAGACTGTTGATTGGGGTCCAAAAAAGATGACCTCGGACCTCGGTCTTACTCTCATTAAGGGTGAGGAAGTTTTGGCTCAGCCAGGATTTAATCTCTGTTAAGCAGTCCTTCAACTGCTGTAATGAGTTGGCATTTTGATTGAGAGGCAGATAGATCTGTACATCATCAGCGTAACAATGGAAGGGGATATTATGTTTTGTAAGAATTTAACCTAGGGGCAGTATGTACAATAGAAAAAGGATGGGGCCCAGAATCGAGCCTTGGGGAACCCCACAGGTAAGAGGGGCTTTGGCAGAGGAGAAGACACCTAACTGCACTGAGAAGCTACGGTCCGTCAAATAAGACCTGAACCATGCAAGAGCAGAGCCTGTAATGCCTGCGGACTGTTCAAGCCGTGACAACAGGATACTATGATCCACAGTGTCAAAGGCAGCAGTTAAATCTAACAGCACCAAAACAGCTGGGCTGCCTGAATCGGCGGCTAAGAGCAGATCATTAAAAACTCTTAAAAGGGCTGTTTCAGTGCTATGCATAGGTTTAAAACCAGACTGAAATTTTTCATGGATACCATGCGTGGTTAAAAATGACTGCAACTGGGCGTAGACTACTCGCTCCAAGGCTTTAGATAAAAAGGGTAGCTGGGAGATGGGCCTGAAATTTGCGAGAATGGAGGGATCGAGATTTTTCTTTTTAAGTAGTGGCTTAACCACGGCATGTTTGAAGGCAGCTGGGACACATCCTGAGCTAAGATAAGTGTTTACAAGCAATAAAACACTTGCTCCAACTGATTCAAAAACATTTACAAACCACTTAACATTTGTTTTTGTTTTAAAATGTCCCGAGCATTTTAAAACAAATGGAGGCAAAATGGCTGCTGCGGGTTGTACCTTCAAAGTGTGACACCATGTAAAGACACAGGGCTGGTGCCTGATTTCCAGCATTTTAATGAGCTCCAGCCATTGTGTTTCTGCATGTATAATCATGTGCGAATAATGCTAGTGAACTGTGTGGTCACCTCCCACTGTGGGTCCCTGTGTAGCCGGTCCCTGTGCTTCCACATCTGGCTAGAGCTTTGAAGTGGCAGGTGTGCCATCTACATGCCACACTAACACACTCTAACACACACGCACGCACGTGCACGCACGCACGCACACGTACACACACACACACACACACACACACACACACACACACACACACACACACACCACACAACACACACACAACACACACACACACACACACACACACACACACACACACACACACAGGGTTGGCGAAGGAAAAAGAGATATAGCCCTTTGTTGGCAGGAACAAAGAGCACATTGTCGTTTTGGTGTTCAGGGACTGTTTTTTGATACCCCATAATCAGATTTACATCTTTTAGGTTACTGAGGCTTTTATGAAAAAGTGAAAACAGGCTTATAGCCCATATTGTCGTCAGGCACAAGTCATCTGGGAAGACAGTTGACATGACTCGATTCACACTTCTCATGTGTGAAAAGACCTGATCTAACACGATTCCCCCTCCCAGTAGCACGGCAGAATTGTATTTCATATCAAAATATTTTGATGTGAAAAGAGAAGATTTACACACATGCACGCACACCCACACTGTCAGGATTCTTATGATTTGTCACGTTTGTAGTTTTGTATGTCTGGTTATGGGTATTTTCCTCCTTGTGTATTGTCTGGTCCTTCTTCCTGTGTTTTTCCCCTGTCGTTAGTTTCCCTGGTATGTCTAATTGTCTGATTGTGTTCACCTGTCGCCCTTGTGTTCTCCTCCCCTGCCCGGCTGTTTCTCGTCTTGTGATTACCCCTCCCTGTATTTAGTCTGGTCTCGTCCTGTGTTTAGTGTTGGTTCGTCTTTTATTTGTGAATGAGTTCACCGGTGAGAGTTCTGTTTTGTCCAACTTATTTTTATTTATCCTTGAAATAAAGGCATTTTTCAGCGTTATCTGCATTTGGGTCCTGCTTGCTTCACTCACCATAACACACACACACATGCAAAGGTGCCTTACAAATGATTTGCAGGTGAGCCAAATTCGCAGTTGAGTCAAAGAAGTACAGAAAAGTCAAAGTCAGTTGTTACTATTTCACACATCACTATTCACGTCTTGTTCTGGAGGTTTCATTGAGCCAAACACTTTTACTAAACAACTAAGCTCAACCAAATTACTTTTTCTTTCTCTGGGGATGCATTAATGTGATCCCCAACAAGTTTTGGAACCCAATATGTAGATTTGTTTTTTTTCTAGTGTGTGTGTTTTTTAATCCCCCGTTTATCTTGCATTGCAGGAAAATAGTAAGGCAAATTAACACAGCAGGAATGAGGGCTTTTTAATTAACATTAAATGTGTAAAAGCAAAAGGTCAATACTATAAAATACCTCATTACAAATTCATTAAAAAAACCTTCTTTAATATAATTAAATAATTCTATTTACTGCATTTACGTAAAGTATCAGAAGTGAAAGTACTAATAACATCAGCAAACTAACAAATAAATCAAAGAAGGCCTGTCTTCAGAGATAACCTCTTTAGCTGCTTAATACAATATTGTTATGTCAATTATTGAGTAATAAAGCATGGCCTAGAGAGCTACAGGTCCATATTTTACTGTTTTTTTGTCACCTTTAGACTTGGTTGGACTTTTCCAGACCTTTTTTCTGGAAGCGTTTCAACAGATTACTAAACTGTAGTAAAGTTGCATGTAGTAAATAAAGTTAGTCACATGTTGCTATAAATTATGAATGGGTACAGTATTTGATTTACTTAGTTACTTCCATTGCCACCTAGGATTGACGTTTAGGTTATACGCCAATCTAACAAAACAGCTTTATATCTAGAATAATATTGATATAAGGTTAAAAGTGTAAACACCCTCAGAAACAGTGCTCCCAGTTAAAAATAAACAGAGTCGAATTACTTTCCTGTGTGTGTGTGTGTGTGTGTGTGTGTGTGTGTGTGTGTGTGTGGTGTGTGTGTGTGTGTGTGTGTGTGTGTGTGTGTGTGTGTGTGTGTGTGTGATAGGGCAGGTTGGGGCTGCAGCGACAGAGTAATTAAGAGAACCATGTCTTTGATCTTAATGAGGTTTTTCTACACTCTTTAGTATGTGAGGGAGATATGTAAGGGGGTGTGAAAGTGTGTGTGTTCAAATCCCCCAAAATAACCAAGTCTAAAATTAAATGCAAACTCTAATTCTCTGCAAAACAGTGGAGGAGCTTGATCTGTCCGCTGTGGGGACTTTTTGGTCACAGATTACATGTGACTTATTTGAAATAACATATTTAGGTCATTATCAAAAGTAATACAACTTTCTCCGAATCAGTTTTTCTTGCCAACTTTTGTGACTAATTGACTGGAAGATAATTTGAATGCTGAACAGTGGCAGCAGGAGTCCACACTATTCAGCGGTGAGATTGATTCATCTAAACAACATCAACAAACATGGCCCGCAATCACTCCGGAGGGGGTGCTCCACCGAGAACATCATTACTGACGCTGTGTTTTCTTCTAAATCAAAGAACCTCCCACAACTTTGATAAGAGGGGCTGCTGCCTACCAGGGCGGGGGTCTGCCGCTGGGTTACTGAGATGAGAATCATCTGATTATAAACCAAAATGTTTTCTGTTAAAAATGAAATCAAACTAAAAAGATCAAAGAATAACATTGGGTAATGTTTTTTTATCGTCATCATGGATGTTACAGAACTGGACTGAACTGCTGTTAAAGTCAGAGGATAAACAAAGCAGTGGTATCGAGAAAATACAGAATAAACAGAACTGTAACAAAGCAGAACATCCCTCGTTCAAGTTCAGTGTCATTGATCTATAAAGCCCTTGATCACAACTAAGATGACTTTATGTAGAAATCTATCTTATCGACAATCAAAATCAGTTGGTGGAGCAAAGCATTGGTATGTAGACGAGAGAGACTTCACAACAAGAGGAGGCAAAAGCAGTTTCAAATGTTTATCAATCTCCTCTTAAACGACTCATACCGAAGTGACGACATCATTTGTCTGTGCTTACCAAAACCATCACAAATCACGACAGAAAAGTAATTCTAGAACAGGTTAACCCTGTGGTTCAAGGAATTTTGGACCAATAGTAGGGTGAAAATGACAATTCAGCAATCCGCCAACAAAGCAAGAGAAGAAGAAGAGTCCTGAATTATGCAGGTATCACAGTTGTAGCTAAATCAACCGGGACCTAATTCTGAAAAAGGAACATTTTTAACATCAGTATTTCACACTGACACTGACTGTTGGGGTCATAGTTTGGAAAAATAAGAAAGAGTCTGGTGACTTTGATAAAACCTTCATAGAACCCCTGCAGTTTGTCTGAGAACTAGAGTATATGAAAGGAAACTCATTTTGATTGTCATGTGTATAATGAGGCAGTTTAATATTCAGAGCAGCACTCACACACATACTTACTTCAGCAAACATCGACATGCTAAACACATCAGAATACTTTGTGAAATGCAGATGTCACCAGCGTAATGAACAAACATTTTACACTTTCTGAAAACTTGACCTTTTTAGAGCGCAGTCTGTTTTCTGTTTGTGGAAGACAGATGATGGGTGTCTTAATCAAACTGGAGCATTTGGCCCGGCTGCCTCTGACAGCTTCAGACAGTTTCTCATTATTCAGCTGGCATTTAGCATTTAGTCATTTTAACATTCAGTTCCACTCTTCTCTGCTGAGAGCACAGTCTGTACCCTGCTACTCCCAAACACACCCAAATACTCTCATTGGGACATTAACAAGGTTTGAAAACACTTAATGGAATAGTAAAGGCTGACTAATAGCCTGATTAGGAGTGATGAGTGTACACATAGCATAGGCATAAAGACCAAGTGACAAATGTTTTTGCTTGTTTTGTTCTTTTTTTTTTGCTTCATTTGTTAAGTTAATTCATTGTCTGGGTCTTATGGCTCTCCATTTTATAGTTTTCACCCCACACACACTTGCTGCCATTTTACTGCTGTAAAAACATCCATTATATTCCTCCCCATACGAAGTCACTAAAAAACAATTCATTTCCTTCAGAGCCGAGAAAGCAAACTTGGACATTGTTTGGATGACACACAAACTTGTCAAGAGACAAAAAATCGGCGAAAAAGGAATGTCTCTGAACCAATTGGATGTCAACAACCAATCAAATCCTCACCTCTTTTTGTACCAACATCACTGTGGTGTTGCTTCATGAACAATGTGGGTAAAAAATGGACGAGAAGCTGATTACAACCATTCAAAGTGTCCCAGTTCTCTACTTCTTTGATTTGAAAGGCTACAGGACTGAACTGATTGGATGCTTGGTGAATGGCTGCATCTCTCATTGACTTCGATGTCAAAGCATTGATTGAACATTTTCTAAGTTCCGTGATTTAAACTCCAGCTTAGCATCATGTTTTAGTGCATACTCTGTATCCTATTTTGAGATGTGTTGTGTTAAGCACCCACTTACAATCCAGGAAGTCCCATTAACAGTAACAGATCAGTTTAAACGCTCATCTGGCAACAAAACCCTAGTTTATAATACACAGGACAGTTACCAATGCCCTAATCAGTTTATCTCGTGGTGTGACAATCATGAGGTGAAGTGGAAATACAGTGTTTATGCCACAAAGTAATCAGTCAGGAAGAAGTTCTTGCAAGGACATGATTGAACACTACATCTTCTCCTTGGTTGAAGTTGCAAAGTTGAAAATGCAATGTGGCAAAAGTTGAGTCAGGTTCACCTTTTATGCCTACAATGTATTTGCCCTAAACATCTGCATTGCTGCTTTGTCAAAGGACTGGAATAGTTATCTGATATGCTGTACACGACGAACATGTTTGAACAAGAACTTTAGGAGATTGAGCCATATCGATCGTGACAATTCCATAGTGACTGTATTATGGTGTAGAAAAAAACAAAATGGTCAAACAAAAAGCAAGATTTAAAACTTCACACATTGTCTCACCCTGTCTCTTGCAGTATTGTGACATTGGCAAAAAATAATGATATTCTATTGCATCCCTGTCGATAAACACATTGGTAATAGTTGATAAAACAAACTCCATGCCATAGCTGTTCTCAGGTGATGTTTGCCATTGAAATGTAGATATAAAGATTCGTGTTTCGTTCTGAAATGTGCTAAAAAAACAACATTTAAGGCTTACAACTGCATGACAACAGGAAAAGTGCATCTGATGATGAGGGTCGTTTAACGTGATGAAAAGACAACAGCTAATCAATGGACCATGCTGGTAAATCATTTGCTCAACTGCCGTTTCCAAGGTCAAGAAGGATTGAGTGCTTTTGCTACTGGTTACAGGGTATTGCCACAATTGAATGGCTCCAATTTCCCCCCTAAGACTCTTGTTGCATGTCACCAACTCATCTCCTCCGTTTTTTCTAAGATCTGTCTTTACCCTTTCAAACAAAGGCAAAAATACAAACAAAAGAAAATTCAAAAAATGAATGAACTCGTCTGATGGTAGTATCTTTAAGCAATTGATTACCAGAACAGTAGGCCAATGTTTTCCAAACATGAGATGCATTTTACTTCTATGTCTACACAGCAGCTCGTTTTTTCTCTGCCTAACCAGTTGGAATAAGCACACGTTCAAATATAACCTGTCCAACTCGCTCCTCTAATCTGTTTCTGCCTCCAAACGTCGTAATGACTCACGTAGGGAAAAGAGCAATCTGCTGTTGCACTGTTGTTGGTAACCCCTGCCTCTCTTAGGTGCAATCATTTGGAAAATTCTTCAGTACTAAGGCTCTCTACTTGCCAGGTAATGGGACTTTTAAATGACTACGGCTTGCTACCTGTACTGCACACCCCGCTGCTGCACAACACAGAATCAGGAGATTATCCCCTGGCGTGCGGTGAATCCTTATCTTTACGTTGCAGTAGGGATTATTTTTTGCTCGGTGTTGTGGAGGCACAAGTAGGAGAGAAGACTCAGTGATGTAATGAAAAGCACAATTTATCAAATTAAAAAAATATGCCCGACGCCTGGATTGCTTTTTTATAGAGTTACTTTTCAGTATATTCAGATAGCTGCATTAACATTCGGCAGACACCATTTTTCTTTTGTAGAGCATGACTCAGAAAACTGGCATAACACAAGCAGCACTGGATTCCTAAGCCAAGAAATGCCTCTACCAGGCAGCTCATCAGGTGCCACAGGTGACACAGAGACATCAATTGTTAATTTCCACAGCAGCAACTCTTAGAGCCAGACACACACTGAATGAACTTAAAAAGACTGGTAGAAATGATGCAATCCAATATGCACAATTCAAGTATTTATCAACTTCTATGCAGAAGGATGCTTGACTCCCAATAGATGTCATTATTTTCCACTTGCAAGCCCTCATCTCAGCATGAGTGTAGAGGTATTTTTATTATTCTGTCTGTGTTATTTTGTGTGTGGGAGTGATTGTGTGTGTGGGCACATGGCATGTGAAGCAGAGGATGGAAGGGAGGTATTTCTTTCTGAGAGTCTGTGTGAGGGTGTGTGCCTCACACAGACTCAAACGTTTGTCTCCCCGAAAAGTTTCAGACACCTTCCTTTTCTTTCTGGTTAGCTTAAACTCGCGGAACAAATCTTGTTTCCTACTGAAAATCCTGCAACAAAGAATCTACGGTGCATCAACTGTCACAGCGTTGAGGGAATCGGTTTGAGTCACTGGCACAAATACAATCTTTCATCTCGTTCAGGAGCAAGCTTTTGAATTAACTCCGGATGTGGAGTCACTGTCTGTCAGGCTGGCAGGCACAGCCTTTGTGTGTTAGAGAGTGGGATGGGGCTCACCCTGAGAGGAAAGAGATGACACATTTAATTACATCAGCTAAAAAGCTTGCAGAAGGTGTTGAAATCAGGCTTTTTTGTGAGGGCACTGCCTGGGTAAAGGAAGTCAAGCGTTGCTGTCACACCACAGGCGGCAGGGTCTGATCAGCACCACAGACAGCACCCTTCTCCCCGCACCGTGACTTCAGATCTGATCACTGACATTCATCTCACTTTATGCCAATTAGTACAGATAGATTATCAAAAAAAGAAGTTCCCATGAATGTATCTGAAAACCTCACACTGGAAGCAGGTTTTGGCAAAATTGCTGCGCCTGTGACTAAAATGATGAAGTCTGACAAGCAGGCTTGGAATTTCGTCATTTTAGGGGCAAGGCCATTTGGCCTTCCCGTTCACATTTTTTTCAAGGGCACAAAGGCCGTTTGGTTAAATTACGCTGGTCAATCAACATGACTGAAAAGTGTAGCACTAACGTCAACACCAGTCGTTTTACAAATGGCTGAATAGCAATAGTGTTTCTTTAACGTATACGTTAAGTTCAGCCATAAACCACATAAGTCAGTCATGTATTATATCAAAACCGCTTAGCAAGAAAAATACTAGATTCAAAGGTGACAGCTATCTGCTAGCTTGTAGAAGCAACACTAGATGTAGACCCCTTGAAGGGAAGACGTTAGCGCTATCCAAACTAGCTAGCTATCGCTAGTTTTCATGACAAAATGTAACGAGTCGACTTTAAATAGGCTAATACAATGGTAATTACCTATCAATAGTACTTTCTATAAACACGTAAATGTTAAGTCCTTTCAAATACTACCACATACTTCAGTTAAATCATATCAAAACAGCTTGGTCCGCTTGCTTACCTGTGCTTGTCTTGCTCCCGCGGCTGAGGAGCAGGCTGTCGGGCCCCTACAGGCATTTCTGACGGAACAATCACAGCAGAGCAATCGCTCTGATCCACAGGGCACAGGCATCGCCCGGGACTATCCTACTGCGCGCACTAGTATGACTTTACGAGCGTTGTTTACACTGGAACTTTTGACAGGGGCACCAAGGCCACTTTGGCCGTGAATTGGATTTTTTTTCACAGGGCATCACGGCCAAAGTGCGGGGCAACGACGGCCATGGCCGTCGTGGCCGTCGTGAAATTCCCACCCTGCTGACAAGGGCAGGCAGCAGGGGGTTGTCAGTTCTAATGCCATACATGTTCCTGAGTATTAAGACTGTAACAATAGCGCAGTGAGTCAAACCTGATGGACACAGAGTCCAGCTGAGATGTGTTGGCACTGAATTGTCAAAAGGAATGGAGTTTTGAAAATGTAATTTAAATTGAACTAACAATTAATCATTGAACGAACACAGCAGTATTATGAATGCATATTTAAAATGTGGTTATATTTGTAGTCTATTAGTAGTACTGTTATTGAGGAATTCAGTTTTTTATATTACTTTATAAGAACTGCAGACAGATAACCAGAGATGGCAAAAGTACACACATCCTTTACTCAAGTAGAAGTACAGATACTCGTGTTTAAAAATACTCTGGTAAAAGTAGAAGTACTGACCAAACTTCTTTACTCAAGTAAAAGTAAAGAGGGCTTCGAAATGTACTTCAGTAAAAATGACCCATAACTACCATCTGTTTTAAAGAGTAACTGACCTCCCTTTATATTAATAGAACAATAATGTAATTGTTAGCTAATGAATGTTTCCATGCTGAACAACGGCAACATGATAACGTTTTCATTGGTCCCTCTTCTTTAGAGAAGACCGGGAAGTGATGGATACATGGATCGTGTTCAAATCAATAGGCACGCAAGGACTCTAAATAATAATAAAGCTGAACACAGATTAAAACTAAAGGAACCAGCCTGTTTTGAAAATGTAAGAAGTAGAAAGTACAGGTATTTGTGTTAAAAATGTAAGAAGTAAAAGTAAAAAGTCGTAGTGGAGTAAAGTATGATACCAGAAAAACGTACTTAAGTACAGTAATGAAGTATTTGTACTCCACTACTTCCCACCTCTGCAGATAACCTTTATGAAGACTTCCTTAGAGAATTCCGGTCCTGATTATCAAACTGTGCATGGCTTGCCAATTCCTAACAGACCAAGTGCACCACACTGCCGGTTCTGTTCACTTTGATTTGAAGACGTTTCTTTATCCTGGATTATAACTTCATAGTTTGTGCTACCAATCTTTCCATCTCTCTGCCTGACAAATTATGATACAACTGATATAAAACTCTCCACCTTCAGTTAAATAAACTAGGTTTTCCTGCTATTCACAGCCTTCTTCATGTTTACAAGGAGGGCCGGCTGAGCTAAGCTTGTTCCATTAAAACACTTCCATGAGCCGATGAGCTGTTAAGATTTTTATATGGTGCTTCACACCACCTTTACAGTATTTCCCAGAGGTGCAGTTTGCTGAGTTGTGGTGACTTTCACAACTCTTTTTCCCAATTACGTATATGTTGTTTGTCTACTTCACTCCTTATCTTCATAAATCTGAAAAATATAACTCTTAGTCATCAGAAAGAAAAGGTACGGATGGGTACAGGATCCGGAGGAGGCGTGTGGCACAGTGGGTTGTGTGTAGGTGTTGGGATCAGGGGGTCACAGGTTCAAACCCCACTGCAGTCAGCATGTCGTTGTGTCCCTGGGCAAGACACTTCACCCCAAATTGCTCCTGTGGGGATTGTCCACAGTATTGAGTATGTAAGTCGCTTTGGATAAAAGCGACTAACATGTAATGTAATGTACTGCCCTTTTACTCTCTCCTTTCGATCCTTCTCTTTCCTCTTTCATTGTGAAAACTGTGACTAATTTGAAGCTGAATAACTCCCCGCAGCATCGAGAGAGATAGAGCGAGACAAAGAGAGACTGGGAGGGCAGAGAGATGACGAGAGCAGTCAGTGGAAAGAAAGGTAGAAAGTGAGACAAAAGAGAGTAGCAGACAGAGAGAGACAGATAATGAGGACAGACAGAGCTGAATATTTCACTACTTAAATATTTCACATGTCACATACTATTTAATTTTTACCCTCAGATTCCTGGGCTTGAGATTCTACCGGGGCAGACAGATTGACAGACCATTTTTCATCAGCCATGCTTTTCCTCCCCGTCTCTTGCTAGTGTAAACCACTCCCTAAATGACTGCCATAAATCCTACACAAATCTACATATATCTCTGCCATATGTTCTGGAGACAGCTGATTATTTCAGCAGAGGTTAATGTGTGTGTTCACAACTAACAGTGTATTAATCAGAGTAACGTTATCAAATCATTGGAGCATTTATTGCTTTGTGGGTGTGTGTTGAGTCCATGAAATAGAATAAGATAAGATGGTCATTTACATCAAAATAAGTTTCCTGAACAGAACAAATATATAATCAGTATTAAAGGAATTGACCGATCGTGGCAGGAAGATCAACAAATCAGGATGACCAGTGTGGCGGCCATTTTCATGTTTACCGTTGCCATTGCACAAAAGTGTGACCATTGTAATGAGCTAACTCATTTTACTCATATAGTGTCATAAACTAGTCAAATGACCACGACACACAGTCAAATGTACATTCTAATCTCATTATAGTTCCATGTTTTTCTGTTCTTGCACCACCTACAATATGCAGGGTGATCAAGGGTGGCAGATTTAAGATGTGTATATGTTTGTAGCTTAACGCTTTATAAAGAAGCAGCATTGTTTTTGTATCGTAGTTAGTTGCAGCTAGTAGTTAGTTCTGGTCTAAAAACTTCAAGGTACAGTAATGTGTAAAATTAATTATTTTGAACAATCCAAGCCTACTAATGTGGTTGATGGGCTGCTTGGCAAATTTAAATTACATTACATTACATTTAACTGACGTTTTTTATCCTTACAATAAGTGCATTCGACCATGAAGATACAACCTTGAAGAAAACAGAATCATATAAGTACATCAGGTTTCATAGAGCCAAAACATTTAAAGTGCTACTCAACTGGCTTTAGATAAGCCAGTTGTTGGAGCTATATATCTCTTTATATTATTTAATAGTTTAACATTTATTTTCTTGCCGTTTTATAGTGTTTATTGTAAATGTATTCTTAGTTAGTCTCATAAGTTAAAGTAGTTTCTATGCTTTTATTTTGAAGGCATGTTTTGGGCACTGTGATTAGAGCACCTGGTGTAATTGTATATATTGGAGACAGGTGTGGTGGGAGCCAGAGCACTAGTAGGCAAATGGTTTTTTACCAGGGTGTTACAAGCCAGCAAAAGGAAAGCCATAGGAAAGCCATAGGAAAGGCTTAAGGAAAAGGGATAGGAAACCTGTTCATTGTAGTTTATTATTGGAATAAAATGCACAAATGGAGGTTCTTGTCTGGACTTGGATGATCATTGACCTGCGTAAGATCTGCTAACTAGTGCCTCAGCGGCTGTATTATTTTAAGTTAATTATCTGTTTTATTTCTATATGATTTTGGCCGCTACACCAGTCATATAAGTGCTTTGTTAGTAATTATTTGTTAGTAATTCTATCGCTCGAAGTGGAGTCGAAAGAGATGAGTTCTCAGTCTGCGCCGGAAGGTGTGTAAGCTATCTGCTGTCCTGATTTCAATGGGGAGCTCACTCCACCATTTTGGAGCCAGGATAGCAAACCCACGTGTTTTTGCTGATGGGAACTTGGGTCCCCCTCGCAGTGCGGGCGCAGCGAGCTGTTTGGTTGATGCAGAGCGGAGTGCAGATGCTGGGGTGTACAGTTTAACCATGTCCTGGATGTAGGAAGGGCCAGATCCATTCGCAGCATGGTACACAAGTACCAGTGTCTTGAAGTGGAGCAGTTACTGGAAGCTAGTGAAGGGAGCGGAGGAGCGGCGTGGTGTGGGAGAATTTAGAAAGGTTGAAGACCAGACGAGCCGCTGCATTCTGGATGAGCTGCAGAGGTCGGATGGCACATGCAGGTAGACCAGCCAGGAGGGAGTTGCAGTAGTCTAGGCGTGAGATGACGAGAGCCTGGACCAGAACCTCCGTCGCTTTCTGGGTCAGCTGGGGACGTATCTTCCTGATGTTGTAAAGCGTGTATCTGCAGCAACGGGTTGTAGCAGCGATGTTTGCAGTGAAGGACAGGTTGTTATCTAGGGTCACACCCAGATTCCTTGCAGTCTGAGTCGGGGAAACAACAGAGGTGCCAATGTTGATTGTCAGGTCAAGAGTGGGACAATCTTTTCCCAGAAGGAAAAGCAGTTCAGTCTTGTCAAGGTTGAGCTTGAGGTGATGAGCAGACATCCACTGAGAGATGTCTGCTAGACAAGCAGAGATGCGTGTGACGAACTGGGTCTCTAAATGTTTCGTAGGTATTAAGCCAGCTAGCTTACATTGCTAACCTTTCTTTGGAGTAAATGATCACACTGTTTAATGAATGCTTCCATTATCTGAGGTGGTTTTAGAACCACATTTCTGTTATTATTTGGTTATTTTAGACAAAAATAGTAGGCTCATGACAATACAAAACCTTCGAAGCATAACCCTCCATCAAACCCATCCCAGAGATCATAAATAGCAAAGTGAGATGATTATGGGGATAAGCTGGCTGTTTTGTAGCCTATAACCTTTGACCCTGTATTCAACCCCATGAGGACACTATATCCCTGGAGCCTTCATTATACTGCTGGAAGAACAGAATTAAGAATAACTGTCTTTATTATATGAGATCTAGTTTTCCTAGCGCATTGCTTTGTTGAATCCTTTATTCCACACACTCTAAGGAGAGGTTACCAGAGCTTCATGACAGTATCATGACATTGCTTCATGATGGAGGCCTCCACTATAAAAATGGAGGTGCAATTTAAACATCAGTCGTTGTTAAACTGTATAATTATTTTTGAACAAATGACACCATCGTCGAGATGAATGGTAATCTGAGCCTGGCAACCGTAACGCCGTCACTGCTAATGTTTCTCTAAACGAAGACCATATTTCCTAAAAACCAATAAACCTTAAATCTTTTTAATGTGAAACAACATTTCCTCACAATAAAGAAGATGATGCCTCGTCAGACGAATGCTTTACTGAAGAGGATAAAGAGCCAGAAGGGGGATTGTTCATCTGTCTTTCATTCCAATCTGCTTTTGTGAGAATCTCTGAAGCATTAGTTATGATGTGGAGGAGCACCGTCTGTTCCTGATGTGTCATAAAGCAATAAGTACATCTCTGGTAAAATGGAAAAAACAATCTCAAATGCAGCGTCAGATAGAGGCTTCCAGTCTTCTCTCAAAATGTTATCAGCTGAATGTTGGGCTCATCTTTGTTCTGGCATTAGAAGCCCAAATGTTTGCCAGCTCTTGCCCATATATGGCTGCCGGATTGGGCTAAGATGTTGGAGAGTACACTTCATCTGAGGAGCACTCAGGCTGGTGTCAACACCTGGACCAGGACAAAGGAAACCTGTGAGGATTCTGGCATAAATCAAGTCTGGCAACCAGGCATGCAGGATTCACGCTGCTGTTGGGTTGGGTTGGGATTTGGCAACTGTGTGATAATGCAGTGAAAAGCTGCATGTGCAACAGTAGTCAACTAATATTAGGTTTTCTTCCGTAACATACAGATCTGACCTGTAAATCACATGTCTAAGTTTGTTATCTGAGAAAAGATCAGAAACAAAAAGAGAGACACTTCAAAGGTTCATTTCAATCTTTATTTCAAAGGGAATCAAAAAAACAAATAAGAAAAACAGAATACCGTATTGTTAAAATACAGTATTTATCAATATTCATAACAATATATATATATATATTCAACAAAAATGTTCATATTAATATGTATATATATATATATTCAACAATAATATTCATAATAATAATATTAATAAAAGGTTTTGTTTCCTGTTTTTCTATTAATAAAAAAGCAGTGGTTCTCAATCTAGGTAAATTAAAACCTTGTTCTTTATGTATGTGGTCTTTAAGTCTAAATATCACTGCTAAAAAACCACTGTCAATGGCTTGTAAACATCGTATTCTGAGAATGTATTTACTTGTCTCCTGCTCCCCTGCTGGGATTGAGTGTGCCCCGTTGGCTGTCAATCAAACACAGACACAACCCTTCAGTCACTCAGCAGAAATGAGTCATTTCTGATAAAACCATAATGTTCTTGCTTTTAAAGAGGTACAGCAAACGTACATATGCTTTTTTAGATGCTAACTAAGATAATAAAATAAACATAAAAAATGAATACATTTTTTACATGAATAACATCTGGAAACTCGTGCCGGGCAACCTCTTGTCCACAGTAACAGTCTTATTTCCGTCCTCTGTTTTTGAAGTGACAGCTATGTTTCCTCCACAGCCTTGTTCCTTATTTTTGTTGCCAAGGAGAACTTTGATTCTCTGGCAGCTAATTGTCAAAGTCTTTGTCATGTCGCATGGCAATGAAGTGTAGCACAGGGCTGAAGAAAACAACGGGGGCCCACGCTGCCACAATCAGTGTGTCTCTAGTCAAGCCCTCGTCTGGGCTGGTTAGTATGGAGATTTGATGCCGGAGGTGAAACGAGGAGAAAAGACATCCCTTTTGGGAGAAAAACCAGGCGTCTGCTCTGGCTTATAACCACGTGAAATATTAACAAGGCAGCTCAGCTCTGGCCTCGTCAACACAGAGACGGCATGAAAAGACACTTTGTTCCAAAAAGGAAGAAGAGAAATAAGAGAAGGAAAGCCACAGATCAACCAGGCTGCCAAAAGGCACAAATCTGACAGAGATTCAGTGAAAGATGATGACGGCTGAACACAGTCATCCTGCGCTGTCTGAAGAGTTAAGCAGGTAGGCTACTTAATCAGTCATCTAAAACCGATCGTAATTAAACGTAACCTTCTGAGCCCCGCTGAGCGTGAGTCAGTCTGAGCAAAGAGCTGGGATGAACTCTAATATGATGCAACAATCCTGCAACTCAGACACACACAAAGGGAGAAATATGCAGAAAAGCCTGCTAAAATATGCATCACTTCTATTTTTGAATTTTCCTAAATCATATTTTGGTCGTTTTATTCTTTTGTCAACCAGAGGCAAACACTGACTCCTTTCTCATGTAGTACAAACTACTCAACAAGTTACAATGATGCTCATAACAGCAAAACTGTAGGCTTTTTCAATCGCTGCAAGAAGAGACCGGAATTCAGATTTGTACAATAACGAGATTACTTGACAATATTTACTGAAAAATGGGAAACAGAGAGAAAATATGGAGATACGAGAGTGAGTAGGAGTGAAGAGGATATGAAAGCAACAAAGGATGCAAATTGGATTTCAATAGGCCGTTATTCAAGTTGAACTTACTTTGCCGTGTGTGCCGTTTTGTTTTTAATCTTGACTTTTCACCAGCCGAGTTGCAACAAAACAGATCAACTACTTACATATGTGATTTACTCTCTGAAGGGAGAGCCAGAAGTCCTCAGGGAGAAGCCTTTGACTTGAGAGCCCATGTTTTTTATTCTACACAAGGAGACAGGGCGAAATGAGGCTGGCTGATTGCTATTCTGAAATGTGCTGTTGTGCTGAGAGGAAGACAAGGCCAGCGCACAGAGGCCAGCGCACAGAGGCTGGCAAAAGAGGTAGGAGTAAAGAGGGTGTGTGTGTGAGTGAGAGAGAGAGAGTGTGTGATGAAGAGAAGGTGTGGAAAGAGCTATAAAGCAATAGCTTTAAAGATGCATTCTCATACTCAGAATTTCCCTGACACACACGCGATTTAAAAAGAGATTAAAAACGAGAACAAGATTTCTCTACAGTCCATCGTTGCTATGGCAATACCAAATGTGTCTCCCCCTCCCTCTCTCTCCTTCTTATGGTCAACTCATCAAATCAACATGTAGGTGCAGTCCTGGATACTGAGGCTGGCTAAGTGCAAGCTGTGTGTGTGTGTGTGTGTGTGTGTGTGTGTGTGTGTGTGTGTGTGTGTGTGTGTGTGTGTGTGTGTGTGTGTGTGAGAGAGAGTGATTTGGACACACTCCTGTTATCTTGGCTCACAATGCCTCCCACTTGCTGCTGTTATTGTTGCTGTTCTGTGGGGACAATGAGGGAGGCTGACTGACTCAGACCCCGGTGTGATCTCATGTTCGGGGGCTTCTTCATGCTGCTGCTGCAGTACAGAAACCTTGTATCTCTCAGAAGTCTTTTTTTGGAAGTTATCATGACAATGAATTACCAACAACATCTCCAAAGCCATGGCTTATGATTGTTTGTTTTTCTACATGGAAAAGATGATTTAAGAGCTTTAAATATTCTGTTAATACAAAAAAAGAAATCACACATTTTTGGAATTTGGCACAAATATTGAACTTGTACCCAGGTGATTTATCAGTATAGTGATTTCCACATCAAAAACAGAAATGTATACCGTTTACACTTTCTTTAAATAGGAAAATCGCACAATACATACAACTGTGACCTTGTTTATGGCAAGCCACATTGCAGTTAATTGTTTAGCTGTTTAGCTTTGAAAACATCACATCATTGAACATTTCTAAACACACATACTGAAAACATTTGCATAGATACTGCAAACCTACATGCTAGCAGGAAATAAAGGGTTGGGTTTTGGTAACATTTAAATAATGTATTGATGTGCCAATTATACAACAGGAAATATTGAAATATACACAAAAGCAAAGAAATGTATCTTTCACATTCTTATTAATTGTTTTGTCTTGTTATCAAACCTTGAGTGGTCAAACAGTCTCTTTGAACTTGGACTGTATCAGTGTAAGGACTTGGTTTTAAAGCAGTGTTTAGTTCCATCCTGTTCCTTTATTGTCAACAGAAGACACCGTGAAAAACAAGATTAGACTGAACTACTTCCTACAAACACTGAGGGCGGCCTCAGTAAGCAACACTCGTACTTATCCCTCTAGAAGAATCACTGGCTAAATTTAAACTTCAGAGGTTTGAGGGAAGAAAAGAACAATGGGAAGCAGGAAACAGAGGGGAGAGAGGATGTTAAAGGGGGGATGAGGTGGGAGGAAGGAAAAGATGGAGAGGACTGAAGAGGAAGAGGGAAGTGTAAAAATGCAGACAGAGCAGGGATAGAATAGGGATATTTTTGACCTTAGACACTTATGTAATCTTGCTCACTAAAAATAAATAGCCTACCAAAAGTATCTTACCAATCTGTAAGGAAAGTAGATCTACAATTTAAATACTAAATGAAATCTTAGTGCAGTGAAATCTCTCAACAAAAGATGCAAAACAGAATAAAGCCGGCAGGTAATTTACACATTCACTATTTAACCTCTGAATCAACTTCAGGCAAGACTTAAGGGGATATTAGGTTCAGATAAAGTTGAACGAGTTGAGCATCAAAGTCATGTTTCAATTCTCAAATGAAGATGCTCAGACGAAGTCCCATGACATTTTTTGTGTTCATTTAAACTGGATCTGGTCGCACAATGAGTTTAGTCAAAATGCACGACGATACTTTCTGAATTCATTAATAGTGAACTTTTGAGTCTGAAGGACCCCGAACTGGGTTCACTGCTGTGCTGTTGTTAAAGTGAAGTTGTGATGAAAGGTGGTTTAGTTATAGAAGATATGCACGTTATTAACATGGGATTTTCAGCTTTCAGAATCTGTTTCCAAACTTTGTGTTGTTGCTCTCACAAGACCAAACACGCAGCAGGCTGTATTAACAGTTTAGAATCAAATCAAATCAAATCGAGTTTTATTTATATAACACATTTATAAACGATTTTTGGACGAGCCAAAGTGCTGTACATATAATAAAAATAGCCTACAGTAGAGACACTTTACAGCAAATACAACAGCACAGATTGTTCAGAATATCAGTATGAGAAAAAACGACACCCTCTGTCCTTAGACCCTCACATCGTACAAGGAAAAACTTCCAGAGAAAACCCACAGTTTAAGGGGGAAAAATGGGAGAAACCTCAGGGAGAGCAACAGAGGAGGGATCCCTCTTCCAGGACGGACCTATTTACAGCATAGGTAGTCCAAATGTTAGGAAATGCATGTGTCTGTAATAAGAAGATGAATCTACGAAGATGTCAACTACAATCCTGTGGAAGCCATCAGGGAGGCAGCATGACGAGACACAGGCAGGACCGCAGAGACAGGTTCAGCCACGACCCGAAGTCCACGACTTAATCCAGAACTCAGGATAGAGGATCCAGGACACAGGACCACAGCAAGAAGATCAGCCTCGACTCCGGATCCCGGCGTAGATATAGACACAAAACAAGAAAAAATGTGGCTGGGTTAATCGGAACAAGAGAATACACAGACACAGACAGAGAGACGGAAGAACAAGCACTCCCTTATAATAGGTTGAGGGCAAAGGGTAGCAAGTAAGAGAGTAAGAAACATAGGTGCGAGGCACACTCAGGGAACAAGGTCGCCACTGGAGCCTTAGTTGGAAATTGATGAGAGATAGTGAGGTACGCTGTGTCTACGAATCGTAACACTCCCCGGCCTGTCTAAGCCACTCTACAAACCGTTTCCCTCTAATAAAACCTTGAGAGGTTAGAGAGGGAAAAGGTCTTGGATAAAAGTTATTTTTGATAAGAGAAGCCTAGAAGGCCAGAGAGAAAAAAATAAAATAAATAAATAGAAAGTGATTTGCACAGAGACTTGGAAGACAAAGTAATGTTGAAGGCTAACGCTGGGAACTTAATACAGCTTCCCCACAAGCCTGTCAAATGTTCACCTTTTTAAAACACAACACAAATAGAGAAAAACAAAGGAAGCTTATATAAACAAACTGCGGGTTGGAGGCACCTGTCACTCATTAAGAGCACCTGCTGCAGTACTTCAATCATTAAAAACATCTAAAACCCTGTTGGGGGTGTAGTTCCACAATATTTAACTAACTAACAGTACATCTTATGGTGAATCTATCCCCGTATAGGCTATTGCTGCCAAGATGAAAAGCTATTTATTGTACAGACAGTTGTCTGGACTTCTTGATCTTGTTTGGTATGTTCAAGAACAGAAATTGTTCAACATCAAAGCAATGATGAGCATTAGCTATCTTGTTAAACAATGCTAAGTGAAAGAAATAAAGGAATTTCAACCAAACAAGAGTTGGAAATGAATTGGAACAGAAGGAAGACAGTAGAGATATAGCCCTATTGCATCTAAAGGGCTGTGACGTCAATTGAAAGCTATTAATTAAACGAGAAACAATCGAGAAAAACGTACAGGTTTTGTAACACTGTCAACACTATGTCCTTGTCAAGCTTTGTAATGAAGGCCTATGTTATCTGCAACCCGGTATCACGACAAGACGTAAACATGTGACGATTTACCATGCTGGGAGACGTGAAGATGTCACGATTTCGTCCCTTCAAACATGACAATTAGACGGTATTGTTAACATGGCCCAACCAGTGGAGAAATACCCGGAAATGCCAAGCAAATGCTATTTTGCACATCCCTTTCAAGATTTCAAGATTTTCTATTTATAATATCAGTTCAAATAAGTGCTTAAACATAGTTAACATTGCTATGTTTAAGCACTTATTTTAACTGATATTATACAGTATTATACTCTTATAAGATGTATGTAGATAGTATAAGAAATGTGCAGAATATGACAGTTTAATGGTGGAGGTATACACACATATTGATAGATGTCTTGTAATGCACTGTTGAGGAACATGCGACCCAAGGTTTTCATTCATTGCATAACTACACCATAGTTTTGTATAATATGATATGTCAATAAACCTTAGAAAATCTTGAAATCTTGAAAGGGATGTTCAAAATAGTCATTATATACAGTCTTTAATTAACTATTAGTAGAGAATAACGAGTAATGAATATACTTTTATAGGGATCCTATTAATATCTAATAATAAAATAATGAAATTCAATAACATGCTTTAACCACTAGGTGTCCCTTTATATCAGCTGTGCACCTTTATGGTGTAAATACAGCCTATCTACCAATTGGATCAAATATAAAAGTCAGCCGAATTAGTGTTGATACTGCAAGGTCGCATTGTGTGAAAATAAATGTAAGATTTTGTTTAATTGCTTATATATTTAAGATCCACGTCACGTTTTCAGTGTTGGCGGCAGTTCTTCCTGTTTGTCTAGAAGTCTTCTCATCAGGGCTCTATAAATAGAGAACTACGGCAGATATGTAATATTTAATGCAGCCGAACCGTGTATTACAATGCCGTTATGTGATGACTTTCAAAGAGAAAAGCAAGCACACTCGGAATAAAGTATTATTTTATATTTCATAAAAATGTTTTCGGATTTCACATCGCATAAACCCCATTTCCCAGCGTGCATTGCGGCTAAACCATCCAATCACCGAGCTGAGTATCTTGCCTACGTCTGTTTCCGGTATTGCTTATGACCGGTGTATTTTGTTATACACATATTCCTTCACATTTACATTTTAATTTACATTAAAGTATTTCGGGAGGCCTTCTAAAATGTTTTTAAATATAACTACGGTTCTAGTTGAAGAGTTTGTAAATTAACATGAACCGAAGCTGTTGCCTGGCAACGCAATCGCACAACGTCACGTCCGTTAATTCCACAAACATACATTAATGTAGCCTTTGTTTCTGCTAAAAGAGGTGTCGACCAGCTGGGGCAATTAGAAAATCGGCAAAATCGAGTGTGACTATTAAAAAATAAATCATTATTATCTTAATATTGACAATAACAACCGACCGTCGGGGCAGCATTTGCCTGGCATTTCCGGGTATTTCTCCACTGGTTGGGTCATGTTAACAATACCGTGTAACTGTCACGTTTGAAGGGATGAAACTGTGACATCTTCACGTCTCCCAGCATGGTAAATCGTCACATGTTCACGTCTTGCCGTGATACCGGGTTGGTTATCTGTGGCCACAATTGCTTCCAGTGGAACACATTGTGTCACTTATGTAAAATAATTCATTTCTGAGCATCTTTTGACTTTACAAGGATACACTGTGCTTCTGGAGAAAACCTGCATAACTTAACATGAAAAGGATGATATTTTAATTGATTTAAAACCAGTTCAAACTCTTCTCCCATCTACTGTACCCTCAGTAAAGTTATCTGACCCTGCTCTGCCTCACTGGACTGTAGTTGTGACATGTTGAGGTCAGGAGTGATTGATGTCACATGACGCAGTTCACAGTTCAAAAGGCAGGAATGCCATAAAACCTCCGTTGTTTTTAACAAGGTGTTTACTCCCTGCTGGGGTTGAGTGCCACTCTGAACAGACATTTATGGCACTGTTTTCGTTGTTCCTGGAATTTCCTTGATCGTTTAACACGCTCCACAGAGCCTCATAATGCATTGTACATACATACGTTTGAAAGGGTTGCTTTATGCTGTCGTTGGTTGAGATTTAGATGAAAGCTAGAGTCACATTTTTACCACTCTTTTCCAGGTTAAAAATACAGATGACAGCCTGGGTTGAGGTTGTATTTAAAGAGTGATTTTACTAACTTTATAAGACCCCAACACTTGCAATCTGTTGACATTACACTTGCTATGCATATCCTCCATTCATTACACATTAAATGATTAGCCTAATGAGGGCGCAATAATTAAAGGTCGTAATCTTTACCTCAGTCATGATCACTTGTATCACTGAAGGTCAGACTTTGACAAAGCTCACAGGGATGATGAATCCTGGCACTGAGTTTAAGAATTTTAAAATGTACTCGGCAAATAAAATATTCCAACATTGAAGGTGAGCCACTGCTTCCCGTATGGCAAGGCAAGGCAAGTTTATTTATATAGCACCTTTCAACACAAGGCAATTCAAAGTGCTTTACAAAAAACGAAAGACATTAAGAAAATGGCATTTAAAATCAGTCATTAAAAAGAAAAGATAATAAAAGAAACATTAAAAGAAAAAATACATGGATAAAAGTTACAGTGCAGTTTAAGATGTAAATAGTTCAATTAAAAGCAGCGACAAAAAGAAAAGTCTTCAGCCTGGATTTAAAAGTAGTCAGAGTTGCAGCGGACCTGCAGGTTTCTGGGAGTTTGTTCCAGATATTTGGAGCATAATAACTGAACGCTGCTTTACCGTGTTTAGTTCTGACTCTGTGGACAGAAAGCTGACCAGTCCCTGAAGACCTGAGAGATCTGGATGGTTCATAATTTAGCAGGAGGTCAGAAATGTATTTTGGGCCTAAACCATTCAGTGCTTTATAAACCAGCAGCAGTATTTTGAAATCTATTCTTTGACACACAGGAAGCCAGTGTAAAGACTTCAGAACAGGAGTGATGTGATCCACTTTCTTAGTGTTAGTGAGGACTCGAGCAGCGGCGTTCTGAATCAGCTGCAGCTTTCTAATATATTTTTTAGTGAGACCTGTGAAGACACCATTACAGTAGTTCAGTCTACTGAAGATAAAAGCATGGACAAGTTTTTCCTAGATATATTATTTAGGTGATAGTAGCCTGATTTAGTAACTGTTTTAATGTGACTGTTGAAACGCAGGTAAGAGTCCATGACTACACCTAGATTTCTGGCTCTATCTGTTATTTTGAACATTGCAGACTGAAGCTCAGCGCTAACTTTTATACGTTCTGACTTGGCTCCAAAAACCATTACCTCAGTTTTATCTTTGTTTAATTGGAGAAAGTTCTGACACATCCAGTCATTAATTTGTTCAATGCACTTACTCAGTGTTTGAATTGGAGCATAGTCTCCTGGTGAAATTGTTATGTAAATTTGTGTGTCATCCGCATAGCTATGGTAACTTATTTTGTTGTTTGGCATCAGTATGACATCAGCTCACTGTCATCATGTCAAGTCAGACAGCATGGGTGCTGGGCTGTGAGGGGATACAAGGGCTATGAGATAGGACTTTAAAACTAACTACTTTCATGGATACAGATGCAAGTTCTTGAACATCCCAAATTATTTAAAAGGAAAGGTCCCTAGTGGTTCTGATAAGGGTATTTTTATGGGAGAGTCTTCCTCTGACCGTGGCTTACTTCACTGTTGATGTTCTAATTGTATCCCAAGTAATAAACCCTATTCATAAATGTATACAACATAAAACCCAACTTCTTGTTATCATCATTATTCCTTTTATTTAGACATCATCAGAATCAGAAACGGGTTTATTGCCAGGTAGGTTCACACGTACGAGGAATTTGACTAGGTGTCGTGGTGCATACATACAAATAAAAAACAAAAATCTAAAAGGGTACACAGATAGCGAACTATATTAAGAACACTGTAATACAAATATAGTAAGATAGCAATAAAATGAAGCAGTAATTTACATCGAAATGGAATGCAATAAATTATACACTGAACAAAAATATAAATGCAACACTTTTGTTTTTGCTCCCATTTTTCATGAGATGAACTCAAAGATCTAAAACATTTTCTATATACACAAAATAACCATTTCTCTCAAATATTGTTCACAAATCTGAAAAAATCTGTGATAGTGAGCACCTACCCCTACCCCTCACACCAGATACTGACTGGTTTTCGGACCCCCCCAATAAAGCAAAACTGCACGTTTCAGAGTGGCCTTTTATTGTGGCCAGCCTAAGGCATACCTGTGCAATAATCTGTGCAATGGATTATCTCGGCAAAGGAGAAGTGCTCACTATCACAGATCTTTTCAGATTTGTGAACAATATTTGAGAGAAATGGTTATTTTGTGTTTATAGAAAATGTTTTAGATCTTTGAGTTCATCTCATGAAAAATGGGAGCAAAAACAAAAGTGTTGCGTTTATATTTTTGTTCAGTGTAGAATATAAAATATGTACAGTAAGCAATATTTAAATGTTGTCAATTATCAAATCCATGATGCTATGAACAGTGGAAATGATGTCAGCCAATACAAATACAATACCATTACTCTAAGCCAGAGTGCAGAACAGTCTGTATATTTGGATCTATCTTCAGTGATTTGACTCTTGGCCAACACTGATTGAGCAATTCTAACTCCTGTACTGCTGAGGCTCAAACTCAAACATCAGTTCCAGCCTTGGATGCCAAGAGAAGTAACATTTCTTGATCTAGCATTTCCACTGCCAAGTCCCACAATGCCTGAATCTATTCCTGATCCTGTGTGTGTACTTTACAGATGGCAACTCCACAAGGGAGTGATCCTGACTGGCTTTTCACCTGCAATAGTAGCACCCCAACAACTTGCTACTCTGGGCGGGCTGTGCCTGAACAAGGTTGTCTCATGAACCAGTCAGAGGTGTTTTTATGAAAAGCCAAAGCTGCAAAATCATATTTTAATGTAGTCCTTTAAAAAGGTGTAAACTAAAGCAACAGAGCTTAGAAGCAGAGTAAAGGGACAGCATGTACTAAGAGGATAAAACCATCTTAATTGAGACTCTCATGGTAGTCAACAGCGATTTTACAGAATAGAAAAAACAAATGTAAAAAGGGAACTGAGAAAGTGGTACAAATTAACCAAAGCAGGCAACACAAGGAAATAGGCTAGAAGGCTATAGCAAGGAGGGAAATATACAGTTAATCAGACAAGGAGTAAGTGTTCACTGGAGAGTGTATATACTACGGTAATTGACTAGTAAGGGGCAGGCATGCATGCTGGAGGCTAATCAGGTGAATTAAGGCATTAAATAAAAAACATTGAGGGTGTTAGCTGGACATGTGAAAAAGAGGCGTTAAAATGCCTGGAGGTTCATGCTAAATAATGTAACAGCATCTTAAAAAGGGCAGCAAAGCAACCTAAAAGCTGACGTGAGAGAGTTCAAAGATGTCTATATTTTCATCTTTTGTAATGTTGCGTTACCAACAAAAAAATAACTGTACTAGTTGCTTTGAGCATCTGTCTTTCTGGGTTTTACTTGGCTTTTCTGGTAAATATGTAACTGGAGAGCACAAGTGGGCTCAGTTCAGATCTGTGCAAATCTCTCCAGAGCTCTGTCATATTTATTTCAGCAGCCGAGTAGATGGAGATAGCTGCTGCTGCTGCTGCTGCTGCTCAATAATAGATAACCATTCACTTCTTTAAAAAAAATAAAATAAAAATGCTCACTATTCATCGTTTTCCTGCTGAGAGTTCTGTGAGGAAAAGATAGGGGCGAATGAAAACAAGAGAACGGAACAGGGCGGGAGAGGGAAGAGAAAGAATCTCGCTGTCTCATCTCCAGGATGGAGTCCGGAGAGCAAAACGCCTCACACCAGCAGACCAGTGTCGGTAAAAAGAGAGAGTCAATTATTCATCCGAGGGGTTGTTGGGGGAGGAGAGGGAAGACAGATTTGTGTTGGTGAGGTCGTGTGAAGATGACTCACTTTTCAAGAGACATACACGCACATTAAATACACATTTCATAAAGCATCTCCTGTTCTCTCTCTTAACCTCTTTCTGTCAGGCACATCTTGATGAATTCATGCCACCACGCCCGGTGCTGTGCCTCCACTAACACGCCTGGTGTCTGATACTGCTCAAAGCCATTAACCCCTAAAGCAGAGGTTTGGGCGGAACGCACGGTATCATCCATAAGATATGAGATCTGGCTCGTTTTTAAATCTAAAGGTAATGAAAAAATATAACAAATATGGGAAGTATTACATTTTAAAAAGCAAATTGAGGATTGGCAACTTGCATATCAAAACCAAATTTAAATTATAACCCTAACCCTACGTTTTGTATTACATGGCCTCAATGTGTTTTCTGTGATTTGTTGCTCTGCTCTGTCCAAAAAAATAAAAAGCAGCAGTTGTTTTTGAATGTTAGAACCATTTATGTTTTCATCTTTTTTGGCAAGCTGCCTTGAATTTATTTCACGCAACAGTCAAGCCTGGTATTATGCAGAGCAAGGCCATTATTTCCAATGCAAAAGTATGGACGTTTTGTCCTGCTGTGGAAGTCATAGTGGGTAACACTGTTATTATTCCGTATTTTGGTGCAAAGTTTACATAAAAGTAACTTTAATGTGTGACAAATATCAAACATGGCAGAATAGGATGATGGGAATACTAGAAATACTAATACTAGACATATTATAACTGTTAACATGCCAGTGTAGCATCCATATTAGCTCCTATAAGTATGTTTCTACAACTTGAACAACAGTTGACTCAGTTGAAAATGTGGAAGTTGCTCCAAGAAATAATGTTATATCCTAACAATGTTAAGATCGCTGTATGTTTCCTATCTTCTACAAAAGTAAACATCCATTAGTTTGAACCACAATGGTGATCTTGAACCAACACCATAATGTGTCCCTCCACTAAACATTGAGTTGTTAACCAGAACAAACCAGACCTTAAGGGCAATTGTTCCTAGTTTGAAAAGATGTAATTAAAAATTTCATGAATAGGCGATGGAGCAGGTGGACCCAGGAGCAGGTGGACCCAGAAGCAGGTGGACCCAGAAGCAGGTGGACCCAGGAGCAGGTGGACCCAGGAGCAGGTGGACCCAGAAGCAGGTGGACCCAGAAGCAGGTGGACCCAGGAGCAGGTGGACCCAGGAGCAGGTGGACCCAGGAGCAGGTGGACCCAGGAGCAGGTGGACCCAGAAGCAGGTGGACCCAGGAGCAGGTGGACCCAGGAGCAGGTGGACCCAGGAGCAGGAGACTGCATCAACAGGAACTTTCAGAAATGACTTTGAATCAAGGTTTTGTGCAGGAAACTAAACATCACAGAACAATGCAGGGATGCAACAAAGACTGATGTAAAAAACATTTAAATACGATTCATCTGATGAAGGGATTACGGGCAGGTGTAGGAATGGGTGGAGAAGTGTAGGTGAGGGGAATGAGGTGATTAGTGAGGATCTGCAGGGGCAAAACTCTGGGAGCAAAAATAGACTAACCAGGCAGATACACAGCAGGCGTGTAGAAGAGAGAAGAAATACCAGAAACAGAAAACTACATTTAGTCTGAGTGCACTTAGATGCCAGACTGTGATACAAAAGAGCAAAAATGGTTAAGCCCAAGAACAAAAACGTATCATTATTCAGTGCCATGGTAATGTCAGTGTAATGTCAATAGGAATAAAGGAACATGTGTAAAGAGGACGACTCATGCTTGGATTTCGAACAGTTTTAAGACAACGATTATGCTTTACGTCTTATCCTTTAATCATAGTAGTAGTGGTAGATCAGGAGACTCATAACAGTTGTTCTTTAAAGGACATTTAACAGGGCAGGTTCATTTTATATGGCTAATTAGCGGTAGGGATATTTGAGGGCGGGGCCTCTCATATGACGCACACCTGCACACTTGCTCGCCTGTTCCACTCTTCGTTTTCCGAATGCCAGGAAGTATTCTTGCCTCGCTTCTGAAGCAAGTGACTCGGAAGACATGTGCTATCAAGCAAGCGTACTCGACATTGAGAAACACCCCTAGTCTTCCTGGGGTCCATATTGGTCCTCAACGCTTAGGGGAACTGTAATGTGTCATTTAAAGTCGTCCTATTATGTGACGGACTTTCCCATTTATACATAAATTATCAGTCAAATCTGCCGGCATGAAAGTGAACCTCATTATGGAGTTACTGTTATTACTTTTCAGAATGCAATTGCCTTCCGTAATCTTCTGAGGAATTTATCGTACAGTGTGTCAGGTGTTTCAATGTTGCCTTCCGGTAGTGAACATTGAGTATTGAGAATTTTGAGAAGCCTCATTATTATTTTTAGAATGAATTAACAATACATCCTACCTTATCTGCCATGTCCCGAGTAGACTCCAATGGACCACACTGTTGTATGTGTAAAATAAAAAGGTTAGTTGCAAAATCTACCATTTTTTTATTACACCAAATTAAAAGATGTTTAAAAAAACAAACAAGGCTTACCTTCCGTTGCCAAAACATTCACTCTATGTCCATGTTACACTGGAGTAATTTAAAGTCCACACAATAACTTTGCAGCATCTCTAAAGCTCACTAATAACACTATTTTCTTATAATATGTACACAATAAAGACTTGTAATGTGTTGATGTTTGTATTATTATAAAAATAGGAATTGCTGAGCTTTAGAGGTGCTGCCAGTCAGATTATGTCAGTTCCTTCATCTCTTTCGCCCATCTTCAGATCATCTGCTTGTTCATTTATTACCAAAGATGATCAGCTTGATTGCTTTGTCTTCTTTATTGACAAACAGTGCATTGTAAATGTAAGACTCAGGAAGTTAACAGCTACAAACTCACACACGCACGATATACAAACATTGTACTGTACACGGAGGAGCACACGCACATTATATTACACACACACACACTCACACCAGCGAGCACACACACAGATGCACGCATACTCACGGTATATTACAGCATTATAGTACATTACAGTGGGCTGCTCCAATAATAAAAGCAGTAACACCTATAACAGTTTCAGGTAAACAGAGAAAGGCAGACTACAGCTGATTACTGAGCTGTTCTTTTTTCAAGAGAAACCAATACATTACACACATACTGAAAACAATGGCAAGCAATAGGAAACTAAATAAATTAAAATTCAATAAAAGTAGAAAAACACTTTTTTCTGCATGTGTCTTTAGCCAGACTGTTTTAGTTATTTGATCAAACACTGTGAATGACCTAACACATGAAGAACACAATACATCTGCCATTTGTGGGTAAAGAAGACCTTGACGTTCACAGTTTTGGGATAAATGCTCTCCTTGAAACCACACTGAAGGGTTTGTGTGATTTAATGTACATCATCAGGAGATGCAAGTCAAAATGTTTTTGAGAAAACATGCATCTAAGAAGAAAAGTGAGCTGTTAGTCAGTGGAGATACAGAGTGGAAGCAGAGTGAGTTGTACAGAGAGGCTTTAGCAGAAGAAAGAGGACGGCTGGGTAGAGCAGGGAGAGAGGGAGACAAAAAAAGAAAGAGTAATCTCTCCACACCCAGCCTCATTTTTATTCAAACACCAGTGTCGAGCTCTGCTTCACCCCCTCCTTTTCCTTCTGTAATATTTCTCCTCTGGCCCCATCTATTCCATATTCCCTTTCACTCTTTCCCTCTCATCTCCAGCCTCACCTACCATATCTATTACACCAGAGCAACAGGAGAGGAGAGAAGCCTCCAGAAAAAGAAATGCCTTTAAAAGATGAATCCACCCTAAAGCACTTAGAGGTGGTGACACACCTCGCATTTCTCTGCCTATTTTGTCGAATATTGTTACTTTTATCCCATTCCGTGGTTAATTGGCCAGAGACAATGTAACATCATGTTGTTATACGCCCACCACAGATGCAGTGGATTCTGAATGGATTTCTCTATCTTACACATCTGCAGTAAATGTCAGGTTTGGGTGTCAGTCCCTCAGTAACAGAGAGCAAGGGCTTTTGTCTGCTGCCATTTGTACCACTATTCAACTGTCGTCCCCATTGAGTGGAACAGCAAACCTGAATTTGAGACTGTGGACACGGATACATGCTAACTTTTTTCAGAGCAGCAAGTTTCCACAAAGGTTCCTGTAACACTAAATCCACAAGATTATGATTATGTTATGTCAAAATAGAGGCATATTTCTATCTTTTCTTTTATAGGGGATATCCACCTTTAATCATGACAGTAGCTCAAAACAGTGCTGTATGGGGATGTGAAGCAAGAGGAGCTGTTTTGGGTGCCTCTTTGTGCATAAAAGTCCCATTCCTTATTCTAATAAACACAGGGATACTTTATCTTGGGTGGATTTGTTAGCTACCCTATCTCAAGAATCCATGTGCTATTGCATCAAAAAAGGATTCAAGGCGGTCTAAAAACAACTCTGGAGATGAGTTAGAACGCTTGTTTCACTCGCATTCATAAATATGAGTTATTCAGGAGTGGATATTTGTTGGTTTAACACAAGGTAAACTGTAATTGGGGTAACAATATTTATCAAATTAAAGGTTATTCTTCATTCATCTTTTTGCAAGCTCACATGCATACTGTAGGAACATGCATCCATGATTTGAAATGGTTTCACACTACTGTAATCACAGATGGTGATAATGTACCAAGAATGCTGCGATAAACTAGATAAAAGTAATGAAGAACACTGGGAAATCAAATCTAACAGATGTCCTGAGTCTTAGAAGGATATATAGTTTTTGTGATACCTAAAAGAGACAAACGATATGCCTTGGTGCTGAACACTGAATACATGCACAGATGCAAATTCAGTTAACTAAATAATCATATTTTTGGACATACTTTCCCAGTGTAAAGTGTAAACAGTGTGATTTACTTTGTAATGTAGCATAGGATGGCACACAGCTGATGTCTGAGAACTATTTTTAAATCTAATAATGGTCTACAGTGAAAAAGCACAATATATGTGCGTAAAATAGTAATGAATAACAAATAGTTGCAAAAATGTCAAGGATGGAGTTTCATTAGAAGCTTGGTGATCTTTCTAACTAAAAACTCTCCATACAAAAAGAGAAGCACTTGAAAAGCTTGATGTCAAACTCTCCACTTTTAATAAAAAGGATTAAAAATGTAATTTAGCCGTGAACTAGGAGACGTGCGGAGGCATTCTGCAATGATATTATCAGGAAGCCTCTGAAATCTTGCTATTATTCATTGCCTCAAAGCGTATCTCAATGTTTTTTGTGTAACATCTTATTTACTTTCACAAACAGAACACTTTTAAAGCATTACGTTATATGCTCCTTTCTTTTATGGGTTGGATTTAGGGTGGATTTCACTTTTAATAAGCACTTCAGAAAAATAACATCAAAAAACAATTTATCTCAGGAGCGCTTATAAAGCACTTAATCTCGTATTAATCTTAGTATATAGTGCAAGATTTACCAATCAATTATCGCATTTTATGCAGCAATGTAAAAGAAAACCTCACATCCGTTTCCTGAGTTATCCTCTCTGTGCTCAAACCAAGACATGTCATGGTATAAATACAAAGCCAACTGTAGATCATTCTCAAACACTGACACAGGGTCAGGTAACCCTCTGAAAGCTCACATCTAACCTTGGTAAATAGAGGAACATAGAGCAAAGGATAGATTAATCACACTTAGCTAAATGCAACATAATACTTGTATAAGCCTGTCTGGGATGATTGCTTTCATTTCTTCTGCATGACATATTTTTTAGATGGCGTTCAATATGAGGATTTGGGCACACTTATCATCTTGCTCTCTGTTAAACCCCCGATCCAGCGCTGCCACTGTTTCTGCTCAGACATTTATTTACAACCATTATGCCTCTGAACCACTGACACCCTCCCAGTTGATCTCAATATTTCCTCATAAAATGTTCAATAAGCTCTAGTTGCCGGGCAACAAATGCAATTTTGGGTAGCCCAAAAAAAGTGGCACATTTTTGGAAGTTTCAAATAGTCATAGACCTCTCAATGTCACAATGCTCCTAAATAAACAGAGTGAGGGCTGCTCCAAACATAGTGCTGTAGGACATGTTAGCGGTGAAACGAGTTGAATGGAAACAACTTAATACTGTCACTTATTTTGTGTGCACGGCTCTAAGGGGATGACAACTCAAAATACAACATCCAATCAGTGCTGCAGACTGGTAATCCTCGGGATGTGGGAGCAAACCCATGACTAGAGGTTTGGGCTGAAGGCTTTCTGTTACAGCTGGTAATCTGCTCAGCGTTCAGATAAAACAGATTAGGCATTCTTGATATTACAGTGTGTCAGGACCGGTGCATCAAACCTCGCATTTCCGCACAGAATCATGACAAACAAGCCTCTGATTCCCTTCTTGACCCTTCCAGCATTTTACTATCTTTTCCTGTTAGTTCCCCTTCTCTGACATGTCTGAAAAAAATCAATCATTGTTGCGTGTGAACGAGTGTTGCGTAAAGGTTGCCGTCCACAGACGTGAATAGGTCACTTCATTTCATTTCATCTGCAATCTGACACAACAATATTAATCACTGATGTCAATCTGGAGGAAATGTTGCTGTCACAACAGAATCTAACAACATGGGACGTGTTCAGCAGCCAGAGAATGAAAAAAGGAGTTGAAACAAAGGCCCCTGCCTGCCTGCTGTCGAGCGATTACCATCTGGACGGCGGCCATACCATCTTTGACAGAAATTAGATTTGTTTCACGCGTGAACAGTACATGAGCATTGGATTTCTGGTTTGTTCTTGTGTTGTATTAATGCCTGACTGGCAGTCGGCTTAAGTGTTTGCAGCCAAATCACAAGAACATTGGATGGGAATACTTTTTCAGCCTTTCAGGATAATCTGGCCACTGCTGTTTCTTCTCAACAGGTGCTCCTCAGCAGCTGGTAATGACTCAATATCCACAGTCTCCTAAGCTGCTTTCCTCTTCTCCCACACTCTCAAGTTGCTTCCCAGATAGGAAACGGACGTATAACACTGCTCTGGTTTCATATTTCTTTATCTGATTTTGGTTTCCTGGTCTATAATTGCCTTTACTCAGAGGGCATGTGCGCTGATTGTAAAACATCATCCATAATGAGTAACCTCTGAATTAAGTATTTTAAGTAGGCCAAGCTTTTCAAGCTCTCTCTGTGAAAGGGTTTATCTTCTTTCTTTTGCTGCATAAAAAGGAGTCAAACACAGCACCATGAAACCTATTTTTTCCATTTTCTTTTGTCTGCAGTCAACTTTAAAGTTTGTTCCAGTGATGAGTCAGGCAGAGGAAGATAATCATAGAGAGCTCACAAAACACCGAAACACAATTAATTGTTTGATGCTGTAGAGAAAGTGAAATAATGAGCAAATGGGAAATACAAATCCCATATCATAATATGTACAGACTCTTCAATATGAAGATAGATTCAAAAAGTCCCATTTAACTTTTGTCTCTCGCCTGGATTCAAATTGTAGCAATTTTCACCAACACACTGAAGCAGTCTCAACGAAACGTTATGGAGATAAGACCGTCTGTGAGGGCTCTCCGGAAACACTGTTTCAAAAGACTCTTTCTCAGGCTTTTAGGCCAGTTTGTGTTTCTGTATATCAATGTCAGTTTTCTCTTCACAGTAGCATGTTTGTGAGATTCATAGTCCTCTAATCATTGATCCTTGAATCAACCAGTCAAGCTGGTAAAAACTGATCCTCCACAGAGATTTGTGATGAAAAGGGATGGTCAGTTGGGATTGTACCCATTACAGTGAGTCCAGACACTATTTTCTGCTTTGTTTTTCCCTCTTGCATTTAGTCTTTGTCAGTTTACTAAAAGGTGTGAAATGGGTCTGTCCGTCGACTCGTAGTCATGAGGCCACAAAAACAGCCACAGTGATTTAAAAACATGTAGAGTGGTTTATATCCAGGAGTGGTGAACAAAAGTGAATGAGGGTAAAACAGACGTGTGAAGAGATGACAGCCTGCTCGCTCAGACTGTACACTCGTCAAATATTTCGTACTGTATCACTCCTCTGTGGTTACACAGATTCCGTAGGAGACTGGTCATCGATGTTGTGCCTCATCGACTGAACACTGGTCAGGATCTTCTTCTGGTGTCCAGCTAGAGCCACTCCGATCCTCTGAAGATCTCTGCAGAAACACAGACAGAGGAACAGATGACGTCTCATTATCATCATCATCATCATCACCATCATCATCATCATATCAACTTGGCTGCTTTTTAAATGAACTACATTTAATTTTCTGACACTGGGGGGCCCTTAATCCAACTATATTTTGGTGGCATTTCTGATCATTGGAGTTAGTCATTGCAGTCAGATTTTCTTGGATATGATTACATCGTGATCCTGGTTCAGGAGGTTTTCACCAGGGGCCAAATGGTCAACATACATTGTCCACTGATCTCCAAAACAAACCGGGTGAGGAAACGTTTAGAGACAATGCAATGCTATGTAAAAAAATCAACAATAAAAAAGGAAATATTCACTTTATGACTCTTCATAGGATCTAAAATTAGCCAGAATGTGTCTGACAAAGTTCAGTTCCCTGCAGTTATATGAAGGTTAAAAAAAAGAAAAAAAGAAAATGTCATTGTGTTGCTTAAATCTGTGATTTATCCATTGAAAGTGTTTAAAATACAGTCCACTGGCATACAGCCAATACTGTATGCACTGATACTATGTGAAAGCATACTTAATTAATCCCTGTGGGGAAACCCATTCTCTGTGTTTGACCCGCAGTGCAGCGCACAGGGACAGACTCCAGGTCTGAGACTGGAGCCTCGGTCACAGATAAAGGCTGGGGCGGGAGACACATCTCAGCTCTCAGACAGCAGGAGGGATGCTAATTTGCCTCCTGTGCAGGCTTGTTTAGGCATGAAAAGCCACAATGGACACACAGTTGAAAAAGCAAACAAAATGCATACCTACAGTAAATTATACTTTATTATAGTAAAACTACCCGTTTTTCTTTAAATGGCACATGGTACAGGAAGAGAAAAGCGGATTACATTTTCTTACTTTTAACACATTCCAGGAAAAAAGAGGGGAAAACACCAGGTTTGCCAGGTGTGAGAAATATCTGCAATAGCTTAAAAAACAATGTCTTAAACATCATCCTTGAGGACGAGGCTCAGGGCCGCCCCATGCCAACTTGGGGCCCCAAGCGACATTGTGAGATGAGCCCCCCCCAACCGAGTGAAAAAAAATGTTTTGGAAACAAAGTAGGCTACTTTGCAAATATAATTCCTGTTTATTATTATTATTATTATCAACACAGTTACTTTTTTATACAGTGAGGTAAATGGTAAATGTGCATGTATGTCGTTCAGTATGCGTTTACAGGTGAATTTACGTCTGCATTTCCTGCCAAATACTAGCCTCAAAAAGATTAAAATATAATGAATGCAAATAAACTACTTCTACTAATAATAATAATCAATTCAATAATATAAATACTATATTATTTTATTATAATATAGCTGTAATATAGTCAAGACAAAACATGCTTATGACATGCTCAAAAACTGATATTTCTTAAATCTGTATTCTAGTTCCCTCTGTCAGCAATGTATCAACAACACACACACATTTCTATCAGTATTTCTCTGTGTTGTGGTTGACATGATGATGACTGTTAGGAGTTAAGGGGACAGGCTGAGCGTCACCATGATGATGACTATTAGGAGTTAAGGGGAGAGGCTGAGTGTCACCATGATGATGACTGTTAGGAGTTAAGGGGAGAGGCTGAGCGTCACCATGAAATGTGCAAATTGACATAAAAATGAATAAAAGGGGAAAAAATGCTCCATGTTTTTTAGGCTGTAAACTTTAACTGTTATGTAAGCCAACTAGACAGACAGTTTATCACTCTTCCTCCTGTACATTAGCAGATCAAAGGCATAACATACTTGAATGAATGATAAATAAAGAATGCTGGAAATAACTGCATCTCCATTAGCCTATATGCTGCAGAGACCGTCTTCATGTCATGAATTGCAGCTGATGTTTTAAGATGGCAATTGGCAATTTGACTTATACAACATTCGCAAGTTGTACATTTGACTCATACAATAACCCACCTTCGAGTGATGCTCTAGTTTCTTCATGTTTTGTTTTTTGCGCCGGACTGAAACTGTCTTTTCACCGACATCTTTTCACCTGCACTAGTGGCCGTATCAAAGCCGTGATTGGTCAGATGTCGATTCATTACAACGGTGTCGGGTTACAGACGTGCTCCCCTTGTCACCTCTCACTCTCGCGGGGGATGCGTGGAGAACTGTGCACAGCAGCTGAGGCCCTCTGGGCGGGGCCCCCTGCGCAAGGCGGGGCCCCATGCAGCCTGCGTGATTGGCCTATAGGGAGGGGTGGCCCTGACGAGGCTGCTTATTGTTACGGCATATTTTATGACAGTTTATCAAGATATACAGTATGGTCTTTCTGGTGTTGCACTAGGTATTTTATATCACATTCAAAATAAGAGGAAATTAGATGATTCTGAGAGATTGTTCAGAGAGACAGACAGGCGTACACATGGACCAGCAGCCAGCCAACCAGCTGCCCTGCCAGTTGTCTGACTAACAAGACAGACTTGGCAGGTGAACAGCGTGAGACGTGCTGGAAAGGCAGACACTCAAAATCAGAGAGGCAGTAAAATAAGTGGACTTACTCGGCTGTGATATCTGTGACGAGTGGCAAAGATGTGAAGCCGGAGCCCAGGAAGGAGTCTCTGTACTGGGTCATCTTCAACGCAGCCAGCCAATCCTCCACGGAGCTCACGCTGCTCAGGTCTGGAGCCCCGCGGTCTAACAAGGGATGATGGGAAGGTCTGAAGGCAGTGGGTACAAACAAAAAGGCAAGGAGCCATTAGAAAAAAGGAAGAGTATAATTGTGTATGTAAATAATACAGTATTATTAATCTCTTCTCACGCAGGAGGGATGTTATTAGTGCCGGTTTTGAGGGATGCAGGATTGCGTATCATTTTGTCCAACATGCTGACGAGATCGGGGAACTTTGGTCGCGAGTTCCTGTCTTTCTGCCAGCAGTCCAACATCAGCTGGTGCAGCACTACGGGACAGTCCATGGGCGCTGGCAGCCTGAAGTCCTGCTCGATGGCATTTATCACCTGGAACACAATGAGGGGGGGAGGGGGCAAAGAGACAAACCCACTGAGGATTAAAAGTCGATATGCACATTGTTTCTGGGTTTTATCATGAGTAGCATTTTCAGACGCAGAGGGAAGCTGTTTAAAGCTCACCTATTATGCTATATTTTAACAATATATTATAGGGCCATATCTATACAAAACATGTCTCTGAAGTGCTTTGCTCAAAATACCAAACAGATCACCCAATTAGCCATGCCTCTGGTATTTCAGTCCTGTTACAAAAATGCTGATTCTGGGTCCGTAGCTTTAAATGTAAGCGAGCTGCTGCTGGCCACGCCCCTTTCCCCATGCAAGCAGTGAGCTCTATTAAGAGAAGAGTGTCTACTCTACGGCAGAAACTCAGCTAAACGCTGCCATGATTAAACGCCATATTATGTTCCAAAGCACATCAAGGATTATTTCTGAAACAGTATGGAGCTCAAACACTTTCTCTCTTGTGGGTTTACCACAAGGTGAGTACCTTTTATATCTGGCTTTTTTACACATATCCTCTCCAGTACAGCGTTAGCTCTGAATGTTAGCGATGCTTGCTAATGTAAACACAGACCATGTTACTTCCAAACATGTTGCGCATTGTTTCCAATACAGCGACGTTTCTGATAGCGGTTGGGCTGTGGGCGGAATGTTGCCAGGAGTTCAACCTAAAGCCAGCCCATATTTTAGTAATGTCGTCATGACCGCAGCAAATCTGGATCAGCTCTGTTGTACCCCCGATTTTAGAGATGTAGTTAAGGAGGTAAAGAGAGAGTGTTGTATTTTCAGACACTTTGTGAGTATCCTTACACACCGGGGACACATATTTATGTATAAAAGACATAAAAAAGAGCATTTTGCATAATAGGTGACCTTTAAGCTAAAAACAAAATCTCTGGTTTAAAGAATGTTAATACCTGCTTATCGGCAAGCAGACAAATGTAGCAAATAGCTGGTGAACATAGCGAAGCATACAACAAGATGTTTCCACAGATCCAAATAAATGCTGATGTTTCTTTCAATCAAATGGATGTGCAACTTCAATGTTAGCAACTGCTAACACATTTATCATTTATCAACTTTATCAACTTTATGAAGTGATGATATGTCAATGTGTTGATGCAGCGTTTCTCCACAGCCCCTCTGTGCTTTATGTTATAATATTAAAAACACAGTGAGAGGGCAGTAAACACATTTTACGGCTTCTTATTATATTACATTATATATTCTTTTGTGTTCCAGGGGTGATGGAATGTGTTTATAATATTGAGATGGATTTTATCAAATCATTCAAGGATTTGACGCTGTAAAGTGATTTAGTGAGCAGAGTCTGTGGGGAACTATTGCAGTTTGAAACTGGATTCAGGTGTAGAGGAGTGTTGGCCTCCACCCACACCCCCATAACCCACACCTTTTGATGAGGAGGCAGAGAGGGAATAAGAAGGAACCTAGACTGCATCAACAGCAGTTTTGGAAATCTAACAGCCATTTTTCCATACCCTTGGGTCCTATGGTGGTATTCTACTGTTTTAACCCACAATAAGGCGATGTGTTGTTTCCTATAATAGAAAGAGATACTGTTAGCTGGGGCATCTAAACTCTCATTTATTTGCATATTTTAATGTACACTTCCCATGCAGTTAAGTTGGTCCGATATGTATTTCAGTAAAAATAAAATTATGTTATTGACATAAATGGGACACAGGACGCACTTTCTTTCTGTGTGTTTCAATTATAGAGGGGACACACTATTTGAAAGAGATGTATTTTCGTCATCAGAGGTCAGTAAATTGCACAAATCATGGTTCTATATATTGCTCAGGATTTCAAAGGATTGAAAGAGGCAAAAATATCCAAAGCTGAGTCCCAGTCTCTTGCTGCTGTTTAGGGGACACCTTATATCTGGAGTTTTGATTTGTGAGCTTCTGTTGGCAGAGAAGAGAGAGTCTTCTCTTGTTTCAGCTCCTTTGTGATTTTGAAAGGTGTATTTCTAAAGAAGAATCTTGCCTTGTTCAGCTTTAATTAAAAGCACAACAAAATAAGAAAACTTAAGAGGATTCAATTTAAATGTGAAAACTTCATCTTGACCCAGCGTGCTGTCGCACAATATATCCAGATATTCATCGCTAAGCAGCAGTGACGCCTGCTGCAGTCTCTGATGTCGAGGCAAGTAGTTTTACACAGAGGAGCTTTTGATTTCATTATTCCAGTGCTTGGCTGAGAAAGATAAGGATTTGTCGAGGCTTTTCTGAGAAAACTTTTAGGCAAGAATTGTGTATTGCAGAGATGAGTGCAGAATGTAATTATCCCGAACATCACAGATTTCCAAAACTCCTTTGACTGATTGAGTAACTAGCTGCCTTAACACTCGTAACAAATATGAAATAAAGGATAAATTGCTGTGATCATTATCTCAAATTATTCGCCCCGTGCCAGTAATGTGAGAATCTTTTTTTTCCGCCAACTCATTTATGCCTACCTTAATTATGATAGTCATAATGTTTAAAACTCACACTGCTGTATAAATTCATTGCTTATTACATGTTCTGTGTTCTTTAAGGATTCAAACAAGATATTTCTTTCAGCTGTTTTCACACATCACCTATCTGCTATCATCTTTCCCAGTGTGTACAAGGTGAACAACATCTCTATAGCATCAGGAATCAGAGCAGCGGTATGGACAACCGTCTGGAGCCTGATAGTCAGCTACAGTACCATCTAATGTATCCATAATTAGGAATATGAAAAAGTACTACCCAAATTACATCCTAAATGATTCATGTATGATTTAAGTAAATGCAACCATTTACTTAAATCATAAATAAATTTGTAACCCAACGGTTACAAATTAATTTGCCTTCTTAACAAGCATTAGATAAGAATGTAGATGCAACCTTCTCAGCACAGTAAATATGAAGCTTCCCCCAGCAGCAGGTTAGTTTAACAAAAATAAATGAGGTTGCCGTGCAAACAGTGGACTCCAGTAAATCACTGCAACTGGTCAAGAAATAGTCACACATTGCAAAACCCCCATTGTTGTTTTGTATAATTATTGTAAACAAATACTTTTTGTACTTATTTCGTGCGCAAGAGGTCCGTACATTTGATAGGTCTTTGTGCCAAGCTTAAGTTCATATTGTGAACGTTTTCATTCTTTCAATTTTGACCTTGGTTGTCGCTGCTCTTTTAAACTGCAACCAATGAGGTAACAGCTGTATGCAATTTAACCACTCTTTGATAACTGATACCTTCCCCTAGTTTTTCTAAAAGCTGTCCTCTTTGCCCTAAATCAGGGTAAGCCAATCGTATCCCAAGAAGGCAGCTTACATCTTAATATAAGTAAATGTTGTTATGTTAATCCAGAAGTAAAAATACAGGGAGTTATCTTATTAAGGTCAATAAAATGTTATTTTCTAAAGTTGTATTTCCTGCAGGTCATTATTTTCCCATGATACCACATTACCTGCACATTATCTTCCATAGTTGACCTGTCCTGCAGCAGTGCTCTGACATGTCCTATACTGCCTTCCTGACAAAATGTGCCATTCTTTCTGTTACTTGATTACCTCTGCCTATTTATAAACTTTTTCCAGCTAACTTTTTTCCTCTTGGACGTGGCTCTTGTGTCCTTGCTGTTATTGTTGACCCAATTTCTTTATTTAAATTATACTTGTTCTGCCTGTGATTTTGAGCTTTTGAGGCCATATCTAAGCTGATGCTCTGTCTGTGACTGTACTGCTGCTGCGTTTTCAATGACATCTGCCTTAAACAAAGCCAAGTGCAATAGAATATCTTGAAATAATACTTCAAAATGTCTTTCTAAGCACTTCCAATGAATTTAAAGTTACCAGCCCGTGTCATTGTTCGAGTAAGCCTCCCGAACAGGAAACTAGGGGGATGCTGTGCTTCTGCCACTGTAAATTCAGCACTGGGGATTTGTCTGCTCGCTGCCTGAACTCTAGTTGACCCCGACACACTTCTCAGACTTTGTGCCGCATAAATTCTCTCCAAGCAATGCTGTCAATCAAAATAGCAACGAGTGTAGTAAAACATCACAGGTCTCTTTCATGATTAATTCATGTCTAACACAGCACCTGTGGTGGCTCTGCTGACAATTTCACCGTTCCGTGATCTTTGAAATCGCTTATGTGTGCGCCTGTATGTGTGTGTGTGTGTGTGTGTGTGTGTGTGTGTGTGTGTGTGGGTGTGTGTGTGTGTGTGCCTACATGAGTGTGGTTCAGTGTGTGTGTGTGTGTTATGTGTGAGTTCAGGGTGTGAGGTTTATGCATAGTTAATGCCCCAGCAAACCCTCGTTAGCTACAGTATAATGGTAACACACACTTTCCCCATCATTATACACTGTCTGTGCCATTATAAAACTGTCTCTGTCATTATACTGACTCTCTGCCATTACCGCTGCACAGACGGCTTCTTTTGCTGAGGAGCAACCATAGGGGAATGAGGGGGGAAGCCGCGAGGGGGGAGGTGAAGAGAGACGGCAGGGGGGAGGTAAGAGACGGGAGGAAGGTGTGAAATATTGGAAATAAATGGCTGATGTTGTACAGCTAGACATGGAAACCGCTCTCTGCTGACCCATACGGGGGTGTGATTTATTTTTATTTGTTAAAATGTGTGTCTGGTATTCAGTCCTAAAGGGCATCTCACCACTGATTACCCCTTCATTAATGGGAAAGCTAACAAGAAAGGAAAACTTCAGATACAGTACAGTTTAATGAGGTTGAAAGCAGGTTACAAATGCTGGAGTGGAACTGGGTGTCTTCAAATGCAGTCCACGAGGGAAAATAGGACAAAACAGCTCCAAATATTTCATTAAAGGTCCCCTATTATACTCTTTTTCATTAATATATAATAGGTCTCAGATATATACAAAACATGTCTCTGAAGTGTTTGGCTCCAAATACCAAACAGATCATTGAAGCATCCCATAATCCCCTCTGTTTCAGCCCTGTTTCAAAAGTGCTGATTCTTACTTTAGATGAAAATAAGGAGCCACTCCCCACGCCCCTCTGAGAGATATTTGGTTAAGAATAACACAATGGTGCTTTAGGAGATTCAGGTGATAAGGTGTGGGGGGGGGGTTACATTGGTTGGTTATTGGCTAATGGTTGCAAAACCTAGAAAAACAAGTGGCCAAAATCTGATCAGCTCATTTTCAGACAGGTTTTTATGTAAATGGCTCAGGGCAAAAGGAGAGCAACTATTTTTTCCAAAAAAAAATCAGAAATTCTTTACACAGAGGGGAGGGGACACATGTTTATGTATATAGTATAAGACATGAAAAAGTGGATTTTGCACAATAGGTGACCTTTAAAGGAAGTTACCAATCACGTTTTCCAAGTCAGCAGGGTTTGGTAAGGTTTTTTTCAGCCAAACATTTCTTTTTTGGAGGCTTGCGTTATTCCAAGGTTCCTCTGTGTCAAAGCCATTACATCTAGTTTGTAAAATGGGATTTGGAGTGCTTTGAAGTGGGTTTTGAGTCAAAACTAACTATAATCTGATTATCACATTTCAGCTAGGTATAGGAACCTAAAAATAAAAAGTGAAACCTCCTTTTCAATGTACTGTACGTGATCCCCTATAGCTTTAAACATTAAAATGTAACACCCAAAAGAAAGGATAGAGGTTGTTTTGTTTTGGTTGTTTTAACACAATAGCAGCAGAGACTGTGCACTTCTTTTTTAAATAATTACTAAAATAGCTAGCCTTAAGGCATACATGTAATGCCAAATTACTTAATTACACCATTGTGATGCCAACAAAGAAGAAGAGGAATACAAAATAAAAATGCTGCAGAAAATGGATCCCACTGGCAGGTAATTGGGATAAAGATGTCAAGGCAATGAGATATTCCCTGAAGAAAAGATCAACAGAAAAAAAGAAACCCCGATTCCTTTTGGACGGATGTTCCAGGAACAAACATTTCTGTGACACTTAAATTGATGTCCTCATTTTCCCTGTGCTTTCCTAGACATGCAGACACCCTGCTGTGAGAGACGGCAAAGGAAACAAACAAGCACAACCCGAGAGCGCGCCGACCTACACCCAACCCCAACACAATGAATGAAGCATGAAAACCCCCCAAAAAACTATCTTTGTGTTGCTCACGCACGCACGCACGCACGCACGCACGCACGCACCAACGCACGCACCCACGCACCAACGCACCAACGCACGCACGCACGCACGCACGCAGTGACTCACATCTTGGTTGCTCATGTCCCAGTAAGGCCTCTCTCCGTATGCCATCACCTCCCAGGTGACTATCCCGTAACTCCAGACATCTGAGGCCGACGTAAACTTCCTGTATGCAATGGCCTCCGGGGCCGTCCAGCGCACTGGGATTTTACCTCCCTGTGAGAGAAAGGAAAAAAGCGAGGGTAAGTGATGCGAAGTCTTGGAATGTAAAGCTCCACACTCATGGCACAGTACTAAATAGAGGCCACAGGCAGCATGTCATAAACCTCCAGGTGAGGACTAAATATTAACATTATGGTCATCGAGAAAAATACAGAGACATGTATGTGAATGCATACTGTTTTGAAACGCAAAGAGATAGCAAACAGTACTGAAAGAAAACTATAAATGAAGACAAAGCAGGTGTTTGAGCCTGTAGTAAGAAGGTTAACATACAACTATCCCACTATTTTTTTATAAAGTGTGAAGACATTGTGCTGATCTAGAGTCAAAGAAAGGAAAGGTTTCTACAGGTTGGTTTTGACTAGGCTTCACTCTCATTTATTGTATCAACAGTCACCTTGTGCGTAAAATGAAATGGTATATTTAAGATGAAGGAAAATGTATTAATGAATTATTGCTACAATATCCTTGTCTTTTAGCTTCTGACTTACTTTCTACATTACCTGTCTCGCTCATTTAAAATGTCATAATATAATAGTAACTATGACAAAGTTTGTGTTTCTTTTGGTTTAATACTCAATGATGTCACTTTTGTATTAAATCTTGCTGCATTTATACAATCACCGCTGTTTATTTTTAAAGAAAGGAATTTTAGCATCAGTGATTCACAAGGGCACATGTATTTCCCCCGTGTGAGTGTGTGGGTCCTCACCAGTGAGCTGGTGTAGGTCGGGTCAGAGGTGTCCTCCTCCAGATATCGTGATAATCCAAAGTCAGACACCTTACACACCAAGTTACTGTTCACCAGGATGTTCCGAGCAGCCAGGTCCCTGTGAACATAACTCATTTCCGCCAGGTACCTGGAACATCAAAAGGATTTATTGTTCCGATGTGTGTGTTATCCGTCGCCAGCTACCTGGGCTACTATAAAAAGCTAATGGGATTTAGTGTGTGTGCGTGTTTGTTATCACTGCCAGCCACCTTTGATCAAATAGGAAAGGGATTTTATGTCTGTGTACATGTACACGTTTGTGTGTTATCACAGCCAGATACCTGCAGTAAAACACAGATAGGATCTAAAGTGCGTGTGTGTGTATGTGTGTGAGAGAGAGAGCAGTGTTTCAAGCTGAAAAGCCTGACAAGTATGTGTGTTCATGTGTGTGTTTTTGTGTGTGAGAGAAAGACATATTTCCAGCTGCTGATGTCAGATTAAGTAGAACACATGATCAGACAGCCTTTTATATTCACATGAAATCTCAATATGGTAGAATTGGTATTGTAACTTAAAAACCTTATTTTACATGATTGAAAATAGTTTCTTCTTCATCTTAACAATAACATGTGTGTGTGTGTGTGTGTGTGTGTGTGTGTGTGTGTGTGTGTGTGTGTGTGTGTGTGTGTGTGTGTGTGTGTGTGTGTGTACCTCATTCCAGACGTGATGCCTCTCAGCATACCCACCAGCTGGATCACTGGGAACTGCCCATCATTTTGCTGTAAAACCATAAAGAGTGACAGGATTGTTTTTTTGTTTCTTTTATCAGAATGTGTTCATATTAGTTATTTGAAGAACATCAAATTCAATTCAGTATTACACATAATAAGTCATGATAGGAGATTTAACCATTTCTGAAGGAATTAAAGCACCTCTTTCAAACCAGATGACAGTTTCATGTTACAAACATTTAAAAGTGGTTAATCTGAAGTCTTATTCAATAACAGAATTTGAGGTTATATCAGACATTTATTTAAAAAGCAACCCAAAGATTATCCAGCAGAAGATGGAAAAACCAACAGAAAGCACACATATCTTCAGGAGCTGCAGGCTTGTTGTTGTTACGAGACATGTTGACGAAACCCAGAACCTTTTTAGCTATTTTACTCTCTTATAAACATCACTGACATCCCTGCTGACATAGTTGCAGTAGAAGTGGTGTGTGTGTGTCTTTTAATTCACTTTGTGCATCAAACTGAGCTTTTGATGCTCCTCTAGCCTAATCCTCTGCAGAGAAAACCTTCTTCTAGACACACACACACACACACACACACACACACACACACACACACACACACACACACACACACACACACACACACACACACACACACACACACACACACACACACACACACACACACACACACACACACACACACACACACACACACACACACACACACACACACACACACACACACACACACACACACACACACACACACACACACACACACACACACACACACACACACACACACACACACACACACACACACACACACACACACACACACACACACACACACACACACACACCCCTCTGGGTCTTGAGGCTGCAAGATGGTCACGCAAGGACAGCAACACCATTGTGATCGATCAATGTGTGTGCGTGAATGAGTCCGCGGATGATTTCTGAGTCAAAAGGGGACCAAACATGAAGAAAGGAAAGGAGGGAAGGATCAAAGGGACGGACACACTGACAGACAGACGTGCAGGAAGAGGAGGAAGGAGCCCAGGAAGGGAGAGAGGAGGAGAAGAGGATTTACTGTCTTTTCTTGAAAAAACCCATTCCTTCTCAACTTTGTTTCCGTTTGGATTGTACTTTATGTGATTTTTGACCAAAGATAAATGTGCTCATAGATTCGGCAAGAACATTATATGAACACGTACAGTATTTAAGTGCTTCTTAACTATTTCACAAACATGATGTTAATGGTCTCTTCATTATTCATACATATGTTCTTCAACACCTTTAATTTGTTTGAAAAATGACACCTACTGTATACAACCTTGTGTTGGAAAGAATGTAAAAGTGCTGTCTCATAACTCCCAAGCTCATTACGGTGCTTTCATTCGTACCATAAGACTAAAAATGCTGATGAGGAAAATTTGACAAAATGTAAAGGTCCAAAATAAGGTGGTAAAATGTTTGATAAATAAATCCTACAAGTACTCTTTTACAAATCCAAGGCAGCACAGCAAGCTCAATTTGCTGATGAGGACTGTGTGAAGCTCACAAATACTCAAATATAAGTCTGCTAGCTGTTTCCGAGATCAAGAATTAAATGTCAAACTCAACTGTTTTATAGACGTTTAGATCAAGCTTAGTACAATATTCATTCTTTTATTGGATGGACTTTCAAAAGCTTCTCTTAACATATATTTAAAAGAAGCTTTTTATCAATGTTATAACATAAGCTATTGTTTTAAACATGTCTTATCTATTTCAAAAATAAATGTATATATCATGTATTTTTATTTATAATTTCTGATTAGATTTGCCTCCTTGCATTCCCGATGTTTGTGATTTGTGGTTCAAGCAGAGTAATTATTTCTGCCCTTCCTCTGCACAACATAAAAAAAGAAATTAAGAAAATATATTTGTTTCAATATAACATAACATGCAGCAGTACACTGTTAAAATGGTTATATCTGTTTGTATCTGTGTGTACAGATGTGTGTTTTTTACCCTGAGAAATGAATCAAGAGCTCCGTTTTCCATGAACTCTGTGATGATCATCGTGGGCCTGTTCTTGGTGACCACGCCCTCCAGTCTGATGATGTTCGGTTGGTCAAACTGGCCCATGATGGATGCCTCGGACAGGAAGTCCCTCCTCTGCCTCTCAGAGAAGCCGACCTTCAGGGTCTTTATGGCCACAGGAATCTCTTTCTTCCCGACCGGCTTCAGGCGACCTTTGTACACCTCCCCAAACTCACCTGAGGAAAACATGAAATTAAAGTATCCTGTCTAAGAGCAAATTAAAAAAGGTACAGTATACACATACAGTTTATGACTGTTCAGATGTTCAAACCATTTAGTGAGCATTCATTATTAAAATCCCCCTTCAATGAGACCAGAAGCAGCATATTGTCCTTTACAGCAGAGAGGTGTTAAACACATAAACACTCTCAGTGGTGGGAGCTGCTCTCTGCACGCTCAAACTGATCTGAGCAGCTTTGCTCGAGCAGATTGAGGTCGGGGGCTTTGCTCAAGGGGACATTGATGGTATTTTTGCAGACCAAAAGAACAACAGAGTTGAATCCCCTCAAAAGCTCGTCTCAGGGGAAGAAAAGGTTTGTAGCAAAGGTGGCAAACAAGATAAAAGGGACAATGCCATTATAATTGTGAAGGTATTTGGCTTTGCACACCGCATCTGATCTGGGTTAAACAAAGGCAGCAAGCAACTGTAATGAAATACATTTTTACATAAAACAAAGGTTAATCCGTGCCTGCAGTTTAATTTGTCAAAAGCATTTTCTACCCCTGTTCATGTGCCCTGAAACATCAATTTTATTTTGTTGTGGTCACATAGGATACCATCTTTTTTGTTAGCTATGCAGGTTAGTAGGCATTTGCTGCCTGAGAAGTGAGCAGGAGTCAGATAGGACTATTATAATGTTTACTCTACAGTATTACAACCTTTCATTATACAGTAATGATATCATCAGAGTTATTGACGACTAAGTTTGTGTTATTATTATTGATCAGAACTCGATCGTCAGACAATGCTTTCCTGTTTTTCCGAACGGTAACACTGGAAGGCTGACAATCATATAGGCCGTCATTGTCATTCAAATACAGGGATAAAGGTGGGCATGTTCAGACCTTCATAGTATTACAAAAGGTTGTTAACTTTAAATGGAAAAGAGGAATGGCAATGAGAGAAGAGAAAGGGGAGTTCAAACCCAAAATGTAACTTAATTAGCTGAAAACACATATTGGAAGGGGTTAAAGTTGTAAGTCAAAAATACGGGAAAAAAACGGCAACATATCAATAAAAAAGTAAAGCCTTTGCTGCTTTATCATCTAATTTTTATTATAAACCATCATTTACAAAATGAACATCATTCTGTATTAATGCATACTTTAAACTAGCAATTTAGAACATCACTTTGTCCTACAAATAATAACTGCAGTAACAGTTCAAGTAAGCAAAAGGGCAGTTTTCTCATAGACTTCCATACAATAGGACAATCGGAAATTGGAGTTGACCTCTGCTGGCAGTAAGAATGCCGATTTGAGCCACTTCACACTGGCTTTATTTTTCAGACCCCAGAGGTTGCCGCTTGGTTGGACGCATCAGTGCAGTGTCCCAGCATGCATTATGTTCACAACAAACATCAAAAAGTGTGGAGGGGAAACTGCCATGGTGTGAAAAATAATATTCTATTTCATGATACTTAGTGTTCCTCACATTTCCTTCCATAGTTTAGTTTTGTTGTTGTGGACTGTTAAACTAAAAGCTCCAGGAGGTTATCTTCGTCGTGTCTCTTCCTTTATTGCTTTCTAAAGCAATGATGTTGATCTGTTAATTGGTTGGTCATGGTTGGTTACAAAATATGAACTCTTCAACTCAGTGTGCAGAACATGTCCTACAGAGCTGGAGAAACAGATGTCTTTTGTAAAAATAAATGCAGCCATATGCTGCTTGGGGACATGAAAATTGAATATCGCTTCAAAATAAAAGTCCTCATCTCAGAGATATAAATCATGTGTGAATAATGGATGAGTGATGGGAATTGGATGACAGGCTGTGTCGTCCTGTCTCACTGTGATCTCTGCTCCACATCTCACCGCTCATTAAAACACAGCTGAAGGAGAGAGGGAAGGAGGGAAGAGAAGGAAGGAGAATAGAACGAGTGTGTTGGGAATAAAGAAAGACTGAAGGATGGAAATCAGACAGTGTTGATGATATGCAAAAAGAGGGGAAGAAGAATGGAGAAATAGACAGAGGAATGAAAACAGCAAAAAGAAAAAGGCATGTTCAGGTGACATCTCACTTTCTTTTCCTCTGAAATAGATTCAATCGAGGAGGAGATGAGAATTCGAAAAAATATTCCTGTTTTTTATTCCAAAATGTTGTCTTGAATCCACTGTATCTCAAGACACACTGTGATTAAATAAGGCCTGTCAGGTTATATATCATTGGTCCTCCATAAATTCAAGTGTTTCAGGATTTAAATAAAGTGCTTTTTGATGAATCACAGTTCTTACAATGTGAGTGATAGTAATAAGGAGAGTGGAAAAGAGGGAGAGGAGGAGGGAGTGAGGTGAGTTATTTTTATCATCTCCTTAGGGTGATCTATTCTTTTATCTTCCCTCCGCAATGTGTTGTTCCCCCTTGATTCTTTGTTTTAGCATTTCTCTATACGCAAACAAACTCTAAAACTCCAGAGGCGCTGAATTACACAGAGAGAGATGAAGATAAGAGGAAGTATCAAAGAAATAGAGAAAGAAGAACAAAAAGGAGACCGTCGGAGAGAGGAAGGAGGAGCTGCGGATACACTTTTACTTTCTATCGCAGCTGGATGGGAGAGATTAAATCGTTTAAGGGCTCAAAGTCCGACCACATTTCATATCACACAGGCTGATATTTTCCTCTCCCTCCCCGTCGTTCTCATCCCTCCTCTGTCACCTCTGGCTGAGGTGACAGACCTTTCCCTGAGAGAAATAAAGCGAGAAACGGAGGGATTACGGAAAGCCTCTCAGAGTGACTCAATAGAGCAAAGCTCTTACTCTCAGCGGTGAGGGTCTGAATCTGGTTGTGACCTTTACCAGCCCGAGCGCCATGGCCATTTGAGATTGGTTGATTTTGGGCCAAAGTAGAACACAAAAGTTATAAGGTAATTGGGGGATGACTTTACAGTTAACCCTGTAAAGCCCCCGGTTGTAATTTTACAACAGTACTTTTAAGTAAAAAAAGTGAGCAAATGTTTTTTTAAGAAAACATTTACATAGTCAAAAGGTCCTTTTGTTCAGCCTCACAATGCTATTGGGTATTAAATGTGTTTATAGGTCCTGCCCTCTGGCCATACACTCACACAACTTCCGAATCTTCAAACGAGCAACATCTCTTTGTTTTATTGGTCTGGAGTTGTCAGATTAAATTAAGATATTTTTGTTGTCATTATTACAATGTCTAGAACATGTACATATTCAGTTTTTGTGGAATACATTCATCAAATTTGATTTGGAGCAGCTTATGCCTTTGTTGCAATATTACATACCTGGGTCAGTGTGGTAGTCAAAAGGTGCATGTGCACCTGTCATTGCCCTTCTTATATGTTCACATATGGAAATAAAAAACAAATATAAATATAATGTCTTTGATAATTCACTATAACTAAGTTCTAAATGTGTCCTTGAATTAAGACCAGCATTGAATACATTAATACATTATTTCTGATAGCAGTATGTGAAATTATATCTCTAGCAATATTTTAAACTCTAGTTGTATCTTATCAGTTAATTAGTTTCAAAAAATACATTTAACTCTTCTCTGGTTCTGGCAGAAACAGTTATTTCTGAAATGTTTTAGTATGATAATTAACCTATTATCATTAGCCAGACAGTATTGTGTGACTTGTTGAACTGGTTGACCTGCATGTGCGGGTGTAGGTATTCCTTTTATTATGATAATAGGCTAAGCCAGGTAGTATTGTGTGACTCAAGTGTACAATGTAAATAGGATTCAGATGATCGGGACACCTGGAAGGGGGTGGTGCATGCATTCCTTTTAGTGTGATAATAGGCTAAGCCAGACAGAATGAACACTTGTTCCACCACCCTATCTATTCCTTCAGGTAATCTAATACAATATAATAACCATATGTATTATTGATACATATTTATTAATTAAGGCGAGACACCCCAGGTGAATAGGGTACATTTTTTAACTTAAAGGTATCAGCTAGAAATTTCTCCAGTTAATTACTTACAATAAGGCAATTGTCTTTTGTATTACAAGTTTTCTGAAATAGCATGTTTAAATATGCAAATTACCATTATCTCATTAAATATGCACATATTTTAACACATTTCAGGAATCGAAATCTGAACTTTGGATATAGCCAGATTCAAAATTCTTGTTTCATTTTGTAGTCATATTAGTATCTAAGGCTTTTACAGAAGGGTTATTGGATAACTCTTTTTATCACTCCATAAATCAGAAAATACTGTCAACAGCCCTAAAATATCCATTGTCGCCATGTTTTTAGGTATACAATGTTGTATAATTCAGGCTATGAATTATATATGAACAAACCCTTCTGTAAAAACCTTCATAATATTGATAGGAATATAACTGGAAGGTTTGGTGTATGTACGTGCTACTGAAGTTGACATTTCGAACTCAGAGTAGGAGAAAAAACTCATTTTGAGAAAACGACCTTTAAAGATTGCAGTGAGGCGCTAGCTAAACCCTCCTGTTCTTTGGATGACAGCTTGCGCATCGACGCACTCCGTGAAGGTATTTCATGTTCAGGGTCATTTTTTTTTTTATAACCTTGCTTCGTGCAAGTGACAATTGTTGTCGTCTTCTCTGTGAACGTTTTTTTCGCCGTTCTTTTGGCATTTTGAGATTTCAATTTCTAGCTGAAAGTTAACCAGGAAGTGTTTTAGCACACCACGTGACGCATCTGAACGAATCACGTTGTCAGAAATTGACACCAGCCAATGAGATTTCGTTTCTTGGTTTAAGACCCCTTTGTGCTTTCACGATTGGTTGCTGATACAAAGGAAATGACCATATTTGGATCCGATGAGATTGTGCAGGAGAGACGGAGCTTTCCAGCGATACCTCTGTTGACATGGTGCACACAGCGGTCGCGGTACTTTATGTTACGTTTGAATGCTAACTTTTGGTGAATTTAGGAGAAATCTACAGACGCAAATAGACAAACTATAGTAAAATAAACACTTAAATGTGTATTTTGTACGTTTTCCTTCCAAAAGCCTGAAAGAAAACATGTTATGGAATCAAAATAGCACAAAATCTCAAAATTGACCAGTACTTGAAAAACGATGTTTTTGCCTGCCGTGTCTCGCCTTAATGTTTCCATTTCAGAATGCCACCAGCAAAGAGAGGTCCTGGATTCAGTGTGCAGGATGTGATGCCATACAAAAAAGGAGAAAGTGATTTTGAGAAGGAATCAGAGGACAGTGACACTGCTATGAGTGAATAAGAGGCAGATGAAGATGCCTGTGGACAAGTGGACAAAGAAAACCAACAACCCAATTATGTGGACATCGAGCCCCAACCAAATAAACACACCAAGCCCTGTGACAGATATCGCTGGCTGCAAAAATATTTTATCAGTCCCAATACTGATTTTTCACAAACATGCAACGCAGCAAGTGTGACGTCCGTCTGTGCTTTTCCGACGACAGGAACTGTTTTTGGGACTACCATTGCATTACTATTTAATCAATGACTATTCATAACAAATATGACTAATGTGTGATTATTATATATCTCCAGTATCTCTCTTTCGCTCGCGCACACAAAATGGCTCGTTCCGCACACACACACAGAGTCGAGCTTTAATGAAACACAGAGACCCAGACGTAATAGTACTGTACTGCATCATATTATTTTCTAATCAATAATTTTTGAAATTATGATTTATTTATTACCATTTTTCCTCTTGGTCTCTCGCGCCCCCCTGGCATACCTCTGCGCCCCCCACTTTGAGAACCACTGGTTTAGGGTATGACTCACATATCCCTAATTATTCAAAATGATCTGCACAAGATCTTGAACTATATACTTAATAATAACCAATGTTGGGAATAACTCGCTACAAAGTAACGCGTTACAGTAATTAGATTACATCTGTCTGTAACGCAGTAGTGTAACGCTTTATTGTTGGTTCAGCAGTAATTACATTACAGTGACTACGCACAAAATTATCTCGTTACTTGCGTTACATTTAATGTCTTCGACTATCTGCATAATGGGAGAACACAAAATGATATCAAACGTCCCTTTTCACATAGCAGAGATAAACAGGCGCAGCAAACATCGTGGAGGAAATGTTGCCTGTTTCATTATTACATCCATGGTTTCCTCGGTGAACTTTCTGAAACATATCGAGCAAGAAATACGTAACGGGCAGCCGCCATCAGACAGGAACACTTTTGCAAGCAACCTGGACCAGTGTTATGATGATGAAACTGAGCTAAAGAAAACACGGCTGATGTTCAAACAAAGAGCAGAAAACAGAGGTATTGTGTTGTCTTTATTAGATTAAGGATTTGTGCTGATCCGGCATACATGAGGTTTAACTTCATTTTATTATTTCTCATCTGATTTATGTTGCATCTCAGGTGATTAAAGAGTAATCCAAAAGTAATGTTACTAAATACTTTCAGCAGTGAGTAACTAATAAGTAAAGTAAGGGATACTTTTTTCTAAAGTAACTAGTAGTGTGTAATGCGTTCTTTGAGTAACTGCCCCAACAATGATAATAACCTTTTTTAGGTAATTAAATTACACTATCTCTATCATGTTTAATACGTTGTTTCTGTCGACTTTCTATATGCGAAAATGTCTGTGGTAATCTATTTAAAAAAAACATGAGTGCAATACAAACTAGAATAATAATAGATTTGATTTTCAAACAAGGACAGGACTACAAGATTAGGTCCCAATGCAGGGACCCAGCTTAGTTAATATTTTAAATGAAGTCTTAAAAGTACTGACTGAGCCGTGGCCTTTAGGAGTCTGATGCTCTGAGGCAGTTCAGTGACTTTGCCCCTGTACTGAGTGGCATTGAGCTGCGTGTTAAAGAGTTCAAAATGTAACATGGAGATGAATGATATATGGCTATGACTTTAAGACCTTGAAATGTTATCACACATTTGATGCAATAATCCACATTAAGTATTAATATCACCTACAGAGTTTAATGATATTCTCTAGTATTTTGTAATCCCAAATTTCAATGCAATTTCATTATTGAAAAAAAGTTGTATCTGAGAAGTTGTTTCTTTTAACACATGTACCTGTAAAACTGATTGGATGGTGATGAGTGGATGCTCCTCTGGTTTAAATGGAGGCACACTGAATTTTGTGATCATATTTATGACCTTGTTTGGTGGGTTTTAGCATATTTTTACATATTTGTTCTTGATGTTTTATGCATTCTATTACGTTTTTTATGAATGTTATGCTAAAAAGTGAGTGTGTTTAGCATCTAACTTGGACCCCTTGGAGACAATAAATCGTTAGTGAAATGATTGAAGATGTTGCATAGATTCAGTATGCAGGGATCTGTTGCTAAAATAAGGCTTTTGATCTTAGCAGCTGTAAAATGTGTCCTTATTTTTGGTTTCTTATTATCTCCGCCAAGGACATTATGTTTTTCTGTTTGTTTGTTAGCAGGGTTATAGAAAAACCTGCAGACCCGATTTTCATTAAACTTGGAAAGGGGAAGAATATGAAATGTTGCTTAAGATCGGAATCAATACGAGGATACACACATTATTTTTCTCCTACGACCACCAAGCTTTCCGAGTGCCCTTCTTGTTTTCATCCTTTTTCCAACCGAACAGCTAACACGGTGCTCCCTTAAAAACTGTTTCAGAGGATGCTCTGGGACTCCATTTCACATCCAACTTTTCTCCGTTTGCCGAACATCACACATCATTTTTACAGTTCAGCTCAGAAAGCCAAAGAGAATGCACGAAGACCGTTTTAATTTATTCCTGTGAAAGTTTTCAGCATGAATAAAACATCTCTCCTGACTTCAAAGGAAAAAAATAAGGCAAAATAATAATTTGGAATAGCACTTTTTCCAGATCTTTCTTATTGACACAAACGCTGAATAAATTCATTCATTTACAGTAACTGCTGTTTCAAGTGACAGTTGGTCTCATTAGAGGAAACCACGGTTTACTTTTATAACGTTCCCTTCAAAGCGGTATGAATATGAACTATATTTTTGTTCTCATTCTATCTTAAGCTGTGAACAAATAGAATGAAGGAACAGTAATATTTGACACACATTGAAATAATCATGGTTATCAAATCAGGGGTTTTGTTGAGTTTAGCTTTTATCTCCATCAGGAAGTACATGAGAGACACTACATCTATGAAAGTCTCTACCTGATCCGATGACTTCCTCTATTTTGACACAGGAGGGGTCGATTTCCTTGGCGAACTCCCTTACTGCCTCGTTGGGGTCCTCATAGGTGAAGGGGTCAATGTAGATCTTGACCCCCGGTGAACTATGACCATCAGACATTGTGGGAAAGGTCACAGTAGGGGTTGGCCCGCTGAACATGTCCGGCCTCATTGTCACCTCTGAGGAGAAAATAAGAAAGTCAAAGAGAGTGAAATATAAACACTGTTTTGGAAGTTGGTGTGTAAGCATTTTTAAAGCTGGAGCTCATTAAAGTGTCAGCACTGGTCGTACCTCCTCCTGCGTTGTACTGCTGCAGCTTGTCACCGTACACACTCTCCTTCAACTGCCTCCTCCTGCACACAGGAATAACACAAGAGCGGTTTGGGGGGATTGAGAAGAAAAGGTTGCAGAAAAGTTAGAAATATAATTGGTTGTCTTCTCTTCAGCTGAGATGGGGTTCAAAATAAAGTCTTCCTTTATGTCAAAAGAAATCTGCTTAAGACAAGAAAAATGACTTTTAGGAATGCATTAGTATTTGGTTGCTTGTTACTTGTTACTGTGTTGTCAGCTTTGGTCCCGTGCTTTCATACGAGAATGGAACCAAATAAATGCACTGTGTTTTTGTTGTATGTGTCAACTTCACAATAGACGCACACAAGAAGATAGAGACAGCCTTTCACTAGCTGTTGGTGGCAGGTCATGGGGTCACAGAAACTTTGTAGTATTTTTTATAATTCCTGATCTACTTTGAAACCATTGGGGAATAAAAAATACATTATTTAAATGCAAAGCCTTACATTTAGAATTGTGTTTTCTACGAATCATAAACAAATTGACATTTTTTAAAAGGAAGCTAAGGAATACTTTTTCCTACATATGCCATTTCATATGCATTACCGTATACATTTTAAGATAAATCTACTATAACAGTCCTATTTAATGAGTACATGTACAGCATGCAGCAGTATGTAAATCTAGTTTATTTACTTATGAATAAAAAAATGAAAATAAATGTTGTTTACTGTAACAAAAAGCTGACCAAATACACCAGACAAAACCCAATACATGACTAATGTATAAGATCATTCTTGACTTTGGGAAAAAGTATTTATAAATATAATACAATTCTAAACTCAAGTTACATTTACTACCTGTCAACCTGATCATGTGGCTCAGTCATTATCCCATGACAATATTTATAATATAATATTCTAATAAGGAATCCTCCTCACAATCTTAAATTAACTTGGTTAGCATTCCAATTTAGCTGCTACTGCTTCAGGGTCCTGTAGCTGTGCATGCTTGGTCTCTGTCACGTTGTAATGGCTTTTCCTACTCGGCAATCAACATGTTTTCTGTCCAAAAGGGCCAATAAATGGTTGGGATACTGAGCGTTTACACTTTTAATAGTCTGGTCGTCACCCTTATATTTTCAATGATTTGTTTTTCACACATTAAAAACTTTTTTTAAATATTGCTATTAAATCCAATCACGTCAAAACATATTTAATACCTCGATCACGGACATTTTGACAATTACAATTATGTAAAGTATGTAACAGGCAAACACGTGAGGCAAACACGTGAATGCAGCATGTGTATCTGTGTGTGTTTGGGTGGACAGTATGTAGGTGTGTGTGTGTGTTACCTGGTACAGATGATGCCAATAGCAACCAATGATACGATACACACTCCACCAACTAAAGAGCCTGCAATCAGAGAGAGCTGCTGTCCAAGCTCTGACTTATACTCATCTACAAAAAAAACACACAGACACATTGAAAATATATAACATTTTTTATATTTTTGAAAAATACAGTTTCCCTTGCTAACATGTAATTTACAAGGCTTGTTTTAACACACACACACACACACACACACACACACACACACACACACACACACACACACACACACACACACACACACACACACACACACACACACACACACACACACACACACACACCACACACACACACACACACACACACACACACACACACACACACACACACACACACACACACACACACACACACACACACACACACACACACACACACACACACACACACACACACACACACACACACACACACACACACACACACACACACGATGTAATTACTTCACAGGGAGATACTGCTCTTGCTAAACATCTCACATCCCCCTCTCAGTGCTCCTCTCTGTTTTCCCTCCGCCACAAAACCCCCAGTGACACACACACACACACTCCAGCCACCCACCTACTTACCGTCGGTGAGCGTTTGGAAGAGCATATCCTTGCTGTAGGCACCATATCCAGCCACAGTGCGGGCCCTCACCTGGACCACGTATCCGGTCCCTGGCCTCAGACCCTCCAGAACCACATTGGGAATCTTGCTCTGGACCATTGAACTGTTCAGTGATGAGGACAGGGACTGAAAGGAAGCATTGAAAGAGATTAATATGTTTCACAGCGAGACGGCAGACAATAACACTTCTACAGTCACAGATCCAGTTCCAATCTGTTAGTTTGTCACACTGAGAATGACTGGTATACATACAAATACAAAATATATTTTTCTATCACTATTGTAGAAAATGTCTTTAGTATTTGTATGTGTACCAGCCATTTTCAGTGTGACAAACCAACAGTAAAAAATGTTGCTCCAAATTTAGATGGAAAGATAATGGAAGTGAATTACATTTTGTTTTTCTCAAATATTTTTTCCAGAAGCATTGTCCAAGAGTTATCCACATTCCCTTAGAATGAATGTGTTTTATTGGAACTACTTTCTACTGAAAGAAAATCAATGGAACATTTACTTTATTCTCTACACAAAATTGAAAAGCTTTTTGTGTCTTCGCTGCTTTATAGTTTCAACTCTCCATCACGTCCAGATTGGAAGTAGTGTGTTCTGAATAAATTGTCCCTATGAAAGTTGGTGATAGTAAGTTCTACAGAGTTACTGGGTCATTGTTTCTGGGAAGACACATTGCCATTACTTTTTACTTTGTTCAGAGTTTTGTGCACCACAAATACAATTCCATTTCCTCCATTTAGCCAGAGTGGTGACAGAGGAAAATACAAAAGGACATCATTCAAAGCCCCGGCACATACAACCTTAACTATTTGAAATGCAAGACACCAGTATAAAAAAAAGGTTTTCTTTCAGTCATTTTGTCCAGATTAACCTTCCCCATAGTTCTTTCATCCATCTCCTTCAAATAACTGGGTGATAATGCAGTTAATTAGTTTTTGTCCACAGAGAAAGATCTACCGGAGCATCTGGGCCTCTTGCTGCTCCTGAGGTGAATCAGGCTAAGCTACAACCTTTTACCTCGATCTTGCTACGCTGTCCTTCTATGCTTCTTCTCCCCCATTTCTTTAAGATAAGAAGAGAGAAGAGTTTTTACTGCGGCAATATTGAAACGGTCCAGAGGGAACGACAGATATGGTGTGGGGAAGGCTTGAAAGGACGGGGGAGGGATCCATGCTGTGAGGTTGAAGGAGGTGGAGGGGTAGACAGCAGAGCGAAGAGGAGAGGAACAGAGATGAGGACGGTGATGAGGAGAACAGTTCAGGAGGGAAGGAAGTGTAAGGGTGGAAAAAGGGTGTTATCAAAGGAGGGCATGCACATGAATACAAATGGGTTAATCATGAGTGTCTTTTTATTAATGTTATCATTGTAAATCTTAATTACATCCCCCTTGATCTTCTGGAACCCCTATATATATGTCGTTGCTGGCTATTTTTATTGGCACTTTAAAGAAATAAGATGTTTTATGTGATGTACTAGTGTGATTCCTGTGTACACAAAGTACTTTGGTGTACTGTATCTAACATCAATAGGCTATAATCTTATTTTATCTTTATATTTAATCCTTTATCTGTTTTTTTTACTGCATATATTTTATTTCATTCTATTTCAATGTAAATACTGCTTTATTTTACTATATTTTTTCTTATTTTTTAATGTTATTATAGTGTTCTTAAAATAGTTCTCTATCTGTGTTTTTTTTATTTTACTTGTATGTATGCACCACGACACCAAGTCAAATTCTTCGTACGTGTCAACCTACCTGGTAATAAACCCGTTTCTGATTCTGAATTGCTAAACTTTTTAAATACTGTAGAAAAACTGTCCAGAGTCTTCTGTCCAAATTAGGACACAACACATGGACAGCTACAGAATGAGCTGGGAGAAAATAATAGAGTTATACCTGCAGAAAATGGGGGTAGTGTGTTGTGGTGGGGCTTGGATTTGAAGGTGTGTGCAGTGGGGTGGAGGGGGGCTCTATGCTTGCCACAGTGAGAAGGTTAGGGGGCAACCCATCTGGGAAGGTCTGGAAGCCAGAGATAAGTATTGAGGGAAAATCCTGCCTCCCTGTGCCATATCAAATTTACAACATTAAAACCTCATTATCTAAAGAGTCACTATGAGGGGAGGGAGGGGATGAAGGTGGAGAAATGGCGGTACAGTTCAGCTGTCTGGTAAGAAAAACCTGTCCTCTCTCCAGGCTTATCAAACCGCTCCCTGAGGACTTCTTCATTTGAGCTAAAATTAGTCGCTTCATTTGGTTGGCTTGTCTTCAGTGAAACATGTAGTATTCCTCCCTTCTTATGATGTATATCAAGGAAGAAGAATGAAAAGGAGAAACAATGAAAGAACTCATAATGGCCAGCTTTTGATTCTTGGTCTTAATTGGCTTCCATGTTAAATAATGTTAAAGCACAGGCAGCACTATATAAGGCCGACTTAGAGTAAAGCCGTTGCCCTGATTTTGACAAAGAAAGTTTTTTATCAGTGACAGTCAGACTGCAGCGACAGAGCATGTCTCAGCGAGTGCAGCTCTTCACACTCTGTCCTCTACTCTAACTCTAACTCACTATAATTGCTCTCCGAGCTGCATGATGCTCAACTCTCTCCCTCTGCTTTTCTCCATCCTTTCCTGGAACTTTGCTTAAAACCAAACTATGGGATGAAGCCCACCCCCCCCCGCCTCTTGAGATGTATTTGTATTGTTAAGGTTTTATTTTTTCTGTCATATTATTCCCCGGTCACCTAGTACTTCTATTCTTTTTTAAATAGGGTTCACAGCATGAGCTTTCCAGGTGATTTCCTATAATATTGTGGATAGTCTCACATTTAGAGAGCCTCTCTCCTGTATACATACATTTCTTGTTTAAATAAGGTTTTTTTTTAAGCTACGTGTTTCATATAAGCATTTTCTGATCCATCACCTTCATACTGTACATACAAAACAAAGAGTTGTCTCTTGGTAGGATTCACATTACATTACGAGAGGGAACACATTTAAATAGTTTAAGTTTAAGTTGAGCGCTGTTGTTTATGTGCTGTTGACAGTCAACACTTTATATTTGAACTACAGTTCAAGAGCTCTGCAGAGTTGAATCTGCAGTGTTTTCCCATGAACATAAAAACACGTTTTGATAATGGCATTCATGCATTTCACAGCAAAATATATTTGTGAATCCTATTTCATGAATAAAAAGAGGAATGAGGAAAGATGCAACTCAGCTTTCATTATACAAAACCTTTGACAGTGAATCTGAGTTGACTATTTTAGTAGCATTTCAAAATGTGTGAGTACCGTAAGATGGGAATCAAATGTTTTTGAATATAATACCAAAAATATTATATTCGTACTTTATGCATATACCAGCATACATCAATGTTTATGCTATTAACCCTCCTCTTATTGTAAAGCGACTTTGAGTCTATGAAAAGTGTTATAGAAATACAATTTATTATTATTTCATTTAAAGTTGAAAAGTTATCAAAAGCGTAAAAAAAAACATAAATGCAAAAGAGTATAATAATTAACATTAGAATAAGAATGAATATAGTAATGAACAGTTGTGTCAGTGCTAGTTACAGGATTAAAGATATTAGACTTAGCCCGCAATGAACCAAGAGAAGAAACAACAATAGTAACACTAAAAACACTTCCTCTTCCCCTTTGCCACACAGTGACAAGATAGTCATATGGTGTGCTGCAAAAACAATTGGACTCGATGACTTTGGAGGGTTTTAACCGGAAAAATAGATAAAAGAAAGCCAGCTGCGAATACACTTGAGCCTTTACAGTTTGTAGTTATGATGTTATCTCAGTATTTGATCTGTTATGGAGGCACCAACTCACTGTCAGTATTAGAAAGGAAGGAAGGATGAAAGGCAGAGACTAGCAGTGATATCCCAAAAAAAATGCCCAAAACTATTTTCTTCTCTTTAAAAAAAAAGAAGGAGATAAATGGCAGGAAATCAAATGTGGGCTGTGGATGAGGCGGCATGTTGTTCTTTCTGGTGTACAGTATCTCACACAAACACTTGTAGGTGCTTTACACTTAGTTTTTAATCTGTTTGCAGTGAAAGTCTATCTGTTTTCGCAGCCGTTGGCTCTGCTTCTGAAAAGATTTGCTCAGCTTCGGGTGATAGATACGCTTTTAATTTAACTTTCAAGCTCCAGAAACATTGCTTTCCACTGACTCAATTACAAAGAAGACAAGATATGCAGTCCCGGTTTGTCCCCTCAATGGAGTTCTTTTTATGTCCCGGAGCAGCAGTCTTTGAGGAGAAAGCAATCAGCTCCTTCACGTTTCACCCCTGAATCTGAGGCACTTATTGATGACCTGGAATTGACATTCTTTGTGCCGGATAGTTTGATAATTGGACTCTGGCAGTGAACTGTTTTGTACCTTCAATCTGCTGGTACACACTAGTAAGGACAATGTCCACTACAGGGCAGCTGGAGGGTTAAAGTGCTTCAGTCGGACAGTATTTTTTACGGAGCAGAGGAGTAGGACATTTGATTTCAGGAGCATCCACAATAGCCAGTAAATTGGAGCTTCTTTCCCCTCGTCTTCAAGTGATTCAGCTACAAAACGAGCTTCCAGTGCTCTCAAGATGTTGACATACACGACAAGAAGTGAGGCGACATTTTACCATCATATTCACTCTCTGATCTCTTTTGCAAAACAGTGAAAACAAGCCAATTAAATAGGGTAAAACATCTGGAGAGAGATCTGCTGCTTCTTTGCATAAAAAGGAGCCGGTTGACGTGGTTTGGGCATCTGATAAGGATGATTCCTGGGTGCATCCTCTTGAAGGATTTCTGGCCAGATCAAAACTGGCTCAGTAGGAGACCCTAGGGTAGAACCAGAACACGCTGGAAAGATCATATCTCAGCTGGCTTGAGGTGCTGCAAGAAGTTCGTCTTGAAGTCTTGAGACTTTTCCCTTTGATTCTTATACCAAGTAGCCAAGTTCTCAAGAGTTTGGTTTAAGGACATACTGTACAGGCACTTCTCATCTTTTGATCATTGGCAATGGCAAAGAAGGTTTCATAAATGAAGGTTTGAAATAAAAGGCAGTCTGTGATGTCGTTTGGCAAAGATTGAGACACCAAGGTCAGATCAACAGTGAGCTCAGGAGATGAATGTAGGAAAATCATTTCACTCAACAAACAATGCAGCAATATGAGTGGCTGCAGTCCACAAACACTACATTCCTCCCAATGGATATTGGATTATGTGTGACAATTGAGCCTATGGTGAAAAACTGCATCCAAGCTTTAACATGATATCATGAGAGAATGAACATACATATTCAGGACATGACAACAGTCAGGGTAACATTTTGTTTTTGTATACTGTTATTTTGTATATATTGATTGTTGTGCTTTTATGTATCTCTTAATGTGTGCATAATTATGTATAAGTGTGTCTGTTGATTGTGATACTGTAGGTATATACATATTTTTATATATATTTGTATTTTGTATTTGGGATTGTGGGAAACGGTATTTCAATCTCTCTGTCTGACAATAAAGTTGACTTTGACTTTCCATTATTGTCTGAGGTATTTTTTCCTTTTAGAAATATAATAGTGATATGTTGACGGTACTAGACAGTAGACATACAATATGAGTTGCTTGACCATTTAAAAAAGGTATTAATTGGATCTCCCAGAGCCAACAGACCATAATTAGATTCCATTTTGCGTCATACAGCTTATGAAACCATGGCCCCTTGAACTAAATCAGTTGTTCATGGAAGAAAGATACCCAGCTTTGTAAGATACAATAAATCAATAAACCTTTCTTTCATAATTTAGTTGAAGTGATGTAAGCTTACTGTTTGACAGGACCTCACTGTGGCCAGTTATTAATGAATAGATGCTCTTTTTTTAAGAGTACAATTGATGTGTGCTGGAACAAAGAGAGGCACTCCGTCACCGTGAATCCCTGTCAGTTTACGACAGGACCCAAGAGATATGAATTTGTGACTCTAAGATCAATGGAGACTTATTAGGAAATGACATTGTATAAAAGATAAAGCATGAACCCAACACTTTCATTGACATAAAGTGCGAGTGGGAGAGAAAATACATCAATAACAGCAATTATAAATCCAAGCATGTTGACAGGTGTCTGCTGTCCACCGTCCTTTAATAATCCTCACGTCATATCAATGAGGAGCATTCACCACATCCATCTTCTTATATAATGCCAAGTGGAATATTACAATAATTAGACATTGAGTGATTGGTATTATTACTTTGAGAGACATTGTTGTAAATGGACACATGTAACAACCGATAAGCCACACACACCACATCTGTCATTGTGTCACATTTTTTTGTTTGCACCACTAAGGTCTTACAGTGGACATTGCTGTACTAATGTAATCATTTCAGTTATTTGGATAAGTAGATGAATAAATACCTCACACATTATGATAACCTGATTCAGCAACACAAGTGGGAATAACTCCCACACACTGTGTTATTTAAATTAGGTCAACTCCAGTTGTGCCGTCAGGTAAAACCTAAAATTATTCTTGCATGCCTTTGCATTGCTGTATTATTCCACACATATTATGGTTATTTTATCAATGAAAAAAATGCTTTGATAAAATGTTGAATACTGTTACTTTGATCTAATTGGGCGTATTTATTTATTTCTATTCATTTAACTCTTGGAGGGTCTGGGTTGTTTTATAGATCTTTTTGTTGTCCTCTATTTGTGTTTGACAATATTTTATTAAACATGTATTAAATGCTTTATTTATTTTGTAAAGGAATTGACATTTTGAAAATACCCATTTGATTATTTTGCTAAGAGTTACCTGAGATCATTGTTACCACTCCTGTACAGGTTTGTTCATTATGAAAGTGGAGCCTGAAAGCAGTTAGCTTAGCTTAGCATAAAGACTGGCTTACCTGGCTCTGTCGAGAGGTAAAAACATCTGCTTACCAGAACTTCTGAAGCTCACTGATTAACCAATTATACCTTGAAAAACTAAGTAACTGTCAACAATGTTTTTACAACAACATGTAAGCAGCACCCGGACTAAAACCACCAGATTCAGAGACAGTTCCATACCATAGGCAATAAGACTGCTAAACACCTGAACTGTTGAAACAACATCCATAACATTCATCTGCTACTTGGTAATTATTTATAGACTCTTATCGCACTATTTCACTTTCTTAAACTATTTCTCTTTTTGTATTTTCAATTTACTTGCACTATATTTTTCTGTGTAGCTGTGTTGAACTGTTGGAGAAGCCTGTGACCTAAGATTTTCATCGGCATAACTACACTGCTATGTTCATATCACAAAATAAAGAACCTTGAACCTTGTGGTTTTACTGGACGGTAATGTGCCCCAATATTTATTTGCCAATGAAAAACCTATAAACAAATAATAGTGTGTAACATTTGGACGAGCAGCTTAGAAGATTTTAAACCATGGACTGAGCCCATCTAGTTGTCCACTTGTATCCAATCGTCATGCTAAGCTAAACTAAGCTAAGCTAACTGTTTCCTGGCCATTGCTATTCAATGTGCACAGGTTGCAATTTTTTATTAAGTACAATAACTTTCTTTGTCCGATTACTTGGATGACAACATGTACGCTTCTTAGGATGTTTTATTCATCTGACCTAATGTTTAGTGATCCTTTGATTGGTTAGTTTACCCATATAGGCCTACTGTATTAGTACAGACCTAATGAACTGAACATGGGCAGACATATTGTAAAGGATCAAGCATGCAGTATTATTTCCCCTTATTATTAAAGTTCTGTATGAAGCAGTGAGACTGTTGCTGCTTCTCCTGATAATAGATGACTCCGATGTAGTTGATATTGATTCTCTTGTTTATATCGACTCTAAAGGCCCTGTCACACTGTCCCGAAATTGACACCCGATGGACACACGAATATGGAATTGTGAATTTCGCACGAAGATGGCCCCGAACCACACACGAAGGCAACATTTACATTACATTTAAGACATACAACTGCAATGAAAGTACCAAAAACAATTGTGTTACAGTACTATGATACTGTACTGATATCTTCAGACTTTGTTCTTTACTTTATCCGTCGTTATATGTAGAAAATATTACGTTTTCTCCGTAATGTTGTTTCCATAACAACAACAACTTCCTGTCAACTGTCCTTCAAAATAATATATTATATCCTTTTTAGTTTCACAGAACACAAATTGGGTTATTTACATAATATATTTACATGATTTTGTTGTGCAATAAAACAACCCGATGGACACACGATAAAGGAAATGTTCAAATTCGGCTGTGATCGTAACAACATCGGGCCATTCGTGAGGGCATCTTAAGCCTTCGTATGACCGCCGGTGGAGTTTCTCAGGCTCCGGCAGCAACTTCGTGAGCGGTGGCAAAATCTTTGGCATGCCAAAAAATTGCCGAAGGACCTTGCGAAGGTTCATTTTCGTGTTGAATTCGTGTGTCAATTGTGCCCTTCGTAAGGCCATCGTGAGGGCATCGTGTTATCATCGGTGCCATCGGGCATTCGCCCCGATCAGAGTGAGGGTGAATGCACCGATGATAACACGAAGATGACACGATTTTACAAGATGTCCTCACGAGTGCCTTACGAAGTTGCCGCTCACTAAGTTGCTGCCGGAGCCTGAGAAACTCCACCGGCGGTCATACGATGGCTTAAGATGCCCTCACGAATGGCCCGATGTTGCTACGATCACAGCCGAATTTGAACATTTCCTTTATCGTGTGTCCATCGGGTGTCAATTTCGGGACAGTGTGACAGGGCCTTAATGGATTACTGTCTGTGACCATAACAGCACAGAAGCTCAGACAAACACACACAAACATTAATCATCCCACTCTACCTTGTCAAAGTATAGTATCTCGTAGTCGAGGATAATTCCGTTGGGCTGCTCGGGCGGTGGCCATGACAACGAGAAACTGCGACTTGTTGAACTCACTTGGTGCATTATGGGAACTACAGAGGGAGCTGTTAAAAAACACACACACAAGCACACACAATCAATTAGGCAGTTAAACTATTCGCTTAAATGCTTTAAACCCATAAATATGGAAATATAGTGTGTAATGTAATGAGATATTGCCAAGGGTTATATACACCCTGACGAGAAAAATGTTAACGCATCCAGCCTCGTTAAAACAAATTACTGCACTTGTCACTGATGGGGAAGCATGAGTTATGTCTGCAATGCATTTTCACCCATAATTTTAAGAACCAGAAGCTCTTGGCTATAATATATGTTCATGGTTTTGCCTCCTGGATCGTTTTACAAGTTGTTTTTCATCACTTTTGTACAGTACTTCACTTGAGAGGCTGCACTGAAGAGAGGAAGACTCGAGGATTGATACTACACCAGGTAAAAGTATCAAATTGATGTTCACTATATTGAGAATGTATACATCTCCCAAAGTCATCAGGGGATCATAGGCAGACAAAAAACTCAGTAAATGCTGTGATTCCTCAAAAATTGAGTACTTCCTTTGTAGTCATAATTTGAGTGAGCTGTCACCTTAAAAAGACTCATTTCAACTTTGTCAAAATGTATATTTTACAGGGTTCGCTGTATGTCGAGTGAGTTCCATGTCCTCAGGCAGGTCCCATGAAATACACTCAAACACGTTGCATAATTTAAACCCCCTGGTGCAATAAACCGGAAAATAAATCTGTTTTTGTCGAGTTCTAAAAGATTTCAGGGATAAGAGAGTTCTGCATCCGGCAGCAGTTACAAATGCGTTCAGAAAGCAGCAGGTGACAATGGATCATGTTTCGATTTGGAATGAGCCTGGGTTGTTGTAGATGAGGTAAATTATGTGTTTTCCATCTGAGCAAAGCGGCTTTTAAATCTAAATTTGGTAGCAGTGGAAATATCACTTGTGTCTGTCTCTATAAAGTATTGATTGAGCTGTAACTCAGCTCACTTTATAGTCTCTGAGAATTACAGTGTCAGAGACAGAGGGAGGGGGGATAGAGAAGGGAGGACAGAGAGAGGGGATACAGGCAGAGAGAGAACAGAGAGTGAGGGAAAGAGGAAAACAGGATGAAGGCTGTGAATATGCAGGAAAGACAGAGAAGAGGCGACAGAGACAGAGAGAGAGATGACAAACTTATAACATGTTTTATGAATAAAAAAAGCTGCAGCTCAATTTCCTTTATCCCCCTAGCCACCCCTCGCATAATCCTCTGTGCCCCAGGGTAGGCTTACACACACAAACACAGATGTTTGCACACAGTTTTCCGAACTCACCCGCCTGATTGGTTGTAATGTTGATTGACAGTTGTTGGGCGGGATAAGGGCTTTTGTTGGATACTCCGTTGACTGCCTGTAGGGTAAAAAGTGTAATGGTCAGTTTATCAATCTTATAGACATTAACCCCCATTGTAACTGTTGCTAGGCCTTTTTTTCATCTAACAACAATTTACAACAGTAGCACATTTTACACTCCCAAGTAATCCCTAAATCAATAGTTCCTTGATTTGAGGTGGAGATACACAAAAGGAGGTTTCTCATTTCTCAGCAGCAACACATTTTACTGTATGATCTAACAACTAAGGGGCAATTTCACAAAGAATGTATTGTGGTCACTAACAGCACGATAAAGTGTGAATCCTTTGCCAGTGCTATCTTCTCTGTCTCACTGTCCTATTCTCAAAAGATATTGCGCTAACGACACTATAGCCTACATGCTCAAAACGTTTTACTGAGTGCAATTGCAATTTGCAATCAGGGAGATGGAGGAAATAATTCCTTTTGTGTTTCTTTTTCTTCTTCTTCTCATGTATTCTCTCAGAAATGTCACGTAAAAGAGTTGTGTTCATTTTCTTTTTACAACACTTCTTTAGACAAATGAAGCTTAGCGCAAGTTCAACCAGGAAGACCTTCTTTACTCATTCATTCACTATTTCCATGTTACTACTCTCTCTTCTCAATAAGTGATCGGGGGCGTCACTCCCCAGCTTAACCAATCACTTCGCTCTATTCTCACAAGCCTATCATAGTGCTCCGCTAAACTTTTTAAATCTGCTCTCCCCTCTGACAGCTCTCATTCCAGGTGAATCGGCGCAACCCTCCTCCACCCCTCTTCACCTCCCGTCCATCTGAATCCAGGGTCAAGCTAAGCCACTCCTCTTCAGACCGACCCCAGCTATCCATTCACCACCACCAGTGTCAAGACCCCAGGGGATTTCATCGGATCGGTTCTACCTTCCCGAATGATATTCCTGCAGAACGGGGCCTAATCGCCAAAACTCCTTTACATTCATGTGTATTTCTGGCAATAAATATGTACTCTTACATCAAAACTGTCTCTCCTGATTGAACTGTCACTGCATTCCAAAATAAAATGACATTGAGTCCGGCTACAATCCCTGCTAATCTAAACACTGCAAAGTCCAGGCATGATGTACTTTATAGCCTAAAAGCGCTTCAGTTACTATCAACGCTCTAAAGACGCTATTAATTTCACTGTAATTCCTTGGGCTCTAGCTTAGTTTTTTGAACGAGGCTCGTTTGAATACAAAAGGGACATTTTAAGAAAAATATGTTATCTTAAATAGCAAAGGAACATCTAGGCGCCATTTGCTTGCTACACACTTAGGGGTTAATTTCACCCTTATGCGGGGGCTTTAAGGATTACACAGTTTGATTTGTTTTCTATTTGTGAAGGTTAAGTGGCCCCAAAAGATGTACAATCCTCAATTGGTTGAAAACTCATGAACTGATGTTAAAATTAACTGCTTTAATGTTTCCCGCTGACACATTTTAAAGGAAAACCTTGTCAATTAATGTTAAATACAATATATCATTAACTTCTCCGGTGAACATGTAGGAGACATGGAAAACATCACCATTATTATTATATTTTACTATAGAGGTATTGTGTTTTAGGAGAATAATAACATTGTAATATCCAGCTATTATTTATGAATACGATAACCCTGTTAGGCTGCTTAGCTTACACACTTGAACAAGCAAGACATTATATATATTTTCTGCTTTTGGTGGAACATGTATTTTATTTTTACTTCAGTGTAGAAAGGCTGTAAATGTTTTCAAAAACTGTCTCAGTGTCTTTCTCATCTCACCAACACAAAGGCACAATTAAATGGTTCCGAGTGTGTTTAAAGACCAGCTAATTATCTGCCACATGTTGTTTGTCGTGAGCTCAGTTAATCATTTTGACGGTCGGAACAATGTCTTTAGTCGCAGCAAATCATTAAACCAAGGCGTAGCAATTAGTACTGATAGCTTAATGGCTTACACCAAGCTCTAATTCTATAATGTTGTGTTGTTTCTTTATCATTTCACATTTTATTTTATGTTTTATCTTTCCTTTTACGTCTAAAAGGATTCAAATATATCAGTTTGCCAAATGTGTCTACATTGCACCACTAGTATTTTAAACAGATAGTTATTGCATCAATACAGAATAACTTTTTTGATGTAACCATTTGGAAGAAACGGATGGATGTCTCAATGGATATTCACTTCCGTGTGACTGCCTTCGGGAAACACATCATATTATAATCAATACTTTCACAATCAGGACAGTGTTTTAGACATTCATTTATACATCATTATAGATGTATACGTCCCATCTTTGCAGCCTCAGTATCCTTGAACACCACGGGGAATATCTGGCAGCAATTTGCATATTAAAACACGAGTTGACAACACACTAGTTTAAAAAGTATAATTTTTGTATAGTTTTTATTAAAAGGTATAACGATTTTTTTGAGAAGCATCTTCATATTTTGTAAACATGAATGTCTTCAACATTGTGTAGTAGTGTGAACTATTTAAGGAACTATCCACTGATATACTCTTCATCTGTTCTGCAGGCTTGGTATTTGTTTTTTCCAAGGAGTGTTGCAGCTTGAATATCCTTTATTTACAACCGTTACAGAAATTAAATTGCAACCTTGACTTTTAGAGCTATGAAGTATTGTGAATAATTGAGTAATTAGCAGTGTTGGGACTAACAAGTTACAAATAACGCGTTACTGTAACGCCGTCATGTTGGCAGCAACTAGTACGCTAACGCATTACTTTTTAAATCCAGTAACGCAGTTACCGTTACTACATGGTGCGTTACTCCGTTACTGCGTTAGTTTTTTAATATAGTCAACAGCCAGGCGAACAGAGATGAGAACTGTACTTAAGTACTTGAGTAAATGTACTTAGATACTTCCTGTGTCACATGCGGAGACGGGCTGTGGGCGTGTTTGTGTTGTTTACTAACAAGACTATCATGGCGGCGGCGGAGCTCAAGTCTAGTTTCTCCACCTGGAGATATTCTCACTATTTCACTTTTGTCGAGCACAAAGAAAAGAACGTTTCTGTTAAATGTAAGTTGTGTCTTGGCGGGTCAAAGATCCTATCTACTGCCCAAACCAGTCATTCAAATCTCTTAAAACATCGGCAAAAACAACATGCTGGGACGAAGCTAGTAGCTAAGACCACAGAGACTCAGCCGACGCCACTCCACCTCCACCTAAGCAACAGCGGCTGGATTTTAACCAAGGGACTGCTGGCCAGGGAAAAGTCGATAAAGCCATTGCACGGTATGTTGTAGAACACATGCAGGCTATTGCTACAGTGGAGTCACCCGCTTTCAGGGAGCTAGTTAGCATGATAGCATGTCCGGCGGCACACGGCATATGGGACGGAAAACTTTTTCCAACTACCTGGAGAAAGAATATACAAAAATGGAAAGCCAGCTAATATCGATGCAATCCAGATAGCATATAATGCATGTCAAGTTGATCAACAGATTGTATTATTCTCCAATGCAATAACAGTACTGAAATGAAGGCTATAAGGGCATTAATGGGAGACATTTTGTCAAGTAACAAAAACGTTACTTTTCACAGTAACGCATTACTTTGGGATGTAAGTAACTAGTAAAGTAACTGAGTTACTTTTGACATGAAGTAACTAGTAATGGTAACTAGTTACTGGTTTTCAGTAACTAGCACAACACTGGTAATTAGAAATCAATATTGTCAAGATCGACAAAAGAGAAGCAGGGTGATTTTTGATAAATTTTTTCAAAGGTTCTTGTGATTCATGAGAGCCATTGGTGTCCATTGCAACTGTTGTGAAACCACAGAAAAGGCATGTTAACTTTCAACACATTTAAAGCCTAAAGATTGTGGTACTCCAAATAAAGATTTCCATTCGAGCCTCAAAAAAGCCCTTCTCTCTGTGCAATGGACCAACCTGAATTTCGAAGGTGTATGATGTGTGGGCCCGCAGCTTGCTGATCTCCACCATTGTTTCCTTTAACCCTTGCTTGCCCGGAATAAATGCCACGCTGTCGTCACACGGCTGACACGCTCGGCGCTCGTTGCTATGGCATCGGCGGCACAGGACGTTATACGACAGGTCTTCACGGTGCCCGATATCCCGCGGTGGGTGCCACTCCACCATCACTGATGTCTGGTTGACGACTGAGACCACGTTACGAGGAGCCGAAGGGACACCTAGACACAGATGATTGGATGTTAGGAATTGAAAAAACACACGTGAAGCACGAGTTTCAGAATCTGCCAGATTAACCGTTCCACACCTGGATGCAATCAAACTTCATTATGGTCAGCACTTGAGAAAATAATTTGCATTTTCATTAGGCAGCGTCTACTTATGTCTGACATATGGATGTTTTTTTTATTATCACAGGATGTCTGGTATTTTATAGCAAAGCAAGCTGTTGTGAAAGCAGAGAATCACTGCTTGTTTGGTGTTAGCTATTTTTGGAAACGTTTTAGTTGATATATTATTACAGTAACAAAGGACAAATTATATAGTATCACACTGACAGTAAAGGAGATATCTGATAGGACAGGACATGTATGCAATCATATGCTGGAGTATGACTGTCCTGTTATTGTTTCTTTTGTGATGCACATTTTCTAAAATGTTATAGAAACATTCAAAAAAATGAATTAAGGAAAATGCTGGATTAATTGTTTTGGGCAACCAGTGCCTTTATTGAAGTTGCAGTGGAAAGGGGGAGACAAAAGGGATGACACGCAAAAAAAGTGTTTTGGAAAACCTCAGCATTGGTACCAAGCCCCAGTACATAGGTCACCATCTCTACCAACTCATAAGCTATCATTTAATACAAATTAAAAAGGTATATCTAACATCCGAACACTCCTTACAACTCTTGTGACAACAGAAAAGTACATCTTCCATCCCATCTTGTGATCTTTCTCTTCACCAGATGTTGCCAGCATTATATTCTACATTAAAGTACGGACAGTGAAGCACAATACTGGCATCAAAGTGAAGAATCACATTTTAGCTTTAAGTGAGTGCTCCTTCAAGAAGTTAACCAGGATTCTTGTGTTCACTGAACAGAGAATATGAGGATGATAACTTTACTTCACTGACACTGCAGTACTGCTGCTACAGATGTGGAGAACTTTTACAACCCTGTCTCTCTCAGTCAGAAGGTGACCTAACAGCTCACCACCAGCCAGATAATCTTTTATTCTGTCACTATTCATTCAGTCACTCAGCTTCAGTCTCTCCTTTCTGTCTGCTCATCTCTTTGATCTGAGCAGAAACTCTGGCTTTCAGGGTGTTACAAACACACAGACAGAGTTTCACAAGGTTAAACCTAGCGAGTTCAATTCTCCTCGACTGTTCGTGCACATCACAAAGACCTACACAGACACAACAGCACAACGTGTGGGAACAAGAAATGAAAGCCATATTCAGCCTTGGCATATGTTACATATCAGTTTCATGAGAAACGTCTGAGATGGCCTGTGGAATAAATATATAATGAATGTGTGTGTGTAATAGACCCACACTGCAGAATCACAGTGCTAACAGAGTGGCAAGTTGAAAAAATCAGCAGCATAATTAACAAGCCTGCAGAGAGAGGACCCGCCCACTAACTGTGCATTCATACAATAATCATCACAAATACTCACTTGATCTGAATAGCATTACTATAAAAAAAGGCCTTATCACATTTTAACTGTCAATTTGTACTGCTGCGAGGAATTATCTGTACTGCAGTCCACCACTTTACTGCACGTCCTCACTGTGCTGGGAGTGGCTTTCACAGTTTCAATCTGACCTGTACCCAAAATACACTTAAAAAAACACACACACAGATGCAGTACTCACACACACCTCTTCTGTACCTGGAAATGATTTTCTGTGAGGTTACTATATGATTGAGTTTTTACTAAATAAAATTAAACTGATGCTCTTCCAGTCATACAGTTAAAACCCACAGGTTTCATAGTATTTGTGTTAAAAAGGAAACCTTGTGACTCAATGTGTGTTTACCCTTGAATTAAATGTATCAAGGTAATCTACAAAGCTGCGTAGGCTAAGTAGGTTGACACATAACACCTTTTCTCTGGCAAAGTAGATGTTCTTCTCCTGTCAGCATCAATTTGAGAATGCTGCAGCTTGTTGAAGGTGAGGCTTTTCACGTGCTTTCTCTGTTGTCAGACAAGGTTAAACCCATAAAGTGTTCCATAACCACTGTGGAAAAATCCTTTCCGATTTCCCATCTGCAATAAATGATCAGTTGCGACACATGCAATGAGAAAAAGTTTTTAGTGTAAGATCTGAAATGTGTGGGTAATAGTTCACCCTGTTTATTGCCTCTATTGATGTTTTCACGATCACTATTTTACAACAACGATGATTATACCTCTATGGCTTCTATCCCTCTGCATTTGACTTTCTCGTTCAGAGAGGAATATTTAAATCAAACTGAAGCAACTGGACCACTGTTGCTGGAACATTTTGTTCTCGATATGCCTCTAGTGCGGTTTGTTATTTATTTATTTTTTGCACTTTTATTGTCATTACACAGTACAGGTACTATGTAATGAAATGGTTTCTCTGACCCATCCTAGTGTTAGCAGCAGTGGGCTGCCATTATGAACGGCACCCGGGGAGCAGTGTAGGGAACGGTGCCTTGGTAGCACTTGGTCTTGCCGGGACTTGAACTGGTGACCTTCCAGTTGCCAAACTAAGTCCCTATGGACTTCGCCACCACCGCCCATGTGAGCAAAAATGCAACCAACCCAAGGACTGCGGAATATTATACAACGATGATGGGGACTTTCAATACTGATCTGCAGTTTGCATATCAGCCTCGTATTGGAGTGGAGGACGCCATCATCTTCCTGCTGCACAGAGTACACACACACCTTGAGAAGGCAGGCAGCACTGTGAGAGGCATGTTTTTTGACTTTTCCAGTGCTTTCAATACCATCAGACCTGCCCTGCTCAGCAGTAAGCTACTGGACATGTAGGTGGATGCTCCACTGGTGAGCTGGATAACCAACTATCTCACAGCTCGGCCACAGTACGTGAACCTGCAGAATAACACCTCTGACATTATATTGAGCAGCACGGGCGCTCCTCAGGGCACGGTCCTCTCTCCCTTCCTGTTCACAGTCTATACATCAGACTTCAGACACTGCTCACAGTCCTGCCATCTTCAGAAATTCTCAGATGACTCTGCCATTGTGGGCTGTATCATCAGAGATCAGGAAGCTGAGTACAGGAGTGTGGTGGACAGTTTTGTGGTGCGGTCAGAACCATCTGCAGCTCAACGTCACAAAAACTAAGGAGCTAGTGGTTAACTTCAGGAAGCGGAGTACCGCCCCAAGCCCAATTACCATCGTGGGCATGGATGTGGACATTGTGGACAGCTACAAGTTCCTGGGTGTCCACATAGACAATAAACTGGACTGGAGTAATAACACTGACGCCCTATATAAGAAAGGCCAGAGTCGCCTGTATTTCCTCAGGAGACTCAGGTCCTTTAACGTCTGCAGCACTATGTTGCAGACGTTTTATGACTCGGTGGTCTCCAGTGTGATCTTCTTTGCTAGTGTGTTGGGGCAGCGGGGTGAAGACAGCTGATGCCAACAGACTCAACAAGCTCATCAGGAGAGCAGGCTCTGTCCTGGGAGTGGATCAGGAGTCGTTGGCAGTGGTGTCGGAGGGGAGAATGCTGAGGAAACTTCTCGGCATTCTGTGACAACGGGTCTCACCCCCTGCATGCCACACTGGTTTCCTACCGGAGCACTTTCAGCCACAGACTGAGATCACCGATAACCACCACACAGCGCCACAGGAGGTCTTTCCTCCCAGTGGCAATCAAACTCTTTAACTCTTCACCCCTAAGTAAAGGGCACTGAGAACTTCCACACCAACACTATGTGCAATATACATATCAAGATAATTAACATCATTGCAATACACTCGCTGCTATATATATAACTATGTGCAATATTATATTAATATTATTAGTATTATTAAAAATGCTATGATAACGTGCAATTACGTAACTGCCACTACGTTTTATTTTTTGCACTACTAACTACTAAATACTGCTAATAATAATAATTGCATTGATTGTGTGACCATCTATGTTTCTATGTTTCTACGTTTCATGTTGTCTGTGGATGTTTAATTGCTCTTTTTGCTGCACTTTTAGTGTACAGTTTTGCTGCTGTGTTTATTGTGTTTATTGTATTTTGTTACTCTGGCACAACAATTTCCTTCGGGATGAATAAAGTCTTATCTTATCTTATCTCTATAGTATATGAATTTAATTGTCTTTGTTTTTTTCTTGCCAAACAGTCACAATTTCCACCTAATATGAGACCACATGTCTCCGATTCATTCAGTTGTTTACCTTTTTTTGATAAAACTCACGTTCAGAATCAATTACTTCCTCGTTATCTCTTTGTGAGCATCATATAAGATTACAAAAAAAACAATAAAGTGCTGGGTGACTTGCTCAAAGTCCTCATAATTTGATTTCCCTAATGGGAGTATGTGAGGTGCTGATGATGCAGCAAAATTAGATAGCACAGCACATACTGTATGACCAAATGTTAACACCTTTTTGGTCATTTGTTGTTGTTTAGTGTTTCTTTGTTATTAATATATTTGAGACAAGCAGGTGGGAAAACAAGGCTTAAAGCAAGGATTGGACCATTTTTGTTGTCGTAATTCACACTGATGGTTAGGGGTGGGCGATACCACAAAATCTGGATTCGATCCGATACCAAGTATTTCAGGGCCAGTATCGCCGATACCGATACCGATACTTTTTTTAATGAAAAGCGTCTTATGTACTTTCATATAGGGGAGAGCTGCATGACATGATTTTTGAGCTGAAATCATCATAAATAGACTAAATCTGAATTCATTTTCAGTTTTTATAGACAAATACACGTTTTACTTTTGCAAATTTAAAGTGCAAACATGAAAAATAACAATACAAAGTGGCCATATAGCGAACTGTCTTCTTGCACACATCACAGTTCGCTAAGTTTTAATTGCCAGTTGTGAAATTGCTCCACACAACGCTGCTCTTTCTCTCAGCCATCATGCGCGTGTGTGTGTTGCACTCGCGAGTCGCTGGCTGCTGCTGTCCTGCCCTGCTGGCTGCTGTCAGTCAGCTTGATAATCGGCGTTCAGGCACGGAGCCTCGAGGAGAAGAGGACAGCAGTGGAGAGAGAAGAAAAGAGCATATACTTGTGTTCGTCTGCACATAGTTTTTTGAAGAAATTGACGAGTAGAGGAGACGAGAAAAAAAGTATAACAGTATCGATCCTATTGGCTCTAGTATCGATATTTTGAAACGTAACGTAATATCGGAAGTATCGATATTTTGGGATCGATCCGCCCACCCTTACTGATGGTTGAATTTGAAGATTGATTGCGGCTGCTGTTAGCACCTTGAGAGCGCAGATATCAGCCACTTCCTGCTGGCTGATATCACAATAGGTATTGCGCTTGTATATATGTCAAATGTAAGACCTTTTAAGACCTTTTTTAAGACCCTTTCCATACATTTTAAGACCTCATCGCCACTTCGATATTTTAACCGGTTACCTTGGCGACACACTTTACCTCACATTTACTATATACAGTATTGATTGTCCTTCCTCCTTATCTTCCAACCATTTGGACGCAAACTTGCATTTCCCCATAACGATGTTGTTTAACAACCGGCGTAAACGGAGCTTTGCGCGCTATCAAGCCGTGAGCGTGCGATGTCCTGTTCAGATGACGTCAAATCCAACGGGATGCCATAAATAAACTACACAGAATCACACTACACACCTACGCAATGATTACATTCAGGCACACTGTAGAATACAACCTCTTTGGACAATGGATATACTTATTGAAAACAAGCTACAAAATGTAATACCTTGGAAAATGCCGTCTAATACTTTTTAATAGCCTTAATTTTGGCTAAATTGATTTATCAACTTTTAATACTTTTAGACCCCACGGACACCCTGTTATATCACTCTCCCATCAGCTGCGTCAATTTGTCTTTTTTTGCATTTGTTCATGTGGCAAATAATAAATGTTACCGTTTGCACCAATGGCAGAACTAAAGCAGAGAGAAAAAAAATGTCAGACCACATGCAGTGAGGAACTCCTCTAATCTTCATGAGAGGAAATTCAAATAGAATTTGAGTGTTCTTGCAATGTGGCTCATTTGCATGAAAAGGGGGCATTTTCATCAAATGTATGCATATTACTTTAATATGTGCAAACAGCACAGGAGCACTGAGACTCTATTTGCTTGACAGTGCAGGCAGGGGTCCATTTCACCGTTTGCAGGTGCAGTAACTCACTGCCTTTTTGTCATATTTGATGAGGTTCAGCAATCCTTTTGTGGATTGGAGCAAAGACTGTTTTTGGGTTACCTTTTATATATTCTTCAGGCAAAATGTTGCAAATTCATTCATGAATGTAAGAAAGTAAAATAATGAACTGCCCATGAATGAACCAGAGCTTTTTTTAGCTTTGAAAAACATCAAGTTGTATCCAGGTCACCAGGACTTGCACAAGCACACACAGTGTACACAGACTTATACACACACAGTTTCACAGTTTGAGACTAGCTTCAGAGACAGTCCAAAATGATTCATGTCTCAACCTACTTACAACATCTCTCAGTGGAACTGAGTCTGTGTTTTTCAAATTCTGTGCCTTGCCTCGCATAGCAATACAGCCTCTCCAACACACTAAACACATATTCACTTCAATGGAAAGCCTGAGGAGTGTGGCAGAGTTATTACTTACTGTTCCCCAAATCCCCAAAAGACCAAGGGGACATTGCGGCACACTCGCATCTGAATGAGGTGCATGAAATGATGGCTGGAATGATAAATCAAAGAATATATTGTCCTTTAATTTAATGAAGAGAAATTGGACTGTCAGTGATGTCAACCACTGATGTGTTTTAATATGTCAGCTGGTGGTTACTTCAGTACAAGATTGTCCCAAAGCATAATTACAATCACATTTCTAAGAGATTTTTTGAGTTAGTTTGACAGAAAGAGACTCACTTGTGCACACGTCCTCTGCTTTGTCCATGTCTCCACGGTAATATCCGTTGCGGCATCCACAGAGGGTGGCGGCCTCGATGGTGGAGCGACTGTTGAGTGGACATTGCTGACATAAACCTGCCCCCTGGAACGACTTAAAGGTGCCCTGTGGGCATGCTGAAGAGAGAGAGAGAGAGAGAGAGAGAGAGAGAGAGAGAGAGAGAGAGAGAGAGAGAGAGAGAGAGAGAGAGAGAAAAAAAAAACACATTTAAAAAAGATGAAATGTCAGCCTCCTGAACATGCATGAATCAATGCATCATGTAAGCTCTGGTTGTGCGCCTTTTGTTTGTCCTGATTGTAAGGCATTCGGCAGTCTTTGCTTTCCAAAGACTTGGCCCCGGTGGAGTTATTATCGGTAGTGTAAGGTTGACCATTCACAGAAGGGGATTTTCTGAGAATAGCAGAACATCATCCTGTTCAACCAAGATAAACAAAAACATCTTGTGTACGTCTACAGTGACACACTGATTATCCACGGTGTAGATTATAGTTTCATTTCTCGGGTTCGTTTATCTGGGTCACAGTTGTTTCTGCCCATAAATATTAACTAAGTTATTCTTCGTGACATAAAACACATATCAATTCTTAAAGATCATGTTCCCAGTACATATACTTGTATTCATCTGGGAATGGCTTGTTCTGATTATACAGTACATGCTTGTTATTCAGCTTTTATATGAACCTGGACTTTCATCATTTGCTGTGCAGTCCACTTGGGTAAGAGGAGCCAAATAATGGAGGTCTGAGTCAGTGTTTCACTGACTGAAGTTAAGGTAACGGCTGTCTCACATCCACAGTGTTAAGGCTGCATGAAGGCCCTCCCTTTTAGTTCATTTAATGCCAATGCCGCATGTCTTGTTATGTGTCCCTCTGCAGCCTTGAATTTGAGGAAGAAAAGAGCCCATTTCTAAAGCAATTACACTCCTCTCAGCTTTGTGGTTATCTCCACTGGATCTTGTGCATTTAATACCCATCTGTTACAAAATAACCTCAAGTTTCCAAGGTTTTGAACCAGTAAGTTATAACTGTGTGTTTTGCATTTTTCCCTGTTCATTCAGGGGTGATCTTCAGGAAACTTTTTAACAAAAATAACAGTACAGAAAACAGTAAAATAAACATCGTCATCACTACTGGACAGCTTCAAAACTGCCCATTCACATCACCAGAAAAAAAACACATTCTGGGATGCCACCAATATATGCCAATCATTCCCTTTTTCCCGCTAGTCTGCAGTCAGTGCGTTTGCTTTTTTTATTTTTCGCAAGCCTTTTCAAAGCAATAAAGCTAAATCTTCCATGGATAAAATGTCAGACCAGAATCATGACTGCTGTTTTAGTATTGAATGTGCAATTTATATATATTATATCTGCTCTTTGAACAAAATAAGCACGGTATGATAGTGCTGCCGATCAATGACAGTCAGGTCTCTGTTACCTCAAATATGTTTTTGAAACTGGTTGTTTGCTGGGAATATTCATTTAACCTTCATTTCGCTAGGAGGGTCTCTTGAGATCAGAAAACCTGCTTTTTCGAGCAAGTCCTAGCCAAATGGTTAGCATAGTTTACAAATAATGAACAAAGCTCTCAGAATGCTCGATCTAATTCAAACTCAAGGACAGCTACGAAACTGTTAATCTAATCAGTTATAGGCCTGTTTTTAGTGTAGAGTCATTACAATTACGTAACCTGTTTCAGGCATTTTGAAACAAGCTCCTGTTACTCACTAAACATTTCGAAGCAGGTTATTGATTGAACTCTTCAAAGCTCCAAATTGTGCAAAAACACCATCACCACAGCTGCACTTCTACTACTGCTGACTGCATGACTGACAGCGGAACAAAAACAAAGTATTTAATCTAGTTTGAATCGGCTAGTTTCATAATTTGTATTCTAGAATGACACTTGTTTTCAATTCGTGCCTTTTTGGTTACAGCAAATCATTCAGATTTAGGACTCAAAGTAAAACAAGAAAGCCTAATGAGAAACACAGAGGTGTCACAAAAGAAATTAGACAGAACAGAAAGCTCTGGCAAAAACCTGAGTGAAAACCAAATGAGGTTACTTTCTTCCAGCTTTGATTAATCTTTAGCACTTTGTTTTCCTTTCCTCTGCTGTAAAGCAAATGCACTTTATTTCCGTGATGCTTGAGATGCTTCAAGACCAAAATGCCAAACGTGTTACACAGATTTATGGGGAAGGCAGAGGAGGGGTTGCAGAAGCAGGCTACTGCTAAGTCCATTTAGACTGGAGTCCAAATGATAGCATGGGTTGAGTGAAATAAGTAAATGAGACAAAGTGCTAGCAAGTTAAGAGCATCAGAGTCTCACTTAATTAAATGCTAAAGGTTTAAAGGGTTGGGCAGATTGTGTTCAAAGAGAAAACATGGGGGAAACAAAAAAGCTGATGCTCAAACACTCAAAATAAATGAATCAGAGGAGAATGAAACTGCTGTTTTTATTTCTCCCTCTCAGTATCACTATTTCTGCAGTATTGCTCTATTGTGTTCACTCTCCTGAAATGTTATACAGTAGTTATTTCTTGGTTTTTGCTGATGCATTTGTTCTAGCATGATCTACGGTGGAGGATGCTTTTCGTTGCCTCTGTGTTTTACTGCAGATTACATTGTGCATGAACCACAGAGCTTGAAGAAACTACTCGGATCTCAGGTATGAAGTACACTTCATCTCATACAGCGGGACTTGATCAAGCTTGTATTAAATTAACATCTTTACACATCGCTGGCCCCAAATGATAGTGTGGTGTAACCATTTAATCACTTTGAGAACTACAGATCTGCTCTCAGTAGAGTGCAGATGCTTGCAGTTGCTTTAATGTTGAATTGAACAAATTTAGATGATTGTTTTTTTGTCAACCAGGAATTTCCCGCCAGAGCTGAGCCGACCCGACTGTCTATACTTGTTGCCTTATAAACTCTGATTGACTGAGAACCCTTGGAGGCCAGGCTGTGTTCATGTTGTCAAAAAGTAGAGGTTAAAACATTATCTCACTTCTTAATTTACTGTGATTTGACAGTTCTTCTTAATTATAAATAATATGTATCCTAAGTTTATCCATCCCACGACTCTCAGAGACGTACATACCTAGATGCATAGAATGAGAGCACATTTAGTTTAAATTTGAGGCTGACTAGTTCAGCTGGTGATTGGCTGTGTAAAGACAGACAGAGAAAGCTCGCGCACACATTCTAAAAACAACAGACAAAGCAGCTAAAATTCATATACAATAACATCAGCCCAAAAACAGAATAATAAGAGTCAATATTGAACTTCAACTCTTAGTGGCCAGAACAAGGACTCCAAATAAATGATCTGTAAAAGCAACTGTTTGCTAACTCAAGTTCGCCCTCACAACTGATGATTGGTCAGTGCTTTGCCAATCGTTTGTTAGCCAATTAAATTATTTATTTCTGTTTCTATGAGTAAAGAGCAGTTGAGCCAACCTGTACAGTAGATTAAGGTGTTAAGATGCCGACCATGACTATGCATCATCCCAGTTTAGAGTCTGGAAAGGCAACACCAAATGCGACAATGTAATAATGGATGACCAGTACTCCCCTCCGGAAAGCAGGTTTAAAGCTTTCAAACTAGTTGCAAAGTATGTATATTACTGGAAACGTTTTATCCATTATTCCTTCTCCACTATTCTAATACTCAGCTAGTTCGTATATGTTTACCTCAATCTCCATTTTTATCAGAAATGCAAATTCTCCTTTTGCTCTATATGTCCATGTTACTTTACATGTATTTTAGTTTCTTTATATTGAGGCATTCTTTGAAGTCATCCATCAATTACGTGCCTTGTGTGTGTGTGTGTGTGTGTGTGTGTGTGTGTGTGTGTGTGTGTGTGTGTGTGTGTGTGTGTGTGTGTGTGTGTGTGTATTGAATAGGCAGACAGACATCTGGCTTGTCAAGGTCATTTATTCAACAACCTTGCTCATACATGTGGAGCGTGTCACCATGGCAACACGTCTCTCCAGTTCTCTCTCCCGCTCTCTCCATATCTTCACGCAAACACAGAGTAGCATTTGTTTTGTGTCACTGAATTCAAACGCACACCAATGATCAGAAGTGGACGTCACTATTGGTTTATTGACTATGGTTTTGGTTTAAGCCGTCAGCATCTTGTGTTTTTTTGGAACCAGAAGTAATTCAACAAGGAGGAGCAAAGTTCAACTGAGCACTGAACAAGACATTATTAGGCCAACAAACTGTTACACTGAACTTTCATGAACTGAGAACCGTATTGAAAGGGCTAGAATTGTGAAGCTAAAATCATAAACTTTAGGAAATCTTTGCTTTTCCTAGGGTAGTCGGGTCATTTTCTCATAGACTTCTATAAAAGTCAGACTTAACTTAAATTATTTATGTATATATTTAAGAGAATACAAGTTTAAGGCACTTCCTCATTGGCTTTCTTTTTGCAGAGCCAGAGGTTGTACAAATGTATTTGCTGTGATTCAGTTAGATATTAATAGCAAATTTTGGGTCGAGAGAAAGGCGAAAATGAAAATGCTTTTGAGGATGAACTGATGCACCTCAGAGGGCAGAAAAGATTATTCCCTCCGTTTCTCTGTTTAATGCCAGCTGTGTGGAGTCACACAGCAACCAAACAACTCTAAGAGCTGTGTCAGCGCCACAGCAGGAGTACTTTGAGTGTATTCAATGGCAGTGCTGATATTTGTAGTGTGGTGCATTTGAAGTAAGGGTCTATTTGAACATTTTACCCCCCCTACACACACGCACAGAAACAAACACACTTTGAGTGCTTTGATGTTGGGCCAGTTTTGCCGGATGGCAAATATGCTGGTTTGGTGCAAAATAAATACAATCTTTGTGGCCTAACACACACACATGCACACACACAAATATGCAAAACACAACCATCTGTTCTAATAGTGAGTCCAGTTTCCTGCCAAGTTGTTATCAACTAATGGGCAGAAGTGCACACCAAAAAGATGCCAGCTCGGTGAAGACAGTTGACAGAGGCTCTGGCCCGCAACATCTTAAATCACAGTTTAAGAACAAAAGTCTTGAAAAAAACTCATGTGGAAGGTACATGCCTACAGAAACTGTCAATTCACGACAAATCAGTCAGTTAGACTTTTTAGTACAGCTGAGCAATTTAAACCTTATCGAAACACTAACCGCAATGGACATTTTGTTGTTAATGACATTTTAACTCTATATTAAAATATTAATATATGTTTTAAGATATATTGCTTGACGACAAAACCCAGCTCCAACACAGAAATAATGCAGTTTCTAATCAATCATATGGCAGTGTTCAAGCAGCGCACTTCTGAAAGTACAGTAGGTACAGAGGGACTGGTAAAAAACAACACTTTCTTTTCATTTATATTGGCATAAATAATCAATTTATCACATGATGTGAAAATTGTTATTGTGATAAAAGGTGTTGCAATATGTAATTAAGAGTTTTGTTTTTCAAGGGCAACAATAATAAGATCAGTATCTTTCAGACCAAAGGAGTCGTAAGACTTTATACTTCCACATTTCACAGTAATTATTTCCGCAGTGCAGTCATCATCACTGTAATATTGTCAGCCTTAATCACTGTCTCACCATGAATTGTGTCTGGCTTAGCTTTTACCAACTAACATATTCCATGAAGAAAAAGTATTACTGTGAAAATTGACACTGACACCAAAGGCAAATCTAACATTTATTGTGTTTCACTGGAGAAATAATTATATTCATCAGTCGCTTCCATCTTCTCTATAACTTGTATCTCTCAGTTTTTTTATTTTCTGTCCTTGGTTTGTCCTTTTTTTTACTTTCTTGCTAGACCAACTCTCCTGAGGGCTCTCCTGCTTTACTTTATTTTCATCCCTTCCTTCCTTTATTCCTTCCTACCTTCCTGATGCCCCTCCATCTCCTCGATCCTCTCTGGCAGTTCAGGAATAATTTGTGGCAGCCTAATCTGCCTTGCACCCTAAACTAATTAACATGGGATGGAATGGATTCACTTATCATTTCACCACATGTATCCACGCTCTCACCCATTACATTTGAATGTTTTAAGTGTTCATTACTGTGCAATGTCCCTGCCAAATAAATGATTAAATAAATAGTTAGCCTTTACTACAATATGAAACGCAAGTGCGACAAGGTCATCAGAGCAGGTTTAAAGAAATACAAATATAAATAATTTTGCATACATAGCATTCATGCACAGATTTACCTCTGCAAACGTTGCCATTGTCCGGTTCAAACCCCGCCTTACAGCTGCAGCTGCCGATGGGCACCATCCACTCCCCATCTCCGTTACAGTAGAGCTTTATGGGCACGTCGACTTCCTCAGCATTGGGAATACAACTTCCTCTAGCGATGACTAATGAGGTGGACTCTGCTCCAGTCAGGGTCTGTATAGAAAATCATAAGAAATGTCTACTTGAATGTCTGTATACACCAGCAACTACACCACATTCTGATGATAATAGCACACAGTTTTCAGTTTCTGGTCCGTACCTCTGGGAAAAAAGCGAAGTTCTGAACCACGCTGGGACATTTCTTGTAGAACACTCTGACAGCCAGGAGGGACATGCAGGCTCCAAGATCCTGGAAGGCCAAGTGGAAACCTTTGCCTTTGGACAACGGTCCGAAACTCCTAACTTCTGTGTTCACCTTCATTAGTCTTCCCCCAAAATCAACCTGGGAGAAACTCTCATCTGCTGCGATGGTGTCCACCTTACATTGACATACAGAGAGAGGGAAGGTTAGCAAAGCCAGAAGAAAGCAAGGGGAGTTAAAAAGGGTGTTACTGTCCCTGATCTTTTGTTATTACTTTAGATACAATTATATTTGAAATATTTAGATAAGTAATGTTTGGTATTTTCTGTATAATACAGAATAACCACATTTTTCTTAGAGTTTAGTAATGATTTGCTCTTTATTTATGTAGTGAACCTTGACAATAGCCCAGAGAAGGCTGCGAGGAGATTTACAACACTGGGAAAAACACAAACACATGCAGTTAGATCTTTCTAGACTTTGATCAATTAACCTTGTGGATTCTTAATCAATTTGGGAATAGTGAAGTGTTTTCTTCTGGATTGCACATTGTCAACTGACTACTTTTCATGGACTAATAAAACAAAAACAGCTTTGTGAATTAGCATTTTTCGGATAATCAAATAGTTTTTTTTTTAATCCAGTATACTGCCCGTTTTAGTTTTCCCGCATTTACCACTATAAACGTGAGAAAAGACATGAGAACATTTGAAATGAATTCAAACGATGACCATAACATAGTTAAACAGAATCAGCATCTTGGGTGTGTTCAGTGACATTGAGTATCATTGAAATGTTATTTTGAAAGGCACATTTTTAGTGTGGCAAATACTTCCAAAGCCAGCAGCTCTTCATACTTTGCTATACCTTAAGGAAAGGGGCATTGGCCCAGTACTCCATCCCTTTGATGCCCTCTGACACGGCCCTCTCAGTCTCCAGGTAGTACAGGTTGAAGGTCTCCTTGCAGGAGCCCAGGACGCTGGGGATGGAGGCACAGTCGCGGACGGTGAAGCGGATCTCCACGTAGATGCGCTGCGCCGCCCGCCGGTCGATGTAAGTCGTGAGAAGCCAGTTGTTCTGGCTCGGCTCAAACACGTTGCACACCTGGTACGTCCTGATGGTGTTGAGGTTCTCATCATAGCCGCTCACCTCCTCCCACTGGTGTGTGTGTGTGTGTGTGTGTGTGTGTGTGTGTGTGTGTGTGTGTGTGTGTGTGTGTGTGTGTGTGTGTGTGTGTGTGTGTGTGTGTGTGTGTGTGTGTGAGGAAGGGGAACAGAGGAGGGATGAGAGGGGAGGAAGTAGGGGAATAGGGGAGAGGAGAGGCCAAAATGATGAATGGGTTTACCAAGACCTGACACAAATTAAACTTTCTCTTTCCCTCCTCCCCATTTTGTCTCTCGCTCTCTTTTTGTACCTCTCCACTTCCCTCCCTACTATACTTTTTTTCTCTCCTCTCACCTTTTTTGAAGAGGGACAATCATTCATCACAATTAGAGCTGCTCACCTCTAACACACATACACCCACAGGCAGCAGACCATTGTTACCGGCTAGCAGCCAAGCCAGCATTTATAAAAAGAAAGAAAGAAGAAAGCCAGTTAAAGAACATATCCTCTTTAATTCTATATTCTTTTTTATTTTACTCTGTTTTATTAATCTGTCGACCCTTTTAATGTACACCTCCGTGATTCTCTGGAATCCATTCAACTCTGCATCAATAGCGATGTATTGGTGTCACCTTGTGACTGTAATTAAGATTGTGACGGAGTCCATAATGGAGCGCCGCAAGGTGTACTCAAACTGTTTTCTCCAACGGTGCACACACTTGCATACACCTATTAGGGCTGTGCAATTAATCATATTTTAATCTCTTTATTTATTGGTATTTATTATTTTGATATTATTTATTTAAATGTAGATATCAATGTATACATTTTACTTATTTGTATTGGTTTTTCAGTTGAACTATACTTAAAGTTCAGGGTAATCAACTGTTAAAAACATACTGTTTAAATTATTTATTAATTTTTTTAAGTTCAATAAATGGATGTTTTCAAAGTCAATGAACAATCATATTTAATAATCGTTCGTGATATCAATATTGACCAACAATAATCGTGATTAGGATTTTTGCCATAATCGAGCAGCCCTAACACCTATACAAATGCATGCATATACCTCAAACACACACACACAAACAGACCCAGTACACCTCTGCACGTTGTTCTTACCCCATTGGCAGGGAACGAGATCCAGCCAAGCTCTGCTGTGGCCGTCCTTGTATCCATCACTGTCTCTGTGAGACAAAAGGGGGAGAAAGACAGAGAGAGGTGAAGGGAGGAAGCTGCAGGAAGAGGACAGGTATGAGTTTAATTAACAGTCAGCTCAGGCACCAACTTTACTGCTGCATAGTGATGCGTGTCATTGGTGTCATTATTTGTAATGCTTCTCCCAACCCTATCATAAATACATAAGGAGCCTCATATAAACCATAATAAATAATCATTCCTCTGGCTAAGTATTAAGAGAAGTAACAATGATACACAAAGGTAATACAATTACAAACAATGGTATCATTTCCATCCGTATTCAATTCATTGTTCAGTGTTATCTTCTACACATATGTAAAATAGTATATTGAAATCCTGGTATAGAGTAATGAGGTCGTTTGATATAGTAAGACCACCGTGTTTGCAGCCGGCCTGGTAGAACAAGTTTGCAACACTAATGGACGTTAGCGACAGAAATCAGTTAACAACAACCTTTGAACAGCTATAACAGTTAGCAACAGAAGGCAGTTAGGAGCAGCAAGAGCAGTTACAGAAAGCTATTTACAGCAATCATTTCTACATCGAGTAGAGGGTGAAGGTGTCGGCAGCGGTGGTACTGTTTCAATTTCTGGCTATTGACTTGCAGATTAATTTATTGATTTAATAGAAAACCATATTTTTAAAATGAACACCGGCTCAGCAGAGCAGGTGCAGAACAGGAAATGACCTTAAGGCTTGTTGGGGTCCCTTCGGGGGTGTACCACGGATTCACTGTCATGTACAGAAAAGTTATAATTCACAGTTAGACCTATGGGAGCATCAAATCGAGTAGAAAAACCCTGATGGAGCGGCTAAGAAAAGCATTTGTATTTCATATGTTTTTAGCCATTGAGGGGCAGGCCCATGCATATCGTATTGTTTGTAGCCTTTATTTAACCAGGTGAAAGCCCCTTGAGATCAAAAGATCTCTTTTTCAAGGGTGACCTGCAGCACATTAGTTACACATGTAACATAAAAACAACAGAACAACAATAAGGATGACATACAACATAATGTACAGGGTACAGTTTACAAACTCTATTTACAGTGACAGGTACCATGAGTATCAAACAGCATGTCACCCAGCCGAGTTTTAAAATGATGCAGGGGAACCAAAGTGCTCAGTTTTAAACATGTTTGCAGACTGTTCCAAGTTAGTGGAGCTGCACAACTAAAAGCTTTCTTCCCTAAAACAGTCCTAGCACTTGGCACCTATGAACGATGCACAACTCAATCTGAGAAGCTGTTTTCTTTACTTACAACCACACACAGCTCATACATAATAATAACCCTAATTGCCTTATTTAGACATGTTTGTGAAAGTGTGAAGTAAACTCATGGTTCAATAAACAGCAGGCATAGTCAAAATAAGGCTGGATAGAAAACTGCCAGCGCCACAATTGCTTTTATATCCAGAAATGTTGAAACTTTGCCTGAGAAATGTATTCTGTGATCGACTTTTGTGAGCAGCTTGACAGCCTGACCCACTCCTGACATATGGCTTATGATCTCTTCAATAGGCGCTTTCACACTGCGGTACTTTTCCCACAAAGGTTCATGTGAACTTAGTTCATGTGAACTCTTTTATCGCGTTCACACCAAAAAGAGCCGGTACTAAAATTAGTTCATGTGAACCTTTTTACCCCCTCGAAAGTCCCTGCTAGAGAGCAGAGAGCTGCTAGAGAGCAGGGACTTTCGAACGGCTCTTTTGTGAGAAAAGAGCTACATTTCTGATTGGCTGGGCGGATTGCAAACCACGCCCCGTAAAACTCCCAAAAAGTTTTGTGAAGCCGCCATTTTATTATCCTCGCATTAGCATTATTAGCATTAGCATTAACCCAGCGCAGAAACGCAGAGAGACTAACTTATGGCAACACAAAATAAAACATGGGAGTGGTGGAGATGAGGAGGTGTCGGCGTTCTGGCGATTTACTCGGAAGGCTTCAGTAGAAGCTGCTGGGAGTCCCAGCAGCTTCTACTGAAGCCAGTCCCTAACTCCGGGGACTTCCGGCCGGGGACTTTGGGCGGCAGTATACGCCGTGAAATGGTTTGCGGCCTGCCAGTAAACCCAAAGCAGAAGAAGAACAAGTGATGTCAGCGGCTTCATTTGCCTAATCCACCCCCAGGGACTTTTTCCAGTGTGAACGCGATCTGTACATGAGAACTAAAGAGTTCTCATGAACTAAGTTCACATGAACCTTTGTGGGAAAAGTACCGCAGTGTGAAAGCGCCTAATTTTACCATTGACCCACAAATAATGTATTCCATTTTATGGGGGAGTGACAGTTTGTTATCTGTCATCCACCTGCATACATTAAAAAGTAATACACTCCGCATACTTTAAGGTTGTATCATTATGGAAACCAGCATTGCAGAGTCATCTGCATATAAAAACAGTTCACATTGAGTGGAAGCCTTGAGGTCATTGAGAAATAATAGGCTTTAATTAAATAATAATTACATACAGGTACAATCAGTCATTGGCAACAACAGCAATTAAACAGACAACCCTATTGTGTGAATGTGTGTGTAGCTATTAGCTGATCTGGATGCCTCTGATGACTTCATGTCCTCAGCTGAACCTCACAATGATCTGCTTCAGTAACCTCACATTCAATCAATCAATCAATCAATGTTTATTTATATAGCCCAATATCACAAATGTTACATTTGTCTCAGTGGACTTTACAGTTTGTACAAAATATCAGTATGACAATACGACACCCTCTGTCCTTAGACCCTCACATCGTACAAGGAAAAACTTCCGGAGAAAACCCACAGTTTAAAGGGAAACATGGGAGAAACCTCAGGGAGAGCAACAGAGGAGGGATCCCTCTCCCAGGACGGACAGACGTGCAATAGATGCCGTGTGTAAATTGAAAAGATAATACATTTGCAACATAGGTAGTCCAAATGTTTGGAAATGCATGTGTGTATAATAGGAAGATGAATCCACGAGGATATCCATCCAGGACCTATGATCCAGGACCACAGCCAGGATTCAAGATCCAGGGCAGATCCAGGACACAGGACCGCAGGATCATCCATGACTCCGGATCCCGGCGTATATAGACACCAAAAAGAAAGACATTTGGGGAAGCTGGGTTAATCGGAACATGAGAATACACAGGTATAGACAGAGAGAAGGAAGAAGTAAGATGTCCCCCGACAAACTAAGCCTATATCAGCAAAACTAGGGGCTGAATCTAATCAGCCCTAACTATAAGCTTTATCAAAAAGGAAGGTCTTAAGCGCACTCTTAAAAACGGATAGGGTGTCTGCCGCCCGAACACAAACTGGAAGCTGATTCCACACATTCTACCCTGACTCATACATAACACCACAGCTGGGTGACCCACTGATACACACTGAACATCAAATACAGTACACACCCACACACTCTTAGGTGGCAACACTAATGAATGGAAGAACAACGAACCAATTGACTGCAAAAGCACAAATGGCAAATGAAATGATTTTCATTCTGTGTAAATCTTGATACATTGCTGTATAAGAGCCAGGATAAATGTGTTCTGCACCTTTCCGTCTGCTATGAGCAAAGCCTGGCAGGCTGGGATTTGGAATATGAGAGAAAATGACTAATGGGAGTGATCTGGCAAACAGTGGTGGCAAATAAACTGCATTTGACAATTGTTGGTGGTTAACACATGTCATCATTAACCCAGATTTATAAAGAGGCAAAGGCTACCATACACAGGGCCACCTGCGCATCAGGACAGATAAACATTCACATGCCTTCAGTAGAAATTGGGGTTCAGTATCTTGCCCAGGGACACTTTGACAAGCTAACCAGAACAGCCGGAGATCAAACCACATACAGTCTGTTTGGTGGACAACCAATGTACCTTCTCTAGAGCCCCAACAACACATAACACCTATGATGATATTAATTACTTAAAACTGTTAAAAAATAATACATATATATATTTTTTTAAATCCCGATTTCTCCCTTTCTCTCAGTCAGTTTCTGCCCTCTCCTAGGTTACTTGTAGATTAACTTAGCTGCTGTATGCAACATGCACAGCAAGACAGGATGGGATGCCAAAGACAACATAAGTGAGTTGTTGAGCTAACACAGAGGCCTTTGTCATAAAACATGGTGCGAACATTCGACAACATCACACCACGAGGGAGCTGCAGGCAAACATCCCCCCTTGATCCTTGACATGCTCTCTTCCTCCTGCACTCTTTCATTCTGTCACCCTGCCTCTCATTATCTCCTCCCCTCCTCATCCTCCTACTTACATCCTCCCCACCTTCATCCTCTCCTTCACTCACAGTCTTTTATCTCACCCTCTACCTTGGGTGCTTTTTCTTAGTCAACCAGCGAGCCTAATTACAGCAGAATCCCCTCTTTCAGCTTTCCCCCGGGAATCAAGGTCGTTTGAGAGAATGAAATGCTTGTCACGCGAAAATGTAGTCGTCTATAAACAATCTTGGACCAAAGCTTATTCAAACGGTGACAATTGTCACTATCTAATTTGTAGCTTCGGTGCGTTTAGTGGCATGTTGTCAACAAAAATGTTCAAACACCAGTGGAATTTAAACCCAGTTTATTTATGCCTTGTATATTTTTGCCTGTTCAGATGTCTTTGAAGTTTGGGTAAAAACAAATTAGGCTAAAAAGAAAAATGGAAATGTAGAGAGCAATCCACAGTGTTGACAGAAAATATGTTAGAATAGCTCACATAGTCTTACAAGCTGTACCTTGCAGCAAAGTCTTGCAAGAAGGCAGTGGATTCAGGGCTTTATACAGTTGAACCATGCCACCATATTTCAAACAAAGGGTTTACGGGAATATTCTCGGCAAACGACACACACACTTTGCTGCTAATATATTTGTTGGAAATTGATTGCACCATCATGCCCAGAAACTCTTGGGAGACCGCTGTGATTCATCATTTTATGTTATTACATCACGCTCACAGCCTGAGCATGATGACCCGGGAAATGAATGTGAAGTGTAAACAATAAAAAGCCTTTTGTTTTTAATGGATCTAACTTCCTATTTTAAACAGAATGAACATAAATAAATGAGAAAATAAACTACAGCAATGTCTGATCATGTATCTGGGCTGGGGCTAACCATATTTTTGTATTATTGATTCATGTTTTTTATTGAATTGAAAATGACAGCATCACCACATAAAGCAGAATATTCTAACATTAAAAAGGAAAATGGCAAAATGCTCTTCATAAATACTCCAAAAGCACAAGGTAGCATTCTCTAACAGCTTGTTTTTTAGACAAAAACCCAAATATATTACATTTGCTGTCATATTGGACAAAGAAAAGCATAACATCCTCACATTTAAGAAGCTTGAACAAACAATTGTTTTGGATTTTTGGCAAAAAAAAACTGTACAACCCTTTTTTTCTTATGACCAAAATATTTGCAAATCATTATTTTCCACCTGCAATTAATAGACTAATTATTGTATTTACTTAATATCTTTGTACAATAAAAGCACAACATAACAAAACCATATCAGCAAACATGCCCTGTGAATCCTCAGTTTAATGTCTAGGCTGGGCTTATTAGAGTGCATCTACTCATCAGTCTAATTAACAGCACACGGCACACACTTCTCTGTGTATAATAATGTGCACACTCCGATCAGCCTAATTCATTTTGACATATTGGTGGCTGTGATAGGAGTGTGCCCACCTCCCCCCGCAGTGTCACACCTTCTAAACCACTGAGCAAAAACCAAAGCCATTTAATGGCAGAGGAAACAGCAGGTAAATCTGTGCGATATTGTCGCAGTCAAAGAGGCTGTTAAATCCTTGTTGTGGCCCGAGAGGGAATAATAAAAGTGTTTCCATCCCAGACTCTGAATTAGAAGTTATTCCATTGTTTCACTGGCTTGTCCTCTTCCCCTTCTTTCATGTGTGTGTCTGTGTCTGTGTGTGTGTGTGTGTGGTCAAATGGCAAGTGGGGTCAGTTCATCTGATGCTAATTAGTCTACTGTTCAAGACTGCAAATTAGTGTTGATTTATAAGCCTCTGAATGTCTGTGTGTGCACTGTATGTGCCTCTAAAGCAGTGGTTCTCAAAGTGGGGGGCGCGCCACCCCTGGGGACGCAGAGGCATGCCAGGGGGGGCGCGAGAGACCAGGAGGAAAAATGGTTATACAAAAATAAAAAAATAAAGATTAAATAAAAAAATAAAAAATCATAAATTTAAAAATTATTTATTAGAAAATAATATGATGCAATACTACGATGTCTGGGTCTCTGTGTTTCATTAAAGCTCGGCTCTGTGTGTGTGTGTGTGTGTGATGAGCCATTTTGTGTGCGCGAGCGAGAGAGAGCGCACCGGTACCGGAGATCGTTGTTGTTAGCTTCTGGTGCTAGCGAGCTACGCTAACGGATATAAGGAGTTTTTTCAACAACAAAGTGGAAGAGAGTCCTCTCCTGTCAGACTGAGAGGCTCAGTGAGCAAAAGGACTCTCTCAGTGTTTAGATAGTTAACTTTAGTCTAAGTTATCTCAGTGGGTCTCAAATGTTTTGGTCACCATTAATGTAAACAATTATTTCCGAGGCACACGTTTATATGATCATTATAGTTATACAAAAATAAGAGAATACATTAAAAACAGGTATGAAATATGATATGACAGTAAAACAAGAATAAAGTTTAAAAGAGTGATTTGTAAAATATCCATAAAGAAAAAGTAAATCTGTTTACAGTTCTGTTTCATAGGTGTTGAGAGGTATCCATAGATCTCTTCATTTTGCTCTCAAAGTGCACCAGATTGATGCTTTTAACTTAAATATTTAAAAATAAATCTTCCCGGGGGAGCTTGCCCCCGGACTTCCCTATGTGAGGTCCACACACCACCTATACAAATAACACTTGACCCCTGTTTACCTGCTTGCCGTGAGCTGATTATCGAGCCGTCATTGTAACTGTCACACTGTGTATTTGCGTGGGGAGTGTTGCAGTAGAACATTCCACTGTAGCGCCCGGTACATTAATGGGAAACCCTAAATGTTTGATCACCCTCTATGAAACATCAAGCTACCCCACAGCACCCCCAAAACAAATCTCTGGCGCCGTCACTGAGCCTGACTATTTGTGTTGGGGGGGCCCAACTTTTTTTGTTCTCAAAAGAGGGGGCCTGACAGAAAAAGTTTGAGAACCACTGCTCTAAAGGAAAGCCCATCATTACGCCTGGGAGCATTATACTCGTAGTTAAGGTGTCACAGGAAAATGACATGCAGACGCGCACATACTCAGCAGCCAAACACACGCTAAAAGCCCTCCTGGAGGGAAAGACGTCATGCTGCCAACAGAGGCAACCGCTGACCAATCAGGCGTGGATGTGAAATGGCAGGGCATCACGACACACATTCAGAGGCAGATGTTCACAAATCACATATATGTAGGCTATAAAGATACACACACTTTCTCTTTGCAGGAGTAACGCAGAGCAGCCTTTTCTCTTATTCCAACCCCCAAAATCAATTATGAAGACAATTATGAGGCAGTGCACACTGCTCTGACATTCTAAAAATAAATATTTTACACATGGTACCTTGGTGAACATATTATTCACAGGAAATGGTGTAATTAATATTAAACAGGAAGGATAGCTTAATGAAAAATGGCTTGCATAAAAGGTACAAAAGAAAGTTTGTTAAAGTGTTCCTTTCTCCATCCCCCCCCCCCCCCCCCCCCTTATTAGGCCCACAGGAGCTCCAGTATTATTCAGTGCTATACTCTGGTGTCTCAAACTCAGTTCCCTTCAAGCTACACTTTGGCTTGTACACAGCGTGCAAAGTGTCACCTGCTAATTTTCACACCGAACATATTTCTGAAGTACATGCTAATGAGCTGACCCTGTTCTCTTAAAAGAGTCTGTTCAGCAGACCAAAAACACATTGGATCAGCAAAAAAAAAGACTTAACTATGCAACAAGAGTAGATTCACACCAGGAGCTGAGGTTGTTGTGAACAAAATCACAATGCTGCTACAATATCATGACACCTTCATGTAGGGCTGCTCGATTATGGCAAAAATCATAATCTTGATTATTTAGGTCAATAATTGATATCACGATTATTCAAAACGATTATCCATTTACTTTGAAAACATCAATTTATTGAAAACAAAATGTGAACAGTATGTTTTTAACAGTTGATTACCGTGAACTTGAAGTATAATTCAACTGAAAAACCAATAAAACCAATAAAAAAAAAATGAAATAAATAATCGTTTTATTTCGATGTTGTTTTCATAATCGTTGCAAGCCAAAATCGTAATAGCGATTAAAATACGATTAATTGAACAGCCCTACCTTCATGTCATACTATAAAGAGGGTGTTTGGATTTGGTGTATTTTATCCATTTACCCATGTCAAACTAACACAAAACTGTTTCACATGCAATTTGAATGTATTCTTATAACCATCAAATTACTATATTTCTAAAGGAGCAGCAGCAGTTCCACTTCAAAAGTAATGAAACTTAGAGTAGTACTTATCTGTATCGTTAGTAAATCGGATTAAAGCGCATGTTATACTGTATGAGAAATTGGTTGAAATGTCCTGATTTCTAGTCCCTAGTCTGAATAAAGCGCAAAAGAAAAGCCTCTTTCAAACTCCACACTTCCAGTTAAATTGCATTTGTTGGGTAGTGAATTCACCTTCAGCCCAAAAACCAGAGCCCCTAAAGACTTCACACCTGTTTTCCCAGGCTGAGAAGTACTCACATTGCCATAAAACAACGTGTTTCAGATTGGTGGAATACCCCTTTCAACTGTCAATTGAATACTTCTTTAGACATCATTAGCAAGTATGTCCATCTGAGGTTTTTTTGCATCCGATGTATTTTTTGATTTCTCCTGCTATATGAACTGTAAGAAACAAATGTGACTCACAGGGCTTTTGGTTCCATTGTATTTTAAATATAATGTCTGTTTATTTGCTTTTCCACCATGCAGGGACTTGAGGTATGTACCAATTCTGGGAAAGGCTATTTTGCCGCCCCTAATGGAGGCATTAGGTTGTTCAGGTAAGTGTAATTGAAAGGACTTTCTGGTAAAGGTCTGCCTTTATACTTTTATTTGATTGCTTAAATGACCTGTGTTGACAAACCTTACTGGCTCTTTGCGGCAGTCCATTGGCTGTTTTCCCTTTCTCCTTTTTACTAGATGTAATGCTTTTTTCAATAAAAGGCGCGTTTGTGCCAAGAGCATAATCCTGATGATAAAATATTCCTGTGTCAAAGTTCCACTTGAAGTTGCTGAATTGCTCTTTGTGGTGTTCAGCTTTGCTCTCTGGTTCGTGGCTGCTAAATTAGGTGCTACGCCTCTTTAAGCATTTTGGTTTCAGCCGCTGTCAGCTCCACTCTTATTTATGCACATTTAAAGTCCTTTGACCACGAGAGGTAATTCAAGCACCTCCTTCCCCGCTAACACTGTAGACAACAGCACAGGGATCATTCTGAATGGAGCAGTTAACACTTTCTTCAAACCAATTTCCCTTCTGTTTTACTGTGATACTTCGTTATGCAGTGCATGGTGTTCACTTTAAAAAACCCACTACAAGGCCAGAATTACAGAATATTCTTTTTCTTCTTGATTTTCTGCATCAATCAATAGCTACATTGTTTTGTGATTTTACATGTGGAGCTGTATCAGTCTCACATGCATCTACGTATAACTTTCACTACTGCTCAATATAAATAACTAGTAACGTGATACTTTTGTCTCCCTCTGCAGTACCATACACTGCTCAAAGATGATACTCCTCAGTTGTATGACAATAATGCGCCATGGTGATGCTGTTGTTGTGTACAGCATATGTGAAAAGTTGTTGTCTGATATACTGTATGGAGGTGATATGTTGTTTTTTGTCATTGTGAGTACGTGTAACTATTTATAAATCTTCAAAGCATGCCCAACTTTTGACCCTTCCATAACACCAACCGAATCACCAGCAGCTATCATGGGAAAAAAACCTTCCTGACAACAGGTGACAAACTGATGATAAATGGGCGCAGATTTAAAGGCATTCCTCCATCCATCACACTCATTTTAGACGTTTCCAGGCCAAATACTCCCAGAAAGCAGTGTGCTCTCACAGCTACAGATGTGTGCACGAGTGAAACCACTGTCTTGAGGTATCAGATTGTTTTTCTCTTTGCTGACAAGCCGTTGTTGTGAATGGAAGCTTGGAGAGGCCACACACACACACACACACACACACACACACACACACACACACACACACACACACACACACACACACACACACACACACACACACACACACACACACACACACACACACACACACACACACAACACACACACACACACACACACACACACACACACACACACACACCACACACACACACACACACACAACACACACACACACACACACACACACACACACACACACACACACACACACACACACACACACACACACACACACACACACACACACACACACACACACACACACACACACACACACACACACACACACACACACCACGTCTTTGCTTGTGCCCCTTATTTTCTCCCTCAGTCTCGGATTCCACCCCTCCTCTCATTCTCTCTTATATCTGTTGTTAACAGCCTTGACCTAGACAATTTGTAGTGTCATGATTTCACTTTATGAAAGAAGACATGTGCTTCGTGTTCGAAAAATACATCATATCATCGTTGACCTACAAAAAAGATCTGAAGAACCCCTTAAATCAGACCTGATACCCATGCATTTAAGGTACTCCATCAATGCTTACACATAGCTGAATAATTCTTTACAGTATAGTTTTATAATTTGTCAATAGGACATATTATATGTTAGATAATTCAATGCAAGGAAAACAGGGAAGACCTGTCAACACAAAACATGGTCTTTAAAGATGCAAGGAAGGTTTGTGGACTCAAACGGAAGGTGTATATATAGTTCGGCAGAATATGATTGCTCGTCACAGTATGGCATGTCATTATAAACGCAGCTGCAGCTTTGTACGTTTTTAGACAATAGGGTTTCACTGTAAAACAATTAATAAATAACTAGGTTATTGTCTTTCAGAAAAAAAAACGGCACGACAATAAAAACGAGAACATATTGGATTCTTATTTTTAGAACTGAGCCCTGATGAAGCCTGTCGTTCTCTCTCTTTCTCTCGGGAAGAAAACTTTTAAACTGCCACTACCACAAAAAGAAACGTGCACACACACACACATGCACGCTCGCTCAGAGACACAAGCACTGCGTGAAGCATCCAGTCTGTCAATGTGGAAGAATCCTTTGTGCCTTTGTGAGTAACACAAGGGGAACATGCCTCTAACTGACATGCTGTGTTTTAAAGGAGAGTGTGTAGACGCCACATGAGACATCGTCACATGCCGGATCGCTTGCTAACGTGAATGTTGAGTGCATTGATAGGACGTGTAATTCAGAGGGATACAGAAGTGGACATGGGTGAGACTGATTTAGCTTCTGTAGGCACTAAATACACGTTGTTGTGCCAACTATGGAACATATGGTGAATGGGATTGGCAGCCATTAAAAAAAACTAAGGACGTAGGTGTGATGGGGCTAGAGGACAATGGATATATAGGCTTGGTTTCTGTGGTCAAGTTTTAATGAGTGCTCAGTAAGCTAGGTGAGCTGTTGAACTTCTCAGAGAAACATTTAATTAATCCTGAAGCCAGAGAAGCACCAATCTCAATAAAGGCCTTATTTAGCAGATTGGGTTATACAGTAGTTGCCAGATTTAAAGTGCTTCACAATAAAGGCAGTGTCTGGCCTTTACTGGTAAACCTGAGGTGTTCACATGTCTTTAGAAGATACAATAATCACAAAGCATCTGAATAGGTTCAATGCAACAAGGAAACATTGTGAAGGTTTGAGGAACAAAAAACAGCAGTGGATGAGATTACTCGTTATCAGCTGAAGTGATTACCACACTTCCGTCCTCCTCCTCACTTCGGACCAACGCCTCTGCCATACGGCAGGAGAGGGAGATCTGCAGAATATTACCTGCTCTTACATTGCACTGTAATAGTGATTAAGTACCCTTCAACATGGGATATAGTGGGGTTCAATAGGTGATGGATGCTTTGAGGATCAAATATAAAGCTAAATGGGCACCACAGTGATTTAATATTGACTTTCAATAACGTTGGAAACCCACAAGAGAGGGATTAAAAAAGGGACGCTCAATATTGAGGCAGCTGTGGCTGTGATATCCTGATGTTAAGTCACTAGTATGGGTCCAGCTCCAAAGAAAGCCGAGACCTTTGTTTCCCATAACACATCAACATGATCTCTTGTGAACACCAGTTGGAGACTGTCAGGATCTTGGTTCCGTTTTTAACCCTGTTTTATGCAAACAGCTTTATGAAACACATCTTGGTTGCTTTTACCGTAAGTTTAAAAAAATAAATAATTGGATATGGGAGGAATGGGAATACCCAGAGGCCGCACCCTCTGCCAGCCTTTCACGAAACAAAGCTTCCCAAACCTTTCAGCGATTCATGCCGGATATGTACAGCGTAGGGCACTGAAGAACGATGCTGTACCCTTCAAGTAAATATTGCTTAATTTAAAGTAAGTGTCTCCTTGCTGGCTGATATAATCAGGAGAAAACCAGTCTAAACTCAAATCTTCTGAAACAAACGGGCGTGTAATGATTATGATGCAGAAACAGGGACGTGCACAGGTACGGGCTAATGTTGCCCGGGCAACGGCCCGTTTGGCCTTTTTGGCTGACCTGCCCCTCTGGAGAGGGCGAGAGTTTGTTTTTCTTTTTTCTGTTGTGGCCGAATCAACATGATGAGCCCACAATTAGTATTGTAGCGTCTCGCTGCGGGAAACACACTTTGTCAGCGCTGTCATTTGCCGGTGCGTTAAGACCACCTCAGTGTCAGATTTTGGAAACTTGATTTTGAGTTGTCTCATGGCAGTTAGGGTATAAGGGACAAACCAGGGGACTTTACTTCCTCTTGATATTGTCGGTTATTTACAAAAAAACACCTAAATATAGCCTACTTGTTGTTATTGTGCTTCTGTCTTTCTGTGTCTTTTCATCTGTAAACTCGCTCAACGTGCCGCTCGCTCTCTTTTCTTGATCGCCCTCTCACGGGTGAACAGTTCAATGTCCCGCTTCATTGTAGTTTGACCATCTCCGTTATTAAGTTATGGAATACTAAATAAATAAGTAATTAGATACCTTACCGTTACTGCGCTCATAAAGAATGATAAGAATAAGGATAATGCGTATTGAACTGGTTTCATTAATTAGTGAGTTTATTTAAGGTAATTAGTTAGAGGCCCTATTTTATCAGTATGTCTGGACTGCACAGCATTTACAATGGTCAAACTACATTAGAACAGAATTGTCCCCATGTTGTCTTTAATAGTTACTAACAATAGATATTTTAATGAGATATGGACCGCAAAACAAAAAATGGCCCTAGTTTTCATTTTTAAAATCAAGTCACCGAATGCAAGTATCGCCTTAACTTATTTTGTTACTGTTCAATTTAGTTGATGGTCGGGGGGAGGCCCTTTTTCCAGTTTAGAGCAATAGCCCCTCCAAATGTCTGTGCACGTCCCTGTGCAGAAATGCATATCAACTGAACTTTTAGTGTCTTCTGTTTGATATTCAGAAACTGCCACTTTTTATATGACATCTAGAGTAGAAGAGGCAACAACTTCAACCGTCATAAAAGTCACAAACTCACAAAACTGGTAACTACTAATTCCAGCAGGGCTTTAAAAGCATCAAGAGATTTCAAATGATTTCACTGTGTGTGTCTAAGGCCTGCCAGTCAGAAGTGAAAGATGAGTGGGACACAAAACCAGAAGAGGCAGAGCTGAAAGTTACCCATTGAAGCATAACGGCTCCAAACACCAACATTTAATCTCCAAGCCCCCAACATCAAAACCATAATCCCCCACATGTTTCCTCAAATCAATTTTAAGTAAATATGCTTCCATTTTATGTTTCTTTTGCATTTTGACATGTAAACTGACATTCATTTAGAAACCCACGCGGGCATCCATCAAGTGGATGCCCAAAATAATTGTATATGAGCTTTGCAATCAGAAAAATCCTGATGGAAGAGGACTCAGTAGCTGAATAGAAACCTTGTTGAAAGGAAATAGGCCACAGTGTGTATTAAGTGTCTAAGTACATCTACACTGCATCTCAAACAGCGACAAGCTCATCCTATTCACAAAGAGAACACCCACAACAACATTACAGCCTCTTAAGTGCATTGAGGAGACTGAAAACTAAGTTGAACAAAAAAACACATCTCCAGAGTGTTGAAGACTGCAACAAGACAACCTTTTCAGCCAAGCCTACCATTAAAGATCTATTGTATGAAGGTTGAGTTCTTCAAGTAAGCACACATTACACTTGGAGGAATATTGTACTAAAATAAACAATCATGAATTGATTAATGATTTGAAGTATACAATGCCAGAGGGAAAAAGGCTAATAAATATACATAGTCAAAAAACTAGATGTTCAGCTCATGATTAAAAATAATTTGTCCAAAAACTTGAGTGTCTCGAATAAGTGAATTTGTGGCACAAATATTTCCTAAAGATGACATGAACATGTGTCCTTTTCTAAAATTATTGCTACCAATTATTTCGCTGTAAATTAAATGCCACCCCAATATCCCTGTTTTTTCTTGTGTTTCTCAAATCCCTGTATCTCTCTCACTCTCCTGGTTCCTAGGTTCCTGCTCAGCCTTCAAGCCTGACATCAATCAGCTCATCACCTCTATCACTCTCCTGGCCCGCTGCTCTTCCAACACACCTGCCTGCCCATCACATATCCAGCGTATCAACCCTGGCTCTTCTCCGGCTCGGTGAATGATTGTCTTCACGGCTGAAGTGGTAGCTACGCTCGGACCAAGGTGTAAACTCCATCAGATATAGCTTTCCTTGTTAACCAAGTCATTGCTTCATTGTTTCCTGTGCTCCAGGATTTATGTTGGCTCGTGTGCTCATCTGCCTTAGCCTCAGGTTATTGAGCCTGTGGCCTTACTGTCCCGACCCAACTCTTGTCCTGATATGATGTCAGCATCAATGTTAGTTGTCAAAGAGGAGAGACAATTCATGTTGCACTTGTACAGCTGTAATGGAGTTCTTCTTTGTGTCTTTCATCATCTTTCATCTTGTCCTGCCATACATGTCAAGAAGAAGCAAGGATGCAATTTTCGTGTCCAACGATAATAGAACCAAAGCATTCTATTAACAGCATAATGACAATAGCACAGACAAAGACCAGTTCATGTATCTTAATGACAATAAACGCCTTTGTTTAGCTGAAACTATCCTTATAAATGTCATTCATGTTCCTGTATCAATATCATGTGGTTTTATAAAAAAATATAGTAGGATTTGTGAATAAGGTAAATGGTTTTATCTGCCAACTTCAACCATCTGTAAAACATTTGGACAGACCTTAGCAATTATCTTTTTTTATTTGTATTAAATACATTTGTGTTGGTTTTCCAGAACAAACAACAAGCCTTGTGTACAAAAGATGGCAGGTACGTGGTTAGTATCCAGCAGTGAAATGTCAAGGTAATCTGAACATACATTTATAATTTGCTTTACTGACATTCTGTACCAGGACAAGCGTGGCCTGACAAGCCAATCGATATTTCCCAAATTCAAAATACACTGCAAAGCCGATGTACCAGTTTTAATTGAACACCATCCCCCCACCATACAGATGGGATGTAACAAGCTGGCTCAGGCTTCAAGCATTATATTGTTAACCAGGCTTTACCTTGCTTGGCATAAAAGAGGTTGTCTAATCATCTAATTTGTATTCTTAAAAAGGCAGACCATTAGTCACAGATCTGTTTATCACATGTCAGCATGTGTCTCCGCTGGTCTCCCCGGCGACAGCCAGAGAAAGAGAGAAATTAACAAAGGAAGAGGGATATATCAGCTGACCACATGCCACCATGCCTCTGCTGTATCTCCCAAGACAGTCTCCAGCTATCAGCGGGTCAATCTGTTGACAGATGTTCTGCCCAAACCAGCCTGGAAGACATCCGCTCGCTCAGAGAGACACCTTATGCTAACTCAGGGTGTGCAGCATGCCTATGAGACACATGCTCACACAGTATGAAGCTTGGTCATGTCAGGGTGGAGCCACACACTTCCAGACTCAGTGTAGACCACCAATGTGAGGGGAGGGTAAGCACGGCCCAGAGCAAGAAACCTTTGCGAGCAAAAGGCAACAATAGGTTAGTGTTGTCTACAGAATACAGACCATATCTTTTTGGTCAGAATATCCATTGTCTCTAGTTCTCAGAAATATTATTTCATGTTTAAAACAATGGAGGTTATCCAAAGGGAAAACAAACAATTAATCAGCCCAATTTGATCAATTACAATTATTTTAATTGTCAGACATTCTCTGGAAACATCTTTTCAAATGTGAAAAGTTACTGCTTTTCCCTATTTAGTTGTAATAATGTAAACTAAGTTAACCGGTTAAAAATGCCTTGTTCATATAAAACAACACATATTGGTAGAGAAACTTAACATTCATCAACAGAAAAATCAAAACATGTCACATTGCTTGGCAAACTCTTTAATTGCTAACCAATTTTTTCCAAACGAAAACATGCCTACCCAGCCACAGCCTGTTCACCCTGCTGCCGTCTGGCACAGATACAGAAGTATCTGCTGCCATACCACCTGACTACAGAGCAGCTTTTATCCTCGGTCTTTGAGACTCCTCACCTCCACAATCTACCATGAATACATCACATAGAAGTGTCTGTTTTTGCTGCTTTTACATATAACAGAGACAACTGCCTTCCATCCACTGCAATGCCATAGCACTTGTTGGAAATGGAAACGGTTTTGTGAGTGATTTTTGAGTCTATCTTCCAATACAGATTTTTTTTTTGTAAAATGCATGTTTACAAATTTGAATGCAACTTTGAATGCAAATCTAGTGATCCAATGAACTTTGATTCTTTATAAACAACCACAATCTTTGGAATCAAAGTAATATATATTAGTGGGTTTATCATGGGAGGCATGTGTGAGTTAGTGTGCTGGTATTAGGATCAGGGGGTCACAGGTTCAAACCCCACTGCAGTCAGCATGTCGTTGTGTCCCTGAGACACTTCATTACATTACATTACATTGCATTTAGCTGACGCTTTTGTCCAAAGCGACTTACAATAAGTACATTCGACCAGGAAGACACAACCTTGAAGAAAACAGAATCATATAAGTATATCAGGTTTCATAGAGCCAAACATTTCAAGTGCTACTCAACTGGCTTTAGGTAATCCAGTCCTTTATTGGTATAAAAGTGCTTCGTTAATCGTTCTAACGCTCGAAGTGGAGTCGAAAGAGATGAGTTTTCAGTTTGCGCCGGACTTCACCCCAAATTGCTCATGTGGGGATTGCCCACAGTATTGAGTATGTAAGTCGCTTTGGCTAAAAGCGTCTAATATGTAATGTAATCAAAGAAAAAGGGGATTCGAAGACTGATTAATTTGTAAAATGTCATATGCTTCTATGAAATGGTAATAGCAAATAATTCCACATTGATTTTGTAAGTAATTCTATAACATTTACCATTTTAGATCACCTGTTTCTTATTAAAATGCACAGAGGCCACTTCAACATTTGGGTTTGTGCTAGCATCGAAAATACATGAGAAACTCAAACCCATCACATTTGTGTCACAGAGTTCGGCAAAAGGGCAGCTGTACCGTGGTATGCCACAGCTATTTTCTGAGTCAGTGAGGATGATTATGTAAAATCTGCATGCAAGTTAAGGTAAACCAAGCATACCTAAACAATTTCAGCAATGTGTGAGAGATGTGTGGCCGTGGGAGAGGAATTTAAACGTTCCTCCTTGAGGTAGAAACCTGAGCAGGATCAGTTGCTGAGCGGGGGGCGGCAGGAGAGATGGGGGTTACATTTAACTACAATGTTTTGGTATATAGCATTTGCAATTTCTTAAGAGTTTACCGTTGTTTTTGTTTTATGTCCATGTCACTTTGACGGGTTCCACACTCATGTGCCTTGAAGATGTTGTGTTTGAGAGCAAAAAGTATGGCTTTGTGCCTGAGTGTGTGAGGGTCGTCAAAGTCAAGTGTTGGTGTGTAGTCAACCACATATGTTCGCTTGAGTACACACATAATGTACACACCTGCTGTCATAGAGATGTGCCTGTGTCTCTTTCTGAATCCACCCTGAGGGCTGCAATACAACAGCTGCATCCAAGTTCACTTTTCTTCTGTCTTCCGTCTCTGCTTCCCTCCCTCTCCATCGCAACCTCTGCCCCATTCACTTCTGCCTTTTCCTTTCTGTGAGTCTCGGAGGACAGTTTGCCAGTGTTCAACTTTAAATTGGATCCCCAACTGAGTGTTGCTCTCTGCTGTGGCTTTCCTAAATCTCTTTTAAAATAAATACAGTGCACTCAGAGGCAGTGAAGTAAGAGTTGTACACGTTGGACTCCATCATGTATCAGGCATCACCTAAGAGAAAGATACTGCTAATATATGGTAACAGTTTTTATCAATGTCATCCGTTAGGGCAAGACTATGTTTGTGAAATATATTGCTTAGTTTTTGACAATATTCATACTTGAATTTGAATAATGGACAAAATTATACTGAAAACAATGTGACGTTTATCATGAACATTATCATTTTTCTTTAACTAGCTAAATTAGCATTTCAGCACTTTTGATGACAAATAATAAGCTCAATGATCAACTGGAAAAAATAGACCTGAAATAAAATGTGTGTTAAGAATACCTTTTCTTCTGTAGTCCTCAAGAGCAAAATGCATACAACATTTACTTTTACAGTACATTTTGATGTTAGCACCACACATTAGCCTTGGTCTGCTATACTAGAAATGTGTTAAGAAAAAAGTATGTAAGTCAATGAAACAGTGTTGTTTTATGTGACTGCATTATACAAGTTTCCTTTTTTTTTTAGGTAATTCACTTTAATGTCATAGCTCCTGACAAATTCTGAATGTACAATTGTAGTCAACTGAGAGATGACTGAACGTGATTTAAATCTCGCAAAACAAATGTCTGCTGTGTATATGATTGGGATGGCAGAGTGTAAACCAAAGATGTTGTTCCAGTGAAGATATTATACAAACAATCAAGTATTGTGTACGCTATTGTGTGTACTCCAGGCAAGGACCCAAATAAAAAATGTATTTACTCATTGTGAGGTGAAGAAATGTGTTTCAGCTCAGAAGGGTCCAGCTGGGCCAGAGGCTTAAAGCGCACACACAGCATTGTATGTTTGCAGTATAGCTGTATTTGTAAAGTAAATACTAAATCTGGCTCATCTCCGCCTGTTCCTCCCATCTCTATCTTTCCTCAAAGACAATGCCTTAAACAAGGGCCAGTTCTCAAAGTCCATATTTGCAATCTCAGGTTCATTAGCGAGAGCTTTGCCTATTAAATAATAATAACATAAAAGGCATATATAATTTGATGTAAAATCTAAAGCTGACACACGTGTAAAAATGCTGATGGTTCCTGTGGGTGTCTGACATATGTATAACTATGTACGTGTTCACAGTTTTATATTTTAAATTTCACAGTAGTCAGAAATTGCCGGTTGGATTACAGGCCTGCTAACAGCCACTCAAACACCAAGAGCTTGTTAAAATGGCTCCCCTATGGGAGGGACCTGACACTTATTGGCTCTCTGCTGCGATGTCAAACTGCACACGTCTAATCACTGGGTTCACCGTCTCTATATGCACAACTTCTTTCTTTAACTCATTTTCTGTCTTCGATCCATCTTTTGCTCTCTCCAACTCTCAGGAAATCTCCTATCATAACTGATGTCACGCAGAGTAAAACTGTCAAACTCAAATTGCTCCCGTCGAGTTTTTGCTCTGCCCTGGTTTTTGCTTTGCCCCAGTTATACTGAAAACTAATAAGGAGAACAAAAAGAGAAAGAAATACAATCACACAAAAGCCTGAAATGTGGGGTCATGATTAGGGCATCGTTCATGCCTCTGACATTTTGACTGACAAAAGCCGTCACTCAAGAGTACACGTGTCGGACCTGAACAATAATCTTCCTTTTTCCTGCGGTCACTTTCTTTCTCTTCCCGTGCCGAACAAGTGAACGCCCTGCTGCTCCAGCAGAGCGGCTCTGCGGCCCGAAGAACAGAAGCCTGTGGCTGTAAAAGGCAGGTGTGGATAAAACCAAGCAAGTGTAAAAGTGCTATTAAGGAGCACTGGCGCTTAAAGAGCACCTACTAAATTGATGTAGTTTAAACTAGAATAGAAACACCGGACAAGGGTTCCTCTACTCCAGGGGTGGCCAACCAGTCAGAGGTTAAGAGCCACATTTTTTCTATGTTACTGCAAAGAGCCACATCAAACACACAGTCACTGATACCGCTTGTTTCAGTTTTTTGTTTTCTGGAGACAAGATTTCAACCACGTCACTGATGCATTTTTGTGGCATTGGGATATATATTTTTTAAATCCTCTGGAGCAGAGAGAGGAGCTGTGGATTATTGTTATTGATTAATGCATCAGTGTTTCTTAGGGTCAAAAACACTAAACCCACAACTTAAGATGAAAGCGTTTAGTTTATTTAATAAAAGAGCACATGTTCAATGTGAAAAGTGACAGTAGTTATAGATTATTTGCAATTTGGTGCTACATATATATATATTTGTTTTATTATATATATAACACCTTCAATTCCAGGGGGGGGCGCGGGGCTCCGTTGGCGGGCAGCGCCCCTCTAAGACAATGGTAGGGGAAACACTGGATAGTGTTTAATCAACGATAGGTTTCCCCCCCCTCAAAGGTGATTGGTTCACTGCATCGCAGGTATTATTGTGATTGGCTCTTGGGCCACATCAAAATTAGACGCGCTGTCATCCTCTCATACTGACACCTGACACCACACATACACAGTAGGGAGAGCCGGGACGAAAGTAACACGGGACGAAAGTAACGGAGCTATTTTATCCGAGCCCGAACAACTTTGACCAGCCAAATTACGTCAGAATTATCAGCATTCAATACTTAACAGACCTACTAAATATCAGGTTTAACTGTCAGTGTTGTCACGATACCAACATTTTGGTTTCGATACCAAGTCAAGAATTGCGATTCCGATTATTTTTCTTAAAAAAAGGGAAACAGTCTTAAATGTAATTATTGTGCTTTATTTCACACCAGAACCATAACCATAACACAAACTTTTAAACAATGAGAACAATAAATAAAATAAATGACAAGAATTCGTATTAAATAAAATTAATACATTTCTTACAGACGGGCCTCGTGGTGTCCGTAGGCTTGCCCTCACTGTCAGAGATATAGCTAAAATACATCGCTTCTGGCGTCTTTTTTCTCAACAAGCCGAGGCGCAGCGGCAGTTGTACTCCCACTTGCAGCCATGCTTCTGGTTTTCTCACATGCTCTGGCAGCTAGCGCGTGCACGAGAGAGGGGAGGGACTTAGAGCGTGCTTGAGAGGGGAGGGACTTAGAGCGTGCTTGAGAGGGGCGGGACTGCAGGCACGGCTGCAGTGCAGGGAGTGGAAGCAGAGCGCTGAACACACACGGCTCCTATTAAAACGGCGCTTTCTCACCGGAGTACTTTCCCCCGTCATTCTTAAAGTACCGATACTAATGAAACGGAGGAATCGTAACGTTTTTAACGGCAGGGTATCGCGGTATACCTTTCAAGTATCGGTACACCATGAAACACTAGTCAGGAGTCAGTGTCTCTCCCCCAAACTCACACATATAAAATTCGATATGAACTGAAGAGCCGCATGAAACTAGGCAAAGAGCCGCATGCGGCTCGAGAGCCGCGGGTTGGCCACCCCTGCTCTACTCGGTGCAGGTAGAGAACTGAAATTATAAGAAGTGGTTTTGACAAAGAGATAAATAACTTCTGACATCTGCAGAAACAGTGATATATTTAATTGATTCAACATTCTTTCATAGTTTTCATTTGATCCTTAAGGTCGTTTATAGTTTTTTCAGGCTTTTCAAATTGTGAAGATCTTATGTTTTGTTGTAAATACATTTTCTTCACTGACAGTTGCTTTGTGATTCTTGTAATTTTGAGGGAAACACAAAGAGGGGATATTACTAAAAAGATTGTCATTTTGAAATGTATTAAATATAGTTAAATAGTTAAATAAATTACTGAATCATTATGTTGACTTTCAGACCATTTACATAGAAAAAATAAATATCTATAAAAACAAACTAGAGGAAAGGGAAAACCCAAAAAAAAACATAATAGGGTCCCTTTAAATATAAAATAGAATGATCAATTGACGCCCATTGTACTTCCATATGAGGTCCAACAACATGCCAACTAATGGGCGAGTATAGCTGTCATGGTTTTGGATTTTTGTTTTCCTCCTTGTGTCTTGTCTGATCCTACTCCCTGGGTCCTTCTCACTTAGGTTAAATGGATTCCTTGCGTCTAGTGCTGCGTACCTGGACTCACATTCAGGTTCAGGTCCGGACTCAAGTCCAGAGGTTGGAGGCCCCGCCGTCACCTGTCTCGCCGGGGGTCCTGCCAACTCCTTGTCCTCTTCCGCCGGGGGCCCTGTCTACTCCTTTCCCTGTTGCGTTGGTGGTCCAATCGACACCAGCCCTTGCTCCATCCGGGGTCCCATTGACACCAGCCCAGGTCATGTCCAGGATCCCGTCTACGCCTGTCTCCGGTGCCTGTCCGGTCGACACCGGGTCCTGTCCGGTCGACACCGGGTCCTGTCCGGCCTCCGGAGCTGTGCGGTCTTTGCCCTCGAGCCCGGCCTCCTGAGTGCCGCGGCCTTCGCCCTCAAGCCCGGCCTCCTGAGTTCCCCAGCCGTGGTCTTCGCCCTCGAGCCCGGCCCCCTGACTCCTCGAACTCTGCCTTGCCCCCGGGCCGTCCGCCCGAGACCCCCTCCTCGAACTCTGCCTTGCCCACCCTTCTAGAGGTTTTGAGGGGGGGTTTCTGTCATGGTTTTGGATTTTTGTTTTCCTCCTTGTGTCTTGTCTGATTCTACTCCCTGTGTTTGATTTCCTGTCATTAGTTTCCCTCCTGTGTCTGATTGTGCCTCATTGTGTTCACCTGTTGCCCTTGTGTTTCTGCCTGCCCTGCCAGCTGTGTCTTGTCCTGTGATTACCCTTCTGTGTATTTAATCTTGTCTTCCCCTGTGCTCCATGTCGGTTCGTCATCATTTCATGTCCCTGTCACCTATGCTTGTCCGTGTCTCCTGCCTGTTTCCGTCTGTAAGTTTATTCCTGTCTGTCGTGCTCCCCGGTTTTGTTTCTGTTAATTAGTTTCTTGTTTTTTCATGCCTTTGGCCTTTTTTTGTATTTTTTTACTGCACTTGGGTCCTATTTTCCCCAATCCTGACAATAGCGTAGTATGGGCCAGGCTGTTCAAAAACCTTGCTTTTGATTACATTTTGAATATTTGTCCATGTATTTTGTCCCCCGATACTTGATTGATGTCCTTTACTTTAGATTAAACAGTGACACAGTCCTTCATTTCCAGTGTGGCTGTGAGACCATATGCCCACGACAGGAACCCTCAAGAGGCTGGCACCGTGCCCACTCTCAACCAGCTAATAAATAATGGGCCATTATGTTCAATCATATGCTGAGATGAGATGTAAAGGGTCTAAAGCTCAGAGTTGCAGTAGGCATACATATATTATGCATACAGAATAGAACACAAGGAGTGACTTTCAATACTACTGCTACTGTATATCACCATTAGATAAACAGCAAAACATTACTATCTTTAAAGATGCTTTTAAACAACTTCACGTCACATCTTCTGTCTTAACACATGTAAAACAATGCAGTTAATAATTGTCGGTGTACAGAGGAGGTATAATCAACATCTGCCTTCTTTTTTTTAATCTTGTAAAATTGTTGCAATCTTTTTAGCAATCATTGCTTCCTTTATCCATAGTATGCCTTTGAAAAAAGGTAAAGGTCATTCAAAGTATTCTCCTATTCTCTGTTTTTAATCTCCTCTCTGGTCAGTAGGCAGAGCAGTTGGAGAGCAGCCTGTGGACAAGATTAAATAAAAGCATTTATTTGTGTGTGCTAAATTATTTAGCCTTTATCTTAAACAAAGGGTAATTGATTATATGGCCTACCTCACATGTTCAAAAATAGAAGACAGAAACTAAAGCAGCATCCCATTGAAGTCTGTCTAATATTGATGTGTATTGATGTGACTCTTTGAGCTGAAGTGACAGCATAATGGACCCAAGCCAAAACAGACATAATTGTAGGTGAAGGATTCCTTCATTCCTTTTGTGCCCATCATTGCTCTGTTTCAATTATAGTCTCATATCAGGGAAATATAATCTATTCAGACTGGTTGTTATGCAAATAACCTGAGGAGTTTGGCTGGCGAAGCGTTTTATAATGTGCGAGCCTTCTGCTTCTCACTGCAGTTGAAAATCAATTCACACTTTTTTAAACATGTCAGCATTGGCAGCTGCAGTAGAGATATAGTGATTGTCGTTAAATGTTGGTAATAAAAGGTGCTTTAGATGCTGATTTACTGTTGTTTATATAATCAGTATATGCACAGGGCAGGTTGTTTACAGCAGGGCCTCTCCTCTTGTATCACAACACTTTCTGGATGCCTATACTGTAACCTATATTCATCCCCTCAGAGGTCACACACCAACAAAGATTTCCATGTCAAGCATAAAGCTGTTTAATCCCCTCTGCTCTACTGAGAATTTTAGTATCTCCCAGCTCATTGGGCCCATTTCACAAACCATTTCAACATGTCTTCTTAAAGGCCACTTGCACAATGCATTATGGTCTATAGTCTATTCTTTTTCATTTCTATATGCAAACAACAACTTGGTTGCAGTCAAATTGTCCAAAAAGCAGCTCCCATCGTCTTTTCCTATCCACTGTTCCTTGATAAAGTAACGTTCATATTTCTCCTTTTGATCATTATAGTGTCGAACAGGGGTTTTCAAAGTGTGGGAAGGTGAGCCTCCCCTCAGAGAACATAAGAACAGCCGCGCCCCCCCTCCCAATTATTATTGCTATTATTATTATTATTATTATTATTATTGTTGTTGCTATAATGCAGGGGTATTCAATTGCATTTCAAAGAGGTCCAGTAAGAGAAAATGAAGACTGTTTCTCTCCTCTTGTCTCTGTGTGTGTGTTTGAATCTATCGTGCTGACTCACTGACTGCACCGATTTGATTGGCTGAGTAGCGTCACCTCCTTAAAACATTAATAACTTTTTATCTTTATGTTTTAAACATATTGTATAAAACTCCCCCACTACTTGGACTATTCCTTGTACCCCTCTAGAATAAGCCTGAATGGTCTCAACCATATTGCATCAGTAACGTGCACTTGTTGTTATAACAAGATCGCAAGGACAGTGGTAGCGATCGTAAAATTGATTGTTGTTCAGTTTGTGTGTTGTGGACAGTGGCGGCGCCAGGGTATGGCTGGGGTAGGCTACAGCCATACCAAGAAATGGCTTAGCTCCACCTTAGCCCCACCATGAAAAATGATGTTAAAGTAAGCAAAATAAAGTCTGCCAACTCGCGGAGTAAATTGCACAGACAGCAGTTAGTAAGATTGATTTCGGTAGCCACTTGTCTGGAAATACCGAAGACTAGAAACGGTTTTGAAAACTTTTGTCACGTAGTGATCGTCTCTCAATAGAACATCTTTGATAATGTCTTGTGGCCAATCAGAATCACGATAACGGCGTGGTGTTGTTGCAGGAAGTCCCGACGGAGAATACTTTTGCGGTAGTTAGGGGTGTAACGGTTCACAAACATTTCGGTTCGGTACGTACCTCGGTTTTTTGGTCACGGTTCGGTTCGGTACGTTTTCGGTACAGCAGAATTTTTTTTCACAAAACAAAACATATATATATATTTTTTTATTATTATTATTAAACTGTGAATAATGTATTCACTCAAATAAATACAAAATATAATAAAATAAACATTAAGGTGCAGCATTTCGATGAACTGAAATAATCTGTATTTGAACTTTACTGTAGCCTACTAGTACTAACAAAACATAAACTATTAGTTTTGGGTTTTTAATTATTATTAAACTGTGAATATTCACTCAAATAAATACAAAATATAATAAAATGAACATTAAGGTGCAGCATTTCGATGAACTGAAATAATCTGTATTTGAACTGTACTGTACTAGCACCTAAGCAGCCAGTTTGACATTAGGACTTGCTTGTCATTGTATTTTCATGTTTTTTTAAAGAAAAATTAACTTGTCCACATTGCTTGCCGAAAGGGCAGATCTGCTGGCACTAACAATGTCTCCTGATGTGGAGAAAACCCTCTCGCTAGGGACAGAGGTAGCAGATACAGCCAGGTAGCGCTTTGCTAACATGGCAACATAAGGATATTTGGCGTTTGTAATAGCTTTGGCTCGGTCTGATCTTTTTGCGAGTGGTGGAGGCTTAAATGCTAGTGGGAGTTGGGTTTGCACTTCAGTCTTTTTTCTTTTGGTACCGGTGATATTCACGTTCGGGTGATGCCTTTTCAAGAGTGTGCAAGTTTGATGTATTGCCAGCCGCGTAACCAATTTTAGTTGAACAATGCCGAAAAACAGCTTTGGTTCAGTCCACCTGTCTTTGTCCGTCATCCTTGTACGTAACTGTGAAACCAAACTGTTCCCAAACCGGAGACTTTAATGATGCTGGAGGATTTTCGAGCTCAACTTTATCTGCGTTCGCCATTAATTTTTGACAGTTCCTCAAATTACTGACTACATTTGAACGCATCCCTCTGACCAGCTCTCATAGTATGCCTCTCATCCAATGAAATGACTTGCTCGCTCTATGACGCGTTGAACCCAATGTGAGCAAATTACTCTGAATGCTGCGACGCAGCACCTGAGATTACTTCCAAAAAGTTATTCACGTTCTCAATTGTTTACGTTTAACGTTATATTCGTTCGGTACACTTCGGTACACACCTGTACCGAACCGAAGGGCCCGTACCGAATAATTTCGGTACGGGTACGTGTACCGTTACACCCCTAGCGGTAGTGCATCTCTATATACATCGATACAACATTACGTGTTGATAGAAATCAACACGTAATGAAATAAGACCCCACGGTTTGATGATTGACAGGTGTGTGGGCTGTCTTTCATTTTGACACACAGAACAATGGGGGCTATCCACCCTTATCCACAATGTAAAGTAATTCACACAGCCTCTTCCCTCTTCTCTGTTACCTCATTCACACCAACGCAACTCCGGTTCAAGCTCTGTGCTAGAGCTTTTCAGGTTCAGAACCGGTTCTTCGGTTTAGCTCCGGCTCTTTTCACACTGCCCAGAGTCCGACTGGTGCTGCGTCATTGCGTCATCGTTTGCGTCATGACGTAACCGTTTGCGTGCCTGCTTCATAAAGCCAAACCGCGCGGAAACCCCTCACAGCTGACACCGACAACAACAACAACAATGGCCGATTGTGCTCCAGCTTCCTCTGTAGTCTGTACCTCTTCGGAAGACCAGATTCCCAGTAGGTAGCTGGTCTCTTCAGTGGAACACTGCTGCTTGTTAAGTTTCTCCATCGTTGTGTACAAACTGGATAAAACGCCGGCTTTTTGTTGTTGTTCAGGAGTTGATCCCGCCCCTGCCCCCACCTCGACGTAAGCGTGACGTATGTTGTGCTTTTGCTCTGGCCGGACAATTTTTTGGTGCTCGAAATGAACCGGATTCCGGAGCTAAGAGGCTGCTCCGCTGCGGTGTGAACAGGAAAACCCGGTGCTTTTCAAGCTCCAGCTCCGAACTGGCCCTGAAACACCGTTGGTGTGAATGAGGTATCTGTGAGGAGCAGCAGGTTCAGCTTTCAGAACAAAGTAACAAAAAACTAAAATGGCATTCATTTTTTTTAAATATGTCGTGTAGTAATAGATTTATTTATTTTTCTTCTCAAGAGAGTACCAGAATGTGTATTTTATGTAAGTATTTCAAAAAGTCTCCTGGGGGAGAATCCCCCCAGACCCCCCTGCAGGGGTTGGGTTTTCAGCATGTCAACTCTTTCACTTGTGGGGAAATTGCAGGATTGTCTCGAGGTCGCCCTTTTTATTTACTACAAGACAAATGTGCCTTTTTATTTCATTCAATTTGGATTGAGACGGGGAAATAATCTAAACCTCACGCGTGGCGTTTCACTGTCAATGGGGGTGATATAGCGTGTATGTAATTACATTGCAAATACTGACTTGAGCCCCACCACTGTATGGGTTAGCCCATAGATTACCCAACAAAAATACTCTGGCGCCGCCACTGGTTGTGGAACATGCGTGTCCGTGCACGAAAATATACCACACACCCAATTACAATTGAATGTTCAATTCACTACCCTGGAAGTTAATAAAGTTGTTAAAGTTGGAAAAGCCGTTCTTCCTTGCATGTCAGTCACCGACACCTTCTTACAGAGGACAGGCAAATCTAGCTACAGCACGACCCATATTCGTACGACGTGTTCAACACATATTTTTGTAACATTTTCAACATTGTGGATACCAAGGGTGTAACTTTGGTTTGAGAAGTGGGGGGGGACACAAAACAGGGGGTCCTCCGCAATGAAACATTTTCTTAATTTAATTCCATTTCCTGCCTTCCTACAAACATATTAGGGACTATAGTGTTAACAAATCCATGAAAAATGTGTAGTGTATATAATGAGTGTGCACTAGGGGTGTAACGGTACATGTACCGAAATTATTCGGTTCGGTACACGTGTGTACCGAACGAATATAACGTTAAACGTAAAAAATTGAGAACGTGAACAACTTCTTGGAAGTAATCTCAGGTGCTGCGTCGCAGCATTCAGAGTAATTTGCTCACATTGGGTTCAACGCTTCATAGAGCGAGCAAGTCATTTCATTGGACGAGAGGCATACTATGAGAGCTGGTCAGAGGGATGCGTTCATATGTAGTCAGTAATTTGAGGAACTGTCGAAATGGCGAACGTAGATAAAGTTGAGCTCGAAAATCCTCCAGCATCATTGAAGTCTCCGGTTTGGGAAAATGTTGGTTTCGCAGTTACGTACAAGGATGACAGACAAAGACAGGTGGACCGAACCAAAGCTGTTTGTCGGCATTGTTCAACTAAAATGAGTTACGCGGCTGGCAATACATCAAACTTACACACTCATTTGAAAAGGCATCACCCGAACGTGAATATCACCGGTACCAAAAGAAAAAAGACTGAAGTGCAAACCCAACTCCCACTAGCATTTAAGCCTCCACCACTCGCAGAGAGTTCAGATGGAGCCAAAGCTATTACAAACGCCAAATATCCTTATGTTGCCATGTTAGCAAAGCGCTATCTGGCTGTATCTGCTACCTCTGTCCCTACCGAGAGGGTGTTCTCCACAGCAGGAGACATTGTTAGTTCCAGCATATCTGCCCTTTCGGCAAGCAATGTGGACAAGTTCATTTTTCTTTAAAAAAAACATGAAAATACAATGACAAGCAAGTCCTAATGTCAAACTGGCTGCTTAGGTACTAGTACAGTTCAAATACAGATTATTTCAGTTCATTGAAATGCTGCACCTTAATGTTTATTTTATTATATTTTGTATTTATTTGAGTGAATATTCAGTTTAATAATAATTAAAAACCCAAAACTAATAGTTTATGTTTTGTGAGTACTAGTACAGTAAAGTTCAAATACAGATTATTTCAGTTCATCGAAATGCTGCACCTTAATGTTTATTTTATTTTGTATTTATTTGAGTGAATACATTATTCACAGTTTAATAATAATTAAAAAAAAAAATTTTTTTATGTTTTGTGAAAAAAGATTCTGCTGTACCGAAAACGTACCGAACCGAACCGTGACCTAAAAACCGAGGTACGTACCGAACCGAAATGTTTGTGAACCGTTACACCCCTAGTGTGCACACTTATCTACTATCCTATCCATGTGAACCTGTTTTATTTGTGATGACCTCACATCCTCTACGGGGGTCCGGGGACATGCACCCCGGGAAGATTTGTTTCTTTAAATTGAAGTTGAATGCATCAATCTGGTGCACTTTGAGGGCAACGTTAAGAGATTTATGGATACAGCTCTCAACACTCATATGAAACAGAACTGTATATATATTTCAATAATCCAAAAAACATTAGAATATGCTCACAACCAATAACAAATCATTGATAAACTCCTCTCTCCTATCTTTATCATACCTAGTCTGCATTCTTTCTTTTTATTTATGCATATTTGACTAATCACTCCCCTTTCAAACTGTGTTTTTTATTTTTGTACTGACCTATAGTACACATTGGAAGGATTTCTTAACTTATTTTATATTACATAGATGGAAATATTTGATTACATAGATGACCAAACCGTTTGAGACCCACTGAGATAACTTAGACTAAAGTTTACAATCTAATCACTCAGAGTCCTTTACCTCCCTGAGCTGACGTTATCTCTCTCAGTCCGACAGGAGAGGACTCTCCCTCTCCTTATTGTTGAAACAGCTTCTAATCTCCGTTAGCTTCAAGCTAGCACCAGATGCTAACAACAACCCCCGTAACTCTCTGTCTCTCTCTGTGGCCGTTTCTCAATCTCGAGGATACTGGCTTCCAAGCCAATATTTCAAGGATGCCACGTCATCGAGTGCCGCCGAAGGACTGTTACAATCTCCAGCATACTTGGAATTCCACCGAGGCCGCGTCCTTGGATTGGGGGAAATTTCGAGGCTGCACATGGGTAGACTTTGCGTCCTTAAAATCCCCACAATGCTTTGTGCACAGACCAATTTCAAAAACCCTTGCGGAGAATGGCTGAACCGACGCAGCACACATTTAAATGTAAGTATGTAGTGGCGTAGAACATGTGTTGGTAAATATGTTACTTTGTTACATTTATTTGTTATCACCAAAAATGTGTTCCATGAAAGTAAAGCAAGTTCATAATTAGATAGACATCGTGAGGTATTTATTTTCGGTACAGTTTATGTTGAAACCGTTAGAGAGTGGCAGAGAGAGTGGCACACTTGTTAGCCTGCCCTGTTCCATTCTTCTTCGTTTTCCGAAGCCGTGGCATTGAAGCATACTTGCTTCGTTTCTGAAGGAAGTGACTTGGAAGTACGTGACTACCAAGCCAGCATCCTCGAGATTGAGAAACGGCCTCTGTCTCTCTCTCTTTCTATCTCTCTCTCACAAGATGCGCTCGTGCCACACACACACAGACGCTCCTCCGTGACGATGACCGCTTAATAAACACATTTGAAAAGTGGGGGGGACACAAATGGGATTTTGAAAAGTGGGGGGGACATGTCCCCACTGTCCCCAGTGGAAATGACGCCCATGGTGGATACCAGAGGTCCCGTTAACCGAATATTTTCCGTTTTTTTAACAATGACGGAGAAATCTGAAAGCAGTCCGTCATTTTGACAGATTAGAACAAACTCGTAACAGCGCCAAAGTTTCCCCGCAGCGAGGCTCCGGTGTTATGCCGTGTTATGCATGCCCTCCAAAAAGGAAATCATACCGTTTCCAAACCTAACTGTGCCGTACAAATCATTGAAATGTCTGTGAGTTTTGGCTTTACGCTGTGCATGCTCCCGCGAGGTGCAGCAGCTATGCATAACACGGCGCATGTGAACTGTCCCCCCCCCCCGTTGACAGTTCACGAGCATGCTCCCCCCCCCCCCCCCCCCGTCAGAGTTGTGTAAAGGCCGACGGGTAATTCTGGATTTTGACAGAAGTTTTACGATCCTGTCCGTCAAAATGACGGGCAGCGAAAAAGTCTAGCGCAACCTCTGGTGGATACATCCTTATTATGCTCCCGGCAACACACTGAATGTCAACTTTGCCTCCTTATTACACTCACCCCTACTTTAGTGGGAACAATGAGTCTGCGTCTTTGATGCACACAGGAATAAACGCAGATTATCCTCTGGCTGCAGCCTTGACCGGCACTTGCTTTTGATCAAAGTCAATGCGGAAAACCCACACTCACACAGGTAGGTGCAGGTGAAGGGAATGAGCACTTTTACAGCCTTTTTGGCGAGGTGGGGGAACTCTGTCTCCACAGACAGCCCAAAGTGTGCAAATGTCACTTTACTCGTCTTTTTCTGCGCCTCCCCTGAAGCTCTCTTGCACCCCACAGGGGAGGCGCATCTCACACTTTGAAAACCGCTGGTGTAGAACAGGGGTGCCCAACCTTTTTTGAACCGAGAGCTACTTTTAAAGTTGCCAGTCTGCCGAGATCTACCAGTCCAAATAGAGAGGCGTAGCCATTACTGACAGCCTACTACCAGGTAAATACACACTTCTACTTCGTATAAAACTGACCTTTGTACGATTAATACCTCATAAAATACTGCAGATCCTTTATCTTACCTCTTTCTAATCTACACACATACAAGTATTTAACTGAAGTTACACAACAGTGTTGTTGATACAGAGTTGGAGTGTACTCACACGTCACATACTACAGTGGGTAATGTTTTCAAGAAACATTGAACAGTGCTGCCACATATGACACGGGGAACAAATAAAAGACTCTGAACCCTTTCTTTGCCATTATATAAAAATAGTGTTGCTACAAAAGTATAAATTAGGCTTACTAATAAGACAACTCAGATCTGAAGCTACACAGGAATCTGCTGCCAAAGTGCAATAAAAGAGACAAAACTAATAGAATCAAACCCTTTTTTTGTTGCATTTTAGTAGATTATAAAAATAAATGCCTTTTTAAAATAGCAACACTAGTTTCTTAACCTGAATTGATAATAGACTATAATCAATTTAAACAGAACAGATCTTAATGTTTGCATTCTTATACAATTTTGTACAATAATTATCATGAATAAGTTCAAACAAACTAAAACTTACAGCTGATTAATAACGGTATCTAACTTGAGTTTTTATTATATCAAAAACCTGTTGAAATGCTACTGTTATTTTTACTGTCCCCCAAAAGCGCGTCGGCAGCCTCTAGGAATGCTTCTTTCACAACTTCGCCGTCTTTGAAAGACTTCATGTGTTTCGCAAGAACGTGACGGACACGATAAGATGCTATGGTAGCAGCCTTGCTCTTGTTGTTGGGCCTGGTGAAAATGGACTGCTGTGCATTTAGCTGTCCTTTCAGGCCCCTCCCCTTTTGGAGCGTAGGGCAGAATTAGGAGGGAATTCCGTCTCATAGCGTGTGTGCACTGTTTTGAAATGCCGCTCCTAAATTACCCTTCTTCGATAAAGCCACGCTCGCATTGCAGATGAGACAGAAGGACTTTGAATTGGAATAGATACAAAAGTAATCATCCTCCCACTCGGAGTGAACATTATATATTTTGGGCTTTTTTGCTTCTGCCGTAATTGCGGTCTTGTGTGTGTGCGGACTGTCACTCCTGTTGACACGGACAACGTCAGCGAACTAGTGCCCACTGCCCACCAGCCACGCCCCGACACATGGGGTCACGCCGGCCAATCACTAAGCTTTGATGCGTTCAAGTGCATTATTCTGGTACAGGAAGATTATGTTACAGGACATTAACGATAAAACAGAATGTTGTTGTTCTATTTTTAGACACATCTCGCGATCGACTGGGAATCTCCCTGCGATCGACCGGTCGATCGCGATCGACAGGTTGGGCACCCCTGGTGTTGAACATTCAAAACAAAGCACTTTGACAAGTTACCCCATAGATTGTAAAATGCTTAAAAGTACCGTAACTTTCACGATATGCATTTCCCCGTCATAATCGGTTGTTTCCGTGAACGGCCGAATGTTGTGTCACGGTAAATGTTGCAGCCGCAAGGCATTGTGGGACAGCATTTTCTCCTTTCCTTTCGCAAAGGAAGGTCCAGTGTTTCCTAATCTAAAGGAGGTTATAAAGGAAGTTTCTAAGCTCCTTTCCTATCATCTAGAGCAGTGGTTCTCAACTGGTGGGTCGCGGACCTGTTTCGAGTGGGTCGCGGATGTGTGAGTGAAGAAAAAAAGAATTTGTGAAAAAAGTCAAACTTTTATTTTGAAGGTCTGATTTTCTAACGCTGTGCATGCAGTAAGCGTTGGACTGGAAGTACCGGAGACCATAAACGGTTTTGAAAACTTCTGTCACAATAAAATGTGTCATTTGTCAGGTGCTTCAGTATTTATCAGTAAGTTTTCTTTTTAGGGGGGCATTAATATGAAGGCTAATTTTCGACAGTAAAGGTATGCAATGTGTCATATATTATTTGTTTTGCTGCTGCTCTACCAATAGGCTATGTTGTTAGTCTACTGTAGAATATACATTTGTATTTACACCTAGATTTATACCATCATCATTATAAAATCGTCTTGAGAGGAATAATATGTATGCAACTAACCGCCAGGCATGAAATAGCATAATAATGTATATTTTATAGGGGTGTAACGGTTCACAAACATTTCGGTTCGGTACGTACCTCGGTTTTTTGGTCACGGTTCGGTTCGGTACGTTTTCGGTACAGCAGGATTTTTTTTCACAAAACAAAACATATATATATATTTTTTTATTATTATTATTATTAAACTGTGGATAATGTATTCACTCAAATAAATACAAAATATAATAAAATAAACATTAAGGTGCAGCATTTCGATTAACTGAAATAATCTGTATTTGAACTGTACTGTACTAGCACCTAAGCAGCCAGTTTGACATTATGACTTGCTTGTCATTGTATTTTCATGTTTTTTTTAAAGAAAGATGAACTTGTCCACCTTAGGCGCATTCACACCGCAGTACTTTTCCCACAAAGGTTCATGAGAATTTAGTTCATGAGAACTCTTTAGTTCTCATGAACTAAGTACAGATCGCGTTCACACCGGAATAAATCCCTGGGGGTGGATTAGGCAAATTAAGCCGCTGACGTCACTTCTTCTTCTTCTGCTTTGGGTTTACTGGCAGGCCGCAAACCAGTTCACGGCGTATACTGCCGCCCAAAGTCCCCGGCCGGAAGTCCCCGGAGTTGGGGACTGGCTTCAGTAGAAGCTGCTGGGACTCCCAGCAGCTTCTACTGAAGCCTTCCGAGTAAATCGCCAGAACGCCGACACCTCCTCATCTCCACCGCTCCCATGTTTTATTTTGTGTTGCCATAAATTAGTATCTCTGCGTTTCTGCGCTGGGCTAATGTTAATGCTAATAATGCTAATGCGAGGATAATAAAATGGCGGCTTCACAAAACTTTTTGGGAGTTTTACGGGGCGTGGTTTGTAATCCGCCCAGCCAATCAGAAATATAGCTATTTTCTCACAAAAGAGCCAGAGGTAAAAAGGTTCTTATGAACTAATTTTAGTACCGGCTCTTTTTGGTGTGAACGCGATAAAAGAGTTCTCATGAACTAAGATCGCATGAACCTTTGTGGGAAAAGTACCGCGGTGTGAATGCGCCTATTGCTTGCCGAAAGGGCAGATCTGCTGGCACTAACAATGTCTCCTGCTGTGGAGAACACCCTCTCTAGGGACAGAGGTAGCAGAAACAGCCAGGTAGCGCTTTGCTAACATGGCAACATAAGGATATTTGGCGTTTGTAATAGCTTTGGCTCGGTCTGAACTTTTTGCGATTGGTGGAGGCTTAACTGCTAGCGGGAGTTGGGTTTGCACTTCAGTCATTTTTCTTTTGGTACCGGTGATATTCACGTTCGGGTGATGCCTTTTCAAGAGTGTGCAAGTTTGATGTATTGCCAGCCACGTAACCAATTTTAGTTGAACAATGCCGACAAACAGCTTTGGTTCGGTCCACCTGTCTTTGTCCGTCATCCTTGAACGTAACTGCGAAACCAAAATGTTCCCAAACCGGAGACTTCAATGATGCTGGAGGATTTTCGAGCTCAACTTTATCTGCGTTCGCCATTAATTTTCGACAGTTCCTCAAATTACTGACTAAATTTGAACGCATCCCTCTGACCAGCTCTCATAGTATGCCTCTCGTCCAATGAAATGACTTGCTCGCTCTATGACGCGTTGAACCCAATGTGAGCAAATTACTCTGAATGCTGCGACGCAGCACCTGAGATTACTTCCAAGAAGTTGTTCACGTTCTCAATTTTTTTACGTTTAACGTTATATTCGTTCGGTACACTTCGGTACACACGTGTACCGAACCGAAGGGCCCGTACCGAATAATTTCGGTACGGGTACGTGTACCGTTACACCCCTAATATTTTACTTTCATTTTTTAATCATAGTGAGTGATGTTATAAGCTTCAATTACATCAGGGATTCACTCCTATCCAATATCGTATAATGTGTATTCTCTGTGTCATATATTGTGTGGTGTTTAATGCCAAACATCACTGTGTTTCTTCCTCTCCAGTATCATCTTCTCAATAAAACATCTTTGCTGAGGTTTTTTCGAGTCTTCTGGCCAATCAGAATCAAGATTGTTGCCGGAAGTCCCCACGGAGAATAACTTTGCGGTAGAACCTTTATTATATATACAGTCTATGGTAGAACTATTCTTTATACATCCATGGGTACAACTTCAGATAAAAACTAGAGAATGCAATTCCTGAAGAAATTGCAAGTGGGAATGCTTTATGCTGAAAATCTGACACTAAACTGCTATGCTGAAATGTAATGTGTAAGAAGAAAGTGAATAATTTAGATTGAAATTATACATGAACACTGGGGGCTTGAATTTGTGATGAGAGAAGAAAAAAAAGTAAAAAGGCTTGGAATAGCAGCAGAATATTTGAACCGCAAACTTCTGAACTAAGTTGACGGCGAATGATCTGTCGCCATGGCAACGGCATTTGATGACACCCCATAATATGCTTAGATGCGTTGATGGCTGCATCGTTACCAAACCTGTGAAGTTTTGGGGCGTTTGGAGCAGTTTCACTGAAGTTATGAGAAAACTGTTTCATGGCGAGCATTGTGTTGCCATGGCAACAGCATTTGAAGGAATCTCAAAACTGTCCCGTAGATGTCTTCACGGCTGGACTGTTGGCAGTGAAGTTTTAGCACTTTTTGACAATTTTCATAGGAGTTATAAGTTGAAATGTAAGAACAATAATAGACTTTATAAAGAAAATTTGACTAAATGCTGTGTATGTATTTTGAATTTATGGTTTAATTTTAACTAATGTTTGATTTGTTCAGTCAAAAATGTTCATTTATGTCATATGAAAATGCTGTCATGCAAGCCTGTTGCCTCACAGTAGGCCTATCGCCATGTTAATTCAAAGATTAACTAAATATAAAGATAAATGCATTAAGAATGATAAAGATGGGTTTATTATTATTATATATATATATTATATAAAAATTATTATATTAAATCTTGTTTTTTGCCTTAATCTATGGTCTGTGTCCTTTCGTTCATCCATTTACACCTATAGGGACCATTCTATTTGTCAGTTTGAAGACCTTGCTGCACTAGCAACCTGTTAGGGGCTGGTGACAGAAGAGGTTACCAGCCCCTAATATCATAAGATAACACTCTTTGGTACATATAAATAAGGTTTTTTGGGGATTGGTCTCCTAACTTTAATAATGACAGAAAAGTATAAACATACCTTTTGGATTGTTCCTTTCAAATTTCATTTCCGCCTAAATTGTATCAGTGTTTGATTGTATATTTTACAAAGATGGACAAAGGTATTGGTACAAAATGTGCTTTAGTGTATGCTTTGCCTCACCCTGAACATATAAACCAAAGTTGGTGACATTCTGATCCTTATTTCCAGATATACACGTGATAAGGTTGACATGGCCCCCTTCAGAGGAGCCTACATTTTCACTATTTTCGGTTATGGGAAGGTTCCATACATCAACCAATTTTTTTTATTTTGCAGTAAAATATTTGTATACAACAATCCGTTTCATATATTACAGATATTAAAGTAATGAAAAAACATGGTTGTGCTTTGTTCTACCTCGGGTAGGGGTATCTCGATAACTAAAGCCTTTTTTGGGGGTTTGTTCCTCTACTATCTCTCTCTCTTTGGCATATGATGATGACACCCCATAATTGACAGAGCAGTTGAGGGCAGGACCATTAACCATTATCTGAAGTCTGCTGCTCTGAGCATGTCAGTTGGAGCGATAACATCATCGTGTTCCATGAGACAGGTGTTTATATTTGAGCTAACGAGATCAAAGGTTTCCATTGTTCTGAATGAGAGATGAACCTCTTACATGTGAACGTTTTGTGGAAGAACCGTAACAGATATCTGTGAAATTTCAAAACGTGAAGCATGTCAAGGAAGTTGAGTATCTGAAGTGTAATTTGTGTGTACTTTCGGGTTAATAATGTGGCCTTTTTGGCAGTTTAACTAAAGGTGTGCAGCTGCTGCTGTGAGGAAATATCAGCCTGAAATTACAATGGGCTTTAATGGAGGAATGTTGAACGCTTTTGTCACTTCATGCCCTCAACAGGCATTTTGTTTAATTATTTTTTGCTTAATTATTTGTCATTTTTCATGCTATGAGATGTTTTCCTACGTCTGTCATGAAAAATTATGTCTCAGGAATGTAGGGTTTGGGAATTATGGCAGTTTTAAAAAAAAATATGAAGGCACATTTCAAGATTTCCTCCACTCTAGCTGTGACATCACGCACTCTAGTTAATGTTAAAATGTGAAGAAAACCTCTTTAACAAGGTCTGAACAATGTTTAATATCTCAAAGTAAGAATCAGATTTAAAAGTTGTTTTACACGAATAATGTCAGAAAGATGTGCAACATTTTAAAGTTGGAATGAGGTTTCTGAGTGAAAGTATGAATGAACAGTTAGCAATTGAATCGCATGAAGATTTGTTGAAGTCTGAAGATTTTCTCCATTGACTTCAATGTTAAAAATGTGATTAATTATGGGATGTATCTCTGGAATTATGAAAGTTATGAATGAGAAAAGTAAGAGCCTGCGATTCCCGACCGAGCTGAACGTTTTGATGTTTGAACGGAATTTCTGTGATGTTCAATGCGGGAGTAGAAGAGGGCCAAAATACCGGCGGAATAATAATAATACACTTTTCGTCCGTAGAAGAACAGATAGTTGGAATGCTGTTAACAGCATTCCCACTAAATGAACACATAATGAAATATGACCCCTGGTTTGATGATTGACAGGTCACAGAACAATGGGAGCCATCTATCCTTACCCACAATTTAAGTAAGTCACACAGACTCTCTCCTCCTTACTCTTCTCTCTGTGTGGAGCAGCAAGTTCAGCTGTCAGAACAAAGTGAAACACAAACAATGGCATAAATTATTATTAATATGTCGGGTAGTAATAGATTTATTTATTTTCTTCACAGAGTGTACCAGAATACGTAGTTTATATGTTAGTATTTCTAAAAATCTCCTGGGGGAGAATCCCCCCCAGACCCCTCTGTTGGGGTTGGGGTTTGAGCATGTGCCTTTTTATGTGATACAGTTCAGCATTGATTCCATCATCTCATTAAACCTTTTTAAAAGCATACTTTGGTTCTGTGAGGGGATATAAGGGATATATGCACTGTACTTCACTTTCATTCATATTGTATTCTGAAAAGCATATATATATATATATATATATATTACTGCACGATTTTTTGTTGAATAGATTTCAGTGGTTCAAAATGGTGGGTCGCGATTTATTGACAAAGTAAAAAGTGGGTCCCGAGGCCTGACCAGTTGAGAACCACTGATCTAGAGAATTCAAACGGTTCTTATCATGGCTGCCACTGAAGTACTTCCGGGTCATTTCCCTCGGTTAGGAAGGTTCCTAGCATAACTGACAATTGGACTGCAACCCAAGTCAGGTTGTATACCTCCTTTAGGATCAACTTGCTGGGACTTCAATTGAGAAAGGACCATGCGATCGCAAAAACACATTTAAGAAAAAGGAAACACGGGACGATGCTGTTAAATGAGGCCAAATGTTTTGGTCTTTGCGTTCACCCCTTAATGCTCAACATCATTTCCAACAGGCAGCTGCAAAAATGCCTCAAACTGATCATACAATTGCAGAGCACCAAATGATAGGCGGGAAAAGTTGGCAACTATTTGGTGAACATATTGGAGCATTACGAAGCTGAAGATTGAGATATTTCCCTCAGGAGTTGTTGGGGAACCAAACCGAGGTCGAGTTAAGTTGCCCGATACTCAAAAGATACTTTCCAACTCTCACATTTTGAACGGTCAAATTCTGCAAGAATAATGAAAAATACCTAACAGCATGCCAGGCAGGCCTTGCAAAGTCTGAATATATAATTATTTGGCCAACGCATTGCAGGGTTCTGTTCATACAGCACTAAATGAAAAATGCTAGGCGACTCCAAAGGATTTAAAATATTTGTAACTGGACTCGGATGATTTGAAAATGATGATCTTTGGTTGACTGAGTCTTGCACTAATGGACTTGAGAATTGGAACTAAAAGACCACACTTAAAAAACACCTACTAAACTAAGGCCAAAGATATAATACAGTACATAACTATTTTTCATCCAGAATCCACAGCAGACACTCAAACATTTGATATTGAAATTCTGTGAAAGGTATGCAGTAAAAAAAAGTTATCTTTCCTCAGTAATTGACATGGCTCAACACAGCAAGTTTGTCCTCAAATGTAACAAGAGGATCGTTGAGTTGTGGGAAAAATCACAGCCAATGTGTGAAGATAAGGATTTATTTTCCCACTAATAGAACGTATTAATCACATCTCAGTAAACATTGAGGGTGTTTTGTTAGAAATGACTTCCTGAAGCACTGAAAGCTGTGATATTGATGTCTGACAGCCTGTGGGTACAGAGAAGCATGGTATTAATGCCAGACTGACTCATCTGAAATTGCCTCTTGATGCCCAAACCGCCGTGGGAAACACACCACCAAAGCCCAGGACTCTGAGTTTCTGTGCAAACGGTAAATATTCTCACAGGTTTCAAGTACCTTACAGCAGAAAATGTATTCTGAAAAACTATAAAAGCTACGTGGAAATAAATATTTAATACCAACAGGATGCCCTGAGGAAAAATAGCAACACTGGAGTAAAAACTGGTGAGAAGGATCTTCTTCCAGGCTCCTAGTTTTCCCCAGTTCAACTATATGTCTGTCACACATTGATAACCTGTCACCAGATGAATATAGAAAGCACATCTTTAAAACATGAGCTGGCAGAGCATGGTGCAGCGTACAGTATGTGCATGGTGTGTGTGGCAGCAGCAGTGCTGTCAGTGTATGTGCAGCAAGTCATCTGCATATCTCTTTGCAATAAGTGTGTGATAGCTTTCCCTGAGGAGATAATTTGTTCATCATTAGTTGCACACACAAACAAATTGCAGCTCGTCATGTTAATTCCGGCATCTAAAAACAGGATCTAGGCGCTTTAACCTTTAGCGTTCCCAGAAGATGACAGATGGGGCACCACACGTACGTGTACAGGCTCCGGGGAAAAGGACAAAAATAGTTTACATGTAGGAGCAGAAACGATATGTGCAGGTTTATCGTGTGTACAGTCCATATTTTACATGTAGCCATACCTTAGCAGCAACCAAACTCGCGGTTTCTAAATTAAATAGCAGCTCTTACATTCAAAAAGTTGAAAGAAATTAACTCCTCGACCTCTAGTCGACACTCAACACGGACACAAATCAGCAATTTCAGTGATTTCAGAGCCTGCTGCTGACTGGGTGTTTGGTGCAGACATGACTTTGCCTGCCACCCCCCTCCCTCCCTCCCAAGGCTTGTTTGTGGGATATGTAGCACTTATACCCAACAATATCCGCTGGGTCAGGGTTGGCATTGACTTTCAAAATGACAGGGTCAAATGCTGGATTACTGTACTGCATTGTGGGTTCTATGAAAGAGAGTAAATCCAGAGGGAATGTAAAGGTCAATGCATTTGGGCAGCCATTTCAGACTACACAGAGACAGCAAAGTGAGTGGTAGAGTGATTTTTCTTCATCAAAGGAAACTCCCCCCGTATTCTAGTCCAAAAATCTGAAAGAGTGCCTGATTTCGTTCTTTCAAAAAGCTGCTGTCTGGCAGGTACTGACCAGGTAGCTGGGTATGATCAAGATGAGAGATTTCAAAACTGGCACATTTCTTATTTCAGTCAGCCGGGTGAGGGCATAACTACATTTCAGAAATGGCAGAAAATCAGAGGAAGATAGGGGAAACTAGTATGATACTTGACTTTGAAAGCAAATTTAAGCACAACATAAAGTACCACATTGAGGTTTTGCTGCTTTTTTTAACTGTCATTTCACAGGACACTAAATATTTTTGGAGTTTTCTATAAGGTCTGACAAAACAATGAATATGAAGACTCCTTCTTGGGATCCTGAAAATTATAATAATAGGCTTTTTTCATACAAATGGTTAAAAAACATAATCATTTTAATTTATTATGAAAATGTGTTTATTTGCAGCCGAGTACTGAACTATAAAAAGAGCAAGCCTTTTTAAACAATTAATTCACTTTCGAGCAACATGTGATCAGAACCTCACTAATATATTAAAAGGCTTTCATTTGTTCTAGTGTTTTTATTTTACACATGGAACTATAAAACACTGCAGGTACACACAAACCACCCCTTGATTCATTAAATTAGCAGCAACAACTTTGATATTCCATTATTACGGTGAAAATAAAGTGTGGAAGTGTGCAGATGGGAATATGAAAGTGTGCACCGAGCGGCAGTGACTGTCAGCAGAGGGTCTATTTACACCAACACTCACTTGAACATCAGTTCATTAAGCACCTACTAGCCATGAAAAGGCCACCGTGACCACAAAACAACCCCCCACCCACACTGTACATATTTGTCTCTCCTTCATCTTAACCTCCTACCTCTCGCCCACACACACACCTTTCTGTGTAATCAAAGTAGACCTACCCTTCAACACATTTACATGTCTCATAATGAGGGAAACTTACTGCGCAGCCCGTCATTACACGCACCATTAAAACACAGCAGTAGACTAATCTAGCGCTTCCATACGGGACAGCAGGAGGAGGAGGAAGAAGAGACACGATAGAGGACAGGGGAGTGTAAGCTAAATACAGCAGGAGGTAAAGGCGAGTACGCGGGGAGTAGCAAGCCGGAAAATACTGGTAAACAAGATGTAAGGAAATAAGAAGAATAGGAGAAAGAGGACCTTAAGGTGGTGGAGCAGCGTTGCCATGAGCAGAAGGATATGCTTTGAATTTGAGTAGCATTCACGAAGAACAGAAAATAAGCAGTTAGCATGGGTGGAGTGAGCTAGAAACGCAGCAGGTGAAGAAGTGAAGTGATGCATGGGGAGGAAAAGCAGGAGGAAAATACTTGAACGGGAGCAAAGGGAGAAACAGTATGCTATGTTTTGGAAGGAGAACAAAACGATGCTTGAGGAAGAGCAGCAGGAGTATAATTTGTTGTACCACATGGAGGACATGCTTGGACAGGTGCAGTTCCAGTAGGTGATCTTTGGGAATAACAAGCAGGAGCAACACACAAGTCATAGTAATGTTTTGGAAGGAACACTGGAAGGATCAATAGTAATGTAACGGAAGAGGAGGAGGTAATAGTGGAAGGATATAAATTCTTAGGGGTGAGCAACAGAGTAGATGCTCTGAGAGGAACAACAGGAGACTGTAAGATCAGAAGAAAGAGCAGGTAGAAAAAGGAGAAGTAGGACAGCAGGAGTCAAATGTGATGCTCGGAAAGGAACAGAAGGTGGAGCTTAGGAAGAAGAAGCAGCAACACAGTGTTTGAGGAGAAATAGCTGGAGCAATGCTTGCAAATGGGCGGCAACAGGTACAGCGGTCTACGAAGGAGCAGGAGGAGGGATGCTTGTGAAGAAGCAGAAGGAGCATGAGTTGATCATGTTTTGGGAGAAGTAGCAGAATGGCATACTTGTTGAGGTGCAGCTAAAGAAGCAGGAGGTGGCGTTGGAGGATGAGAAGGAGCAGCAAGAGCAGCAGGAGGGGATGTTGGACGATGAGAAGGAGCAGCAGGAGCAGCAGGAGTCAAATGTGACGCTGGAAATTGAGCAGTGGCGGTGGGAGAGACTTTAAGAGAAGCAGCAGGAGAATCAGCTGGGAATGCTCGAGACGAAGCAGGAGATCATACTTGTAGACGGGCAACAAAAGAGGCGGAAGGTGATGTTTGCCAAAAAGCAGGGGGAGATGATGCCTTAAAGGGAGGCAGGGGGGGCAGCAGGAGGTTATGTTGGGCATGAGGGGGAGAACCAAGGGAGGGGGTGCAGCTACATGGAGTGACTGAGCACCTGTGAGCTATAATTATGATTCACGTTGCTGCTCCAGGTGAGCAGCAGGGGGGATGTAATAGCGCCATCACAGTGCACTGGAGAGGAAGAAACACAGTGATGTTTGGCACTAAACACCACACAATATATGACACAGAGAATACACATCATAAGATATTGGATAGGAGTGAATCCCTGATGTAATTGAAGCCTAAAACATCACTCACTATGATTAAAAAATGAAAATAAAATAAACATTATTATGCTATTTCATGCTTGGTGGTTAGTTGCATACATATTATTCCTCTCAAGACGATTTTATAATGATGATGGTATAAATCTAGGTGTAAATACAAATGTGTATTCTACAGTATAGACTAACAACATAGCCTATTGGTAGAGCAGCAGCAAAACAAATAATATATGACACATTGCATACCTTTACTGTCGAAAACTAGCCTTCATATTAATGCCCCCCTAAAAAGAAAACTTACTGATAAATACTGAAGCACCTGACAAATGACAAAATAAGTTTATGTTGGTCTACAAAAAGTTAAACTGTGAGACTATTAGAACAATGGTTGTTAGCAGTGGGGCAGCTTGAATCACAATTAGCCTAAATGAACAGTGAAACATTTAGCACACCTACCTTCGACTGCGCACACCGAACTCAGCACACAGAGAAGAACCGCAACACAAGTGGCCCGCATGGCCAACATGACTCCCCGCCTGTACTCTCGCATTATCCGGCTGACAGTAGAGAGAAAATCCCACAGAAACACGCTGTATTCCTCTTGTAAACAGTCACATCGCAGCCCTCAGTGTGTGTATGCTGCACCGGCAGTCAGCGGGGACTGGAGCAGATACACTGCAGCTGGCGCTGGGCTCTCTCGCCTCTCACACCTCTCTGACCAATCAGGAGACAGCATGGCGGATCGTAAACCAATCACCCGTTCTGTTCCACCTGACCCAGACTGAATGTTAGCCCCCACCAAACCCGGCATGGTGGCTTCTGTGACGGGACAGTGACCCCAAGTGGTCAAACTGCAGTACAGCAATACAAGCATCAGACTCCACTCATATCTGTGTTAAAGCAAATGAAGCTAATTCATGTTTTCTGTATCATTATTTTTATTCAAACGGTTACATTTTCACTACAGTGATTAGTGAAGGTGTATCTTCTCTTAAACTGAGAAGTTAAACATTGATTCAGGACATTTGATAACATATTGCACCAAAAGTGCATCCACATAAAAACAAAGCACAACTCTTCCTAAACTACCATAGTTTTCCTGCTTCTTCTGCTACATTTATCATGCCTTCACAATAGTTCATGTTTTTATGTAGTCTCCTTAATAGACATTAGGCAATACATGATGTATGTTACTTATTGATCATCATGGAGATTTAAAATATAAATCCTTAGCAAAAACTATTTTTTTATGCTCAAATAGCACAATAATATTAGTCATGTTTTTTTATATTTTGCATCTATGGTAATCTACATGTATGAGTCACATTTTTCAACCAATGGAAACATGCTTTCCCCAGCATGTATGTTCCAGCCTGTCCTCCTCCAAATAACGACCAAATAGGTCGATTGTTCAGCAGCTTATTACGACCTATAGTCACGTTTTAAAGTTTAGCATCTCTAGTGGTCGTGTAGGAAACAACAATTTGCGGCATATGGGCTGATGCTCCCATTGATTGTAAACACTCCAGAGGGTCGTATATTCACATATAAACCTCGCTGGAAAATCCTAAATTGTAGAATAGTTTGGCCATTAAAATGCTTTTTGATTTGATTTCTAGCAAGAAGTGTATATTGTACTTTTAGAATCCACGTCCAGTGGATGTGTAGGATCTATAGTTTGATCAATAGTGAGCCGTCAGGGCCCTCTAGGCCCTCTCTGAGGGCCTAAGATATTCTAAAAAATAATATTTTAAAACATTAAAATATTGTGGACCTCCATGGGACCTTATTTCGGGAAAAATTATGTATTGAAGTTCGACACGGTGAACCATCAGATCCTCCTTCGCACTCTCCAAGAACTTGGAGTTTCAGGCTCTGCACTTTCCCTCCTCACCTCATACCTCAAAGACCGTACCTACAGGTTAACTTGGAGAGGGTCCGAGTCCGACCCTTGTCAATTAACTACAGGGGTCCCTCAGGGCTCTGTTCTTGGTCCCCTCCTCTTCTCCTTGGACACAAACTCGCTCGGATCAGTCATGGTTTTTCATACCACTGCTACGCTGATGACACCCAACTAATTATGTCCTTTCCCCGCTCAGAGACCCAGGTCGTCGCACGCATCTCTGCTTGTCTAGCTGACATCTCTCAGTGGATGTCTGCTCATCACCTCAAGCTCAACCTTGACAAGACTGAACTGTTTTTCCTTCCGGGAAAAGATTGTCCCACTCTTGACCTGACAATCAACATCGGCACCTCTGTTGTTTCCCCGACTCAGACTGCAAGGAATCTGGGTGTGATCCTAGATAACAAACTGTCTTTCATTGCAAACATCGCTGCTACAACCCGTTGCTGCAGATACACGCTTTACAACATCAGGAGGATACGTCCCCAGTTGACCCAGAAAACAACGCAGGTTCTGGTCCAGGCTCTCGTCATCTCACGCCTAGACTACTGCAACTCCCTCCTGGCTGGTCTACCTGCATGTGCCATCCGACCTCTGCAGCTCATCCAGAATGCAGCAGCTCGTCTGGTCTTCAACCTTCCAACATTTTCCCACACCACTCCGCTCACTTCACTGGTTTCCGGTAAATGCTAGAATCCACTTCAAGACACTGGTACTTGCGTACCATGCTGCGAATGGATCTGGCCCTTCCTACATCCAGGACATGTTTAAACTGTACACCCCAGCGCGTGCACTACGCTCTGCATCAGCCAAACGACTCGCTGCACCCTCGCTGCGAGGGGGACCCAAGTTCCCATCAGCAAAAACACGTGGGTTTGCTATCCTGGCTCCAAAATGGTGGAATGAGCTCCCCATTGACATCAGGACAGCAGAAAGCCTGCACATCTTCCGGTGCAGACTGAAAACTCATCTCTTTCGACTCCACTTCGAGCGATAGAATTACTAACAAATAACTGCTAACACAGCACTTATATACTAATAAAGGACTGGCTTACCTAAAGCCAGTTGAGTAGCACTTGAAATGTTTGGCTCTATGAAACCTGATGTACTTATATGATTCTGTTTTCTTCAAGGTTGTGTCTTCCTGGTCGAATGTACTTATTGTAAGTCGCTTTGGATAAAAGCGTCAGCTAAATGTAATGTAATGTAAAAGTCTTGGCTTTCAGAATATGAAACTTTTATTTCCAAAATCACACGATAAATTATTTTTTGAAGACTCTCAGCAGAGGACAAACAATTAGCTGTGAGAGAGGAGAGGAGACTCAGGGATTCGACCAAAGACGCTGCTGGTGAATATTTGTGGATGTATTAGTCTGTTTTAACCATGTTTGATTACATGTATTATAGTCTTATGAAGTAAGAAGCTATAATGTAAGATGCTGGAATAGAATTTACTTTGTTGAGTTGCATTTACTTTTGATTAGATGTTAGGTTTAATTGTAACTTGATTATGGAGAATAAATGAAAGTGCTTGTTAAAGGATAGCATGTTTTTTTATTGAAATGTTTGTTTGCCTAAAATGAATGAAGGTATGTTTTGTTTTAAAGGTTTTCAACCTAAATGACTAAATGATGCATCAAGAGGCTAACAAGAGGCTGAATGAAGCAAAAAGGAATCTGCCATCACTGAAATAAAGAGGAAAGATTCAAGTCTGAGTTTTCCCATGTGTCCTTTTGGAAAGAATCAAGCCATTTCCAAGTTTAGGCAGGAGTCAATCAAACAAACCAGATCACAACTTGACATAAACAAAGTCTTGGAATTAAGAATATTAAACTTGTTTCGGCAAATTCAGATGATAAATACAACTTTGAAGCTTGTAACGGCATAATTACAGGCGGAGAACGGAGTAATTTGACGTCACAGAAGGCTTAACAACAGCCGGTGTTTCTCGTGAGTGTTTTCCCCGGGAAACACACACAAACACGTATACACACACACACACACTCACACTCGCGAGCTTCCCACAGACCAGTAATCCAAACGAAAATATCTTCCCTCCGTAGTATTTTGATAATTTGCTCCGCTAATAATCAATCAGATAGATGGATTCCAGAGAAGACGAAACTTTAAAGGCCTTTTCTCAAAATGATGACTCGGTGACATTCATTATATAATGGGACATATTTTGCTTAATATTTGGAGTACAAAAACAATCCAGATATCATTAGAAAGCTAGGAATCTACTCTTTCCAACAGTGTATACAACTCAAAATGTGTCTTCGGGTCACTGCGACTGATTTCGATGGAGCAGGTCACATGATGTTAGTCAATTTAAAAGAAAATTGTGCCGTACAACTTTTAAATAAGACTTTTTTTTGTGTGAAACCGCTCAGTGAACTACATCTCTGGTCCCGCACAACAACACACGTCACCAAGATGGCCATCACTACTGTCTTGCCAATTAAGGGATTGACTACCCTCACTATCACCACAATGAAACACATCCCGAAGAATGTCATGCAAAGCTGCCTGGCTGCCTGTCTTCCTTTTGATTCTCCCTGAACTGCCTGATATTTTTAATGTGCAATGTTAACTATTTGTGCAGATAGCATGAAGTAGAAAAGATTGCCGATGCTAATGTAGCGTTAGGGTTAGCATGTCTCCCGCGGGGGCATCCGGGCTTAAACGGTGAATTATAGAATGATCACACCGGTGTGACAGTACTCTTCAAAGGGTTCACGAAATATGACTACTACTCTTACTGTTTAACATTTTGGGTTACTTAATGTTACTTCATGTTAAGGCTAATACAAATGACAAGGCTAAGGCTGTAATGCTAACTAACGTGCTTGCTACTAGCTAGTTAGCTAACTTGATCCAGCCACTCCTGGTCCGAAAGAATGCGCAAGACCCATTGTTGGGATGATTACAATTATTACAATTACAACAACATTATTGATTCGAAAATAATATGATACAGTACTATTACGTCTGGGTCTCTGTGTTTCATTAAAGCACGGCTGTGTGTGTGTGAAACGAGCCATTTTGTGTGCGTGCACGAGCGAGAGAGCGCACCGGTACCGGAGATCGTTGTTGTTAGCTTCTGGTGCTAGCGAGCTACGCTAACGGATATATGGAGTTTTTTCAACAACAAAGTGGAGGAGAGTCCTCTCCTGTCAGACTGAGAGACTCAGTGAACTAAAGGACTTTCTCAGTGTTATCTCAGTGGGTCTCAAATGTTTTGGTCACCATTAATGTAAACAATTATTTCCGAGGCACACGTTTATATGATCATTATAGTTATAAAAAAATAAGACAATAAATGAAAAACAGGAATGAAATACTATATGACAGTAAAAAAAGAATAAAGTTTAAAAGGGTGATTTGTAAAATATCCATAAAGAAAAAGGAAATCTGTTTACAGTTCTGTTTCATATGGGTGTTGAGAGAGGTATCCATAGATCTCTTCATTTTGCTGTCAAAGTGCACCAGATTGATGCATTTAACTTCAATATTTAAAAATAAATCTTCCCGGGGGAGCTTGCCCCCGGACCCCCCTATGTAAGGTCCACACACCACCTATAAAAATAGCACTTTACCCCTGCTTACACATTACTTCATTGTAACTGTTGCGGGTACGTTGTGTATATGCGTGGGGAGTGTTGCAGTAGAAAATTCCACTGTAGCGACCGGTACATTAATGGGAAACCCTAAATGTTTGAGCACCCTCTATGAAACGTCAAGCTACCCCACAGCACCCCCAAAATAAATCTCTGGTGCCGCCACTGAGCCTGACTTGTGTTGGGGGGCCCCGACTTTTTTTTTTCTCCAAAGGGGGGGCCTGACAGAAAAAGTTTGGGAACCACTGACATAGAATGTAGCTGCATTTACTGTTGAAGTAGTTGAATGGACTGCAGCTTTACATTTTACTCTCAAAGGAAGATGAGCCATAAGGATAGTGGATTTCAAGATGGCGCCTGTGTCGGGCCGGCATGCCGCTCCCTCAGCTATCTGCCTTTAGCTATCCTGTTTTTGTTTTATGTTTATCAGAATGTCTCTGCTCTGCTCGTCTATGATCGCCAAGCTCTCCTCCACCTAATGCTACGTTCACACCGGACGCGATGTGAATATTCGCTTCGCTCTAAACGCTCCTATCGCATCGCTCTTGTCGCTCGAGTTTCACCGCGGATGCCAGCTGTGTTTACTCGCATCATTCAAACAAGACGCGCTGGCTCGGGAGCTACAACTACAACAAAATGAACATATTTTACCGTGATTAAATTGTAATACACGTTTCCAAATGATGCCGATGTAACAACATACTGATACCGGTTAGTAAAAACCATGAATTAATGCTTGACAAGTCTGCAGACAAGACGGCAGGCGAAAAACCTTTTAAAATGCTTGTTTTCTGAATGGAGATTGGGTCGACCAGGCTAAGCTAACGTTGTATATGCTCACGCCACACTCATAACAACGGCCTACAGACATAAATAAACCAGCGACTGTATTCGCCATGACACAGACAGTCTGTGGTTTGTTCTTGTTTAACTTTTGTACAGTTTCTGAACAGATATGAGGAGCTGTGATCTCGGTGTGCTAACTGCTAACAGCTAATGGCTGATGTTTTCTGGTTGAACGTCAGTGACGGCAGGCTGAGATCCTCACCGCTGATTGGCTTCCGCGAGAACGCGTCACGTGAATTTGACGCCCGAGTTGAAAAAATTGAACTCTCGCGTTTGACGCGGTCCCCTTCAATCGCCTCAATCGTGTGATTCGCTCCGCGTCCACCGCTTCATGCGCGCCGTTGGAGCGAATTCGCGTCTGATCGTGTCTCTGCATTGACTTTACATGTAATCGCGCCGCCCCCAAACGTCGCATCGCGTCCAGTGTGAACGTAGCATAAGACCCTCACTGGAGTTTATACTGCTGCCCAAACCTATATCTGGCAACCGTAAATCGACTCCCCCCCCCTCTACTGTCAGATATTCCCACCCTACCTGCGCCGGTTGCCCTGCATCCTGCCTCACCGAAAGCGCTTTAGATGACGGGGAAAGCGTGGTGGAGCGCATGTCCATCAAAAAGCACACCTGACGGCTTCTTCTGGGACTTATCCACGCATCAGATGTCATGGCCCTCCCGCTGCACGCCATGTGATGGATCGATGGATTCGCCCCTGTCTTTCCGGAGCTGCGGCCTCTGCTGGGCCCGCTGGCAGCTCCTCCTGCCCGACTGACTGCTCCCGGTCCGCGCGGCGTTCAACACGCACATCTTCGTCCGCTAAGACGCACTACACGTTCGGCCAGCCCGGAGAGAAAACTCTGCATGGCTTTGCTAAACGCTAGGTCAATAGCAAACAAGACGTTCCTGTTAAATGACTTCTTCACCTCTCGTGATCTGGATTTGATGTTCCTGACGGAGACCTGGGTCCACACTGGCGAGTGTGTACCGTTTTCTGAACTTCTTCCTCCTGACTGTACTTTCTTCAGCTCCCCCCGTACCACCGGCCGTGGTGGGGGCATAGCATCAGTGTTTAGAGCTAATCTCCAATGCCGATTGCTTCACCCTGTAACTAGCTATGCTAGCTTCGAGTTGCAGCTTTTTGAACTGAACCCGGCCTCGCCTATACTCTGCACAGTCGTGTATCGTCCACCAAAGTCCAATAAGGATTTCATAACTGACTTTTCTGACTTTCTGTCCGGGATCATGTTGAAATATGATCGTGTTTTGATCTGCGGAGACTTTAATGTCCATGTGTGCTGCGAGTCCAAACCTCTGATTAGGGACTTTTTAAATCTCCTCGATTATTTCGATCTCATTCAGTCCGTGGCTGGCCCAACACATGATAAAGGACACACCTTAGATTTAGTATTATCGTTTGGCTAGCCATGCCTTTCTGGTGTACCAGCTACGTGAGAACCCTCGTTGATACGTTTTGTCTTTTTCACGAGCTTGCTGCGATATATACAAATCGGGTTGGTCCGGTCCAAGGTCTTTAAGCAACAGTTTATCTCCCAAACTTCTCCTTTCGAAAGGATTGGAGATTAGCTCTTGAACGGAATTGGGCGGGGACCGAGGTCCGGCGACTCCACCTGCACACAAAGCCATTCTCATCCAACTCATCCAACACCTTGGTCACTCACGTGTCTAAAAAACAACTCACGTCAACGCACGTAAGCAACGTGGGCGCCAACGTGAGCGCCCTCGTGACCAAAATATTTGACGGCGCTGATTGGCTGAAATTATGTTTCGGCGGCACAGTTTACTATTGAGACTTTTGAAACGTGCTGGTTGCTGCTGTTTGGCTCGGGGGCTCCTTGCACGGCGCCTGGTAATGATAAACTAGTGCCACGGGCAAGGCCAGGCAGGAAACATGTGACTTATCAGTAACTTTAGACATCGTAACACAATTTATTTTAAACGAGATTTTATTGTAGATTATACATTTTACTGATACCAATTGTATGATATTTACCTTGTTCATTAAAAATAAAAATATAAAATATATATATTTTTTAAATATATATATTTTTATTTTATATTTTTTTATATATATTTTTTTGTATGTGGGAAGAGGTGGGGCGGCGCCCCTAGCACCCCTATGGGCCGGCCGCCACTGACTTTGGGGCAGAAATAGGTTTGCAGGCTCGCTATGGCCGTATCATAATCATCAGCGTCTCCCGTTCCTGGCAGCGTGTCAAATATGTCATACACGTCTGACCCAGCATAGTGCAGCAATAGCGCACGTTTTTGTGTATCCTCCTTCATGTCTAATGCCACTAGGAAGTTGGTGAATCGTTTAATCCAGCTTTTCCACCTCGAGCCTACAGAGCTGGGTTCAGTGTGCACATCAAACTGCGGGAAATGTGGGAGATTGGCCATGGTGCGTCCTGTGGATGGCTTGGCTAGCTTGTTAGCCTTATGTGTTAACCAGCGTAGTTCGCTTACCGCTTATCCAGAATTGTGGATGTTTTATTTCTCTTCCCTCATTCTGGGATGTGTTGCGGTATCCTCGTCGCCAGTTATAGTGTTATCCTTTTGTATGTGTATCTTGCTTTATTGTAGACAACTCAGGAGACAGCGAGTATCGTTACCTGTGCTTTATTCACGCTCTGTACTACATCATAACTGGTGTCACACATATAACATTCCAGGTATTCACAACTCCGACCAAAGAGTATGTCACAACATTACAGCGTCCTAAAACCCGGAAGTAAGCTGCGCATGGGTTCCCTCAACAAAAAAGCAATGGGATTTCTCCATAGGATTTTGGAAAATAGCCCGAAATAAGGTCTGTGGAAAACGAACCTGTTAGATAAATGCACGTTTTGTTCAGCCGGATAATATCCACATGTCTACCCTACTTTTATAATTTTCTAATCATAAATCTAATCGATAGATTTATGATTAACATAAGTTCGTTCTTGATGGCTCATGTCAGCAGTGTTGGGCAAGTTACTTCCAAAATGTAATATATTACATATGACTTATTACTCTCTTTTGAAAGTAATAAGTTACATTACAATATTACTGTCTCTGAAATGTAATGAGTTACACTACTTTGTAGTTACTTTTGAGTTACTTTCACCAAAATAACCGCAAAAGAATGGCTAGGTATTTTAAACGCTAAAATGTAGTTTAGTGCAGCTCATTCTACATCCAGTGAAGGGCAATGTGGTGTAGCATAACAACTGTGTAGGCCCTTAAGGCTACTAACAACTTGTATTACACGGCTTAGTTGAATACTCGATTCTGATTGTAAATGCTTAACATGTGACACGTTGTTAATCCAGTACAGACCACTGTCAAGGACTATAATGAAGGTTGCTAAGGAGGATCAAGAAAGAGAAAGGAAAAGAGGTTAAAAGACGGAGCACTGGACGTCAGATAAATCACCAGAAGAAGGCAGACAGGAAGTAAACAATAACAGGACACGGAATGGGCTCTGTAGTTTGTTTAGTATATGGCCATGTACAGGCCCAGTTCCAGAACAAAATGACTTGGGGTGCCTCTGAGATTACAGGGGGCGCAGCAGTAGTAGGTTTACATGAGCAATAGTGGCCGGCAACAGCAATGAAAAATAGCATTGATGGTCCCCAATGAACAGATTATGGCATTTGTTATGTTTTGAAACCAAGCAAGTGAGAACATTTCAAGTGAGTTAAAAGTGCAATCCTGAAATATTTCATATAGTCCAAAGTGGACTATGGCAAAGAAAAGCACAAAAGCTTCAAAGCTGTACTGATAAAACAAATGAGAACATATTGTAAATGTTTACCAAAACAAAACACAAGTCTCATAAGAAGCATCTAAATGACCCCTGAGCGAAAAATGCTAACGCACTTTGGCACAGAACTCAAGATAAAAGTACCCTGATTACTTATCGTAGCTGCACATACAAGATATCCGATTAAAACTGAGGTTCCTCAGATTATTTAGGTATATAGTATCATCACTGAGTGATCCGAACTCGGACAGGGGAAGCAAACACAGACATCACAACACGTACCTATACGTAGCTTCTAGGGGAGATGTATCACCGTAGCTGTCAATCTGATCAAAAGACGTGTTCAATGGCATTAAAATGAGAAAAAACTAGGTCTTGAACGTCTCTGTATAAAACATAATTCCATTTGTATGTAAAAATCGCAGAGCAAAAGTTAGTTGCTAATGGTAGCCACCATTAGCCGGCTGCTGCTTCTGGTCTTGGCTATGCGGCAGTCCAGCCCAGTCCAACACACACACATTACCAAATAAGGAGTGAGAGTGACGCGTAGCCAAAACCGGAAGCTGCATACACTCTGGTGGCTACTATTAGCAGCTAGATGTTGTGCTCCGATTTGTACATACAAATGGAATTATGGATTATAAACAATTGCTTCAAAGCCACAGATACATTATCAACCTATGGATCAACCGATTCAGCCGCGTTTTTTCTCGTTTTAATGCCATTGAACACGTCTTTTGATCAGATTGACAGCTACGGTGAGACGATCTCCCGTAAAAGCTCCGTAAAAGGTATGTGTTGTGATGTCTGTGTTTGCTTCCCCTGTTGCGAGATCGGATCACTTAGATACTATACTTAAATAATCTGTGGAGTCTCAGCTTTAATCGGATATATTGTATGTGCAGTTTCGATAAGTAATAAGGGTGTCTTTATTTTTTAATTCTGTGCTAAAGTGCGTTTGCATTTTTTTTTTTAAATGAATAAAACCGCACGTCCCTGCGGTGTGAATATCGCGCATGCGCATATCGCGGTTATCGCCATGACACGTGTTACCTTTTATTACTAACGGTATCTCTGCACCGAAACCGTAGTTTCGAATACACACTGGTGGTTTCTGACTTGGCTCGTTGTCAGCCGGTAACCAGCTGCCGAGACATTTCGAGGGGAAAAAGGATGGAAACGAGGCGTTCGGGTGCCGTGGGAAGAACCCCCGTTTATTCACGTTCTTCAAGCTATATTGACACTGTGTTCTGTTAGGGAAATAATTGTCATAGACGCCAAGATGTGACATACAGGACCAACCCTGACGTCTGTTTACCTCCTTTAAGGACACAGGCTGCTTAGCCAATAATGTTATTGTTCCCATTCTGTGACCGGTCAATACTGGGTCACAGATGGTCTGTGTTGTGGGTACACTGGGACACTTCCTTCTCTGTATTTGTGGACTCCAAGGTGTGAAATCTTCGAGGTCATAAGTGTCCGACGCAAGTAACTCAGTGTTCCCACACTGTTTAGGCTATCTTCTCAAATATGTTGTTTACTCTCTGCGAAACCAGTTAGATGGGCTGGCAAGAGAGAGGCTCTCCAGAATTGACGTGGCAACTCTACCGTGAAGTCAGAACCTCTGACTCTTGGACTTGTGATGTGAATCCTCCGGCCGTTAACTCCAAATAAACCACCAGTGTTTGACATCAAAGCTACTGCTCCTACCGTGTCTCCTTCCTGAGTCGGTGACTCCCACTGCATAGCTACACAGAAGTTTCCTCTACAAATTGGCGTTGTCGGCAGGATGCCAACAGATCTTCAGATTCTGGTAAGTGTGATTTTCAAATCTACTTTGGACATTGCCTTATCAGAATCTGTGATTGACGGTATCCTAAAATTACCTGTGAAACTGAGCGGCTGTGTTTCGTTTTGGTTAATGAACATTTGGGGATAATAAACCCAGGGAATCAGTGTCTGGGGACTCAGTCCTGGCTGATTTCCTCTGTGTGTGCTGCTCGGGACGGAAGTGCCATACAGGCATGCACAGCTCATGTTTAAAGAGACCTTAAAGAAAGGGCATCAGTGAGGTGGAGCTTCTGTGTGAATTGAAAGCAATACAAAAGATTTGTACTGGACAAATCGCCGGATTTTGAGGGTCTTAGTGGCCAAACATAGCAGTTGAAAATAAGCAGCCAGAGATATTTACTGCTATCACCTCTCTGTAAAAACACGGCTCCAGCTGCAGCCTTGCGTGTGTGTGTGTAAAAGAAACCTCACCGTGTGTGTGTGGGGCTGGAGCAGTGCAGGCTGAGAGGAAGAAAATCACAGTTTTTGTCTAGGTTTTAACTCACAGCACCACCGTCCTTCAAACGGGACGGTCTAAAAGCACTCGTTGTTTAGGACCGCTTTTCTCATGGGCCAGCGCGAAGTGCGTGCATCACCCGATGCGCCACGGTTCTCTGGAGCAGGTGGCGGTCAGGAGTGCATACATAAAATTATAGGCTAATTGATCAGAGGTGTGTAGTGGCAAGCAAGCATAGGCAAACTGTGTTTCACCTTGAGGTGAACTCGATAGCAAGTATATATAGGCTGGTCGTACGGACTACAGTCAACTGAGCTGTTGTTTGGAGAGAAAGGGCAGGGAAAAAGTCTGTGGGCTCCGATCGGGGGGGGCACAGCGCCACTAGAAACAGATAGCCTAGTGGTTGTCGCAAGAGGATAAGCTTAGTTATCGCTCTTGGACGGCTTTCAAGCACCGATAAATCACTTGTATACAAGGGTGAGGCGTGAGCAGACGCCCACTGGAGATAATTCCACACCCCCTCTAAGATCTCTCTTAAATCCGGACTAAATTGAGCTGGATGAGCTTTGCTGTCGCGCTGGTGTTTATTACGAGTTCATGTTTTGTTTGTCTGATTGTTTGTATGGGGGTCTATATTGGTTTGTCCCGCCGTCTTGTGTATGTTTTGTAACAACTAATAATGAATCAGTCCATAGCCAGGGTAAAATGAACTAAACTTTAGTTATCTCACCAAAAGTAAATGACTTGAGAAAAATAAAAAGAGTGTTTTTATGTCCTGCCTGTGAGTGTGCAGGGGAAAATGTAAACAAGAAGCACACTGTTCAGGGTGAGCGCTAGGTGTAAGAAGAAAATAAGATTATATTGCTTTAAGAATCCATTCTTAAATGGTATTGCTGGTATGTTAAGATATCTTTGTGACCTTGTATAAACCCTATGCCCCGTCCTGCGCCCCGAGACCCTCAGAGACCTGCCTGAGGAGATCAGAGTTGCAAAATCTGTTTTTGTAGGTCAATGTTGTATTATTTGTTTCATTTATTCTTAATCTATGTATTGTATAGTAATAATGAATAAAAACGTAATGTATTGGACACATTTCGAAACAAAGCAGATAAGACAGAACTAGACATAATACTAATTGTTGTTGAAACCTTTTGCGCTGTTGCAGCAAAATGGAAACTGTGTTAATTATGCTATTCCAACTGGCCACTGGAATCAGGTAATTAATATAAGTTGAAGTTCAATTACAGTTTTAAAAATTGTTTAACATTCTTTATTAAACTGCTTCAAATTATTTCTAGTATCAACCAATTGGTCTCCATAGACAATACTAAAATTAAAATAGTTGTTAAACTACTGACAAGTTTTCTGAAACCGAGCTTATGAACAATAGAGTAAAGGTTGCTGGTTAAGCCAGGATCAATATATTTGTTGAAGTTTTTATTGTGTGCATAATAAATGTGTTAAATTAATTGAGCAATTCTTTAAAAGTATAATGTTGCAATTTATTTAAAATAAGTAATTACAGTTACAAAATAGGTGTTGTTTTCCAAGGGCCTCTCTTTCACAGGCACTTTGAATCATAACACTTCCAAGTCCTACAGAGATCAGTATCACTTTATGTTGCAAGCCAAATCCAGGGGTTCTACTCGAGCCCAATTTTAAATACCATAAAGAAAAGTATTGAACCCAGCTCGAGCTAAATGTCAAATGTATTTAATTAATGTGCAAGTGTTTTGATTTATTTAAAATGTTCCAGTCTAGCTTCCTTCGAGTTTAGTATAAACAACAGATTGGTTCTCATAACATTCTCACTGCTGTGCTGTCCCAAATGTTTTAAACCTTGGGCAGATAAGCACACACACACACACACACACACACACACACACACACACACACACACACACACACACACACACACACACACACACACACACACACACACACACACACACACACACACACACACACACACACACACACACACACACACACTTTGGATGAGTAATCACTTCATCCAAATTGTAAATTGTTGCCTTCTTTAAAGTTATTAGTAATTCAAGATTAATTATTAAATTAAATGTGGTACATAACATATAATAAACAAAATAACTTTGATTTGATCATTTTGTTCACAACATTAGACCTTGTCCTCTAATCTCTACTAGAATAAGATAAGTGTGCATGTTTGGGTGTGGAACACTCCTGTAATGTACCTAATCTTCTTATCCTTTTCATTACAGAGCTGGGGAAATGGTGTATTGCTTAGATTCGGATCCGTGCAAAGTCCAATTATGACTGACTTTAGTTCTAATGTTAATTTGATTTCAACCCATAAGGAATTATTTAGATTAACTCAACATTTCACATGATGGATTAGTGCTCCACATTTTTCCCACTAATTTGTTGTGCAATTAGGCCAATGGTAAAGAGAGACATTGATGACCTTGTGTCCCTTTTGTTGGTACGTGGTTCCATTCTGTCTATGGCCTTGGACGATTTCAATAAGAATCACCCAGTTCTGACAGTCCGGCTGAGTGCAGTCACAGAGATGCTATGGCTGCTCTACATGAAATGACATTAATGGTCTGGTCCGAGAATGGACACCATTCCCTGCTTCCAGAGACAATGCCGCTCCTCAAACTGAACAATACTGTCTCACGTGGGCCACTCCCCCCACCAAGCCATGAACTGAAAGCTTGACATCTGCGTTGAACACCTGGAAGCCTCCCGGTCACACCAGCACCAACCCTTGGGTCAGTCAGATGGGACTAACGGCTTAACTTAGGGCATTTGGTTCAGAAATATGACTCTCGTTACCGCAGAGTGGGTTGTTTTTTTAAGGCTATTCATACTGCTATGCAGAGGATGCCTGTAGGTTGGCAAGCTGTTAAAAGCCCCTACTATTTTTTAAAATAGGCCTAATGTCAGGGGCCTCTTAATGTCTAGTTCTACATGTATTCACATTATATGGACAATGTTTTCCACCTGGTGAAACTAAAGGCTGCACGGTACTCAGGCTACAATACGACCATTCTGTTCTGCTCTAACGATTCAATTGATATATTCTACATCAAAACAATTAGCTTTTATTGTTTCCAATGATAACGTCATTTTAAGTGGAGGAATGCAAACCTGTTTTCAAATGTAAGGTTTTGAATGTGTTTGACATTTCTCAGTAATAACACCCTCAGACACCCACCATCATTTATGCTATGCTTTCAGTGGTAACTCAGATGTTAAGGGGAAGAAGCTTTTCCTCCCAAATCAGATATGCTTTGTTTTTTTTAACAAAGGTATGCATTTCCTGCATAATATATGTTTCTCACAATTGTTTGTTTTTTTGTAAGCTGCACACAGGTGATACTGAGTCTTCTCGATTAATAGATTATAAACTACACCATGCTTAAATAGACTCCTAAGTTATTATTTCATATAAGACATATGTAAGAAAGGGGAGGGAAGAGTCAATTATATTGAGTAATTGATTTTATATTGGAACATTTATTTCTCAAACCTGTTTTATGGAAGAGAAAAAATATTTCTGATAAACTAATCTTTTATCAAACGGTAAATGGTGAATTAATATAACATTTAGAATCATTGAGAAAGGGTTATATCCACAGGGACTAGCTCACCTTTAACTTAAAATAACATTTCTCTGCTTTGGACTGATGAGTATATGATTCTTGCATGTTAAATGACTAACACAAACCTTACATTTATGCATGTGCATGTGTTAGGAAGGCTCCCAAATAATTCTGAGGGGCCTATCCTATTTTTGTAATTAAATGATAATGTGCTAATCCATTACCTTGAGTTGTCTGCACTCAGGAAAACATCCCTATCAAGTGTTACCCCAATAACTAGGACAGCTCTGAAGGCCAAGGGTCAGAGAGAGAGGGTCACACTCTGCGGCTGCAGAGGGCACCCCCATCCACGGGCAAGGAGGCACGAGGCCGTTCGAGATGAGAGGATTCTAATCTTCAACTATCTGAGGAGATGGGATGCTTCTTCACCATTCTGCTCGGTGGGCTCAGGCAGACAACCCTGCGGGACGAGCGAGGACTTCAGAGGCTTCATACAAGGTTCCTTGTTTCTTGGAGGATCAGATGTCTTCCTAACCTCTCCCATCACGGGGGGAGACCTGGATGCGCCACTTGGAATACGCAGTTTTGTCTGGCACTGCTCTCAAGCAGATAGCAGAAGGAATGCAGGCGGATGAGCCTCCGTTTCACTGGGGGGATCATACAGTGCTCACTGAATGAGCCACAAAAGCAGAGCAATTGGGGGGTTTAAATATGGCGCTCTGAGGAAGAGTTTGAGCCAATCAGCACCTCCGTGCTAATCTACAGTATCAGGATGCCTTTACACACCAGACACTCGTCATAAAGAGAGGAGGAGAACGAGTCAGAAAGACTGAAGGACATGTTTTTCCAGCTCTCGTACAAAGATGAACTTTGAATTGATTTTATATCTTGGATGTTTACAGATGTACAATTAATGACTGTCTTTATATTTCCAAGGACCAGACATGTGTTGAATAGTGGTGATTAATATATTTTTGCCGGATCAGATTACACTTTCGCACTAAACAAAATTAATTCAGATTATAAAGTATTGAATCATAAGATATTTCTACTATTATCACAGATAATGTTAATATCCTTAATCGTCCAGCAATCAGGCTTAACAACACTACTCTTTAATGTATTATCCATGCATAGAAAGACCTACAATGATGTTTCAAGTACTGGATTAATTTCAGTTTTGGCCCAAAACAAATATTTATAATATTTCATATAACAAATATGTAGCATATTTGATCCTCAAATTAGAGAAGTATAATTTAAAGAAATTGATATTATACATTCAACATTAGATAAACACAGAAGAATCCTTTCCAAGTACCATAAGTAGATACTCAGGTAAGTATGGCTAATAGGAATAATTGATAGACTTAATTTGGTACAGATCAGTGGTAGCATTTACAAATGTAATAATTCAAGGTTTAAAAATGTTTAATCCTTCCTTTCCAGGTTTTTACAAAAGTCTTTGAATATTTGCCTAACTTTTCCTTTTCAGATTTTGAACAATGTACTTGACTAAAATTAATGTATTGATTTCACTAAGTGCCTTACTCTTGACTAAAGCGTATTTAAGTAAACGTAAAAGTAATCCTAAAATTGAGGACACTGCACTTTTGCAGATTAGATTGATCAAATCACCAGTGTGAATTCTATACTCTAACTGTGCATTTTTAGCTGGATCTCTTACGATCCTGAGTTTTAAAATGCTTTTGACTAGTGATTGCCTTGAAGTAAATCTTTAAAGCGGCAAGCTGGTTTTGATTTTATAGTTTGATGAATGAAATTAACTAATGGTAAATGATAAAATATATTAGTTTAAAAACAAATATTTAGCTATTGTGCACCTGTGTTTTATGTGTGTTCATTATTGTGCTTTTGACAAAAGATGATCGAACACTGATGAGAGATGATTTTTCCTATTATGATTGGCTGTATCAATCATTGTGATTGAATGTTTCAATCTTATTCTACTTTGTGATGTAATTAATGTAAGGTGAGACCACACTCGAATCTGGAGACGCCTATTGAGTTAATTATTGACCAAATTATTATTAGACTAATGTTTTAGGTTATCATAAATGATAAAAAGAGAGGACTGTTAGGGAAATAATTGTCATAGACGCCAAGATGTGACATACAGGACCAACCTTGATGTCTGTTTACCTCCTTTAAGGACACAGGCTGCTTCAGCCAATAATGTTATTGTTCCCATTCTGTGACCGGTCAATACTGGGTCACAGATGGTCTGTGTTGTGGGTACACTGGGACACTTCCTTCTCTGTATTTGTGGACTCCAAGGTGTGAAATCTTTGAGGTCATAAGTGTCCGACGCAAGTAACTCAGTGTTCCCACACTGTTTAGGCTATCTTCTCAAATATGTTGTTTACTCTCTGCGAAACCAGTTAGATGGGCTGGCAAGAGAGAGGCTTTCCAGAATTGACGTGGCAACTCTACCGTGAAGTCAGAACCTCTGACTCTTGGACTTGTGATGTGAATCCTCCGGCCGTTAACTCCAAATAAACCACCAGTGTTTGACATCAAAGCTACTGCTCCTACCGTGTCTCCTTCCTGAGTCGGTGACTCCCACTGCATAGCTACACAGAAGTTTCCTCTACAAATTGGCGTTGTCGGCAGGATGCCAACAGATCTTCAGATTCTGGTAAGTGTGATTTTCAAATCTACTTTGGACATTGCCTTATCAGAATCTGTGATTGACGGTATCCTAAAATTACCTGTGAAACTGAGCGGCTGTGTTTCGTTTTGGTTAATGAACATTTGGGGATAATAAACCCAGGGAATCAGTGTCTGGGGACTCAGTCCTGGCTGATTTCCTCTGTGTGTGCTGCTCGGGACGGAAGTGCCATACAGGCATGCACAGCTCATGTTTAAAGAGACCTTAAAGAAAGGGCATCAGTGAGGTGGAGCTTCTGTGTGAATTGAAAGCAATACAAAAGATTTGTACTGGACAAATCGCCGGATTTTGAGGGTCTTAGTGGCCAAACATAGCAGTTGAAAATAAGCAGCCAGAGATATTTACTGCTATCACCTCTCTGTAAAAACACGGCTCCAGCTGCAGCCTTGCGTGTGTGTGTGTAAAAGAAACCTCACCGTGTGTGTGTGTGGGGCTGGAGCAGTGCAGGCTGAGAGGAAGAAAATCACAGTTTTTGTCTAGGTTTTAACTCACAGCACCACCGTCCTTCAAACGGGACGGTCTAAAAGCACTCGTTGTTGTCCAAATAAACCACCAGTGTTTGACATCAAAGCTACTGCTCCTATCGTGTCTCCTTCCTGAGTCGGTGACTCCCACTGCATAGCTACACAGAAGTTTCCTCTACATGTTCCATACATACAGACTAGATACTATTCATTTTCTGACCACTTTCTCTATACTTTCGTCTCTCTTTCTATAACTCTGCACTTCGCCTTGGCCATCACATTTCACACACAGAGACTCCAAAACCCACAACCCCTTGCGGCTGCTACTCTTAAAGTGTCAGGCCAAGCCTGTAACACTACCCCCACTCTGGATGATGATAAAACAACCTTTAACATCACTTCAGCATATAAACATTATAAAAGGAAAGCATGAAACATTAATGGCAACACATTCCCCACAATAATCCCCATTTCCCACAGTCCTTAGAGGCGTCTTCCTTGCTGTGGAAACAGCTTGAATCATGAGGCAATGTCCATAACAATATCCACGAAGCATACTGCATAGATCCTTTTTTTTTAACGTTTCAAAGGTGTATAAACACACATACTGATGTATATAACACTGTGATGTAGTTAATCAACCCGGGTTAAATTAAACACTGTGACTTTACTCTATATGATGTGGCTCTTAGGCATTACAATTGTCAAACAACAACAAGCAATCTTACCATCTGTTTGGTTTCTCTAACCAGTTACATCAAGTGTCAAAGCAGTAAAACAGTATCCACATTACTCATTACCACAGGCAACTAAATGAAATAGAACCACAAACTGTGGATGTATAACAATATAATTAAATAACTTTAGCTTAAGAGCATATAATTAACCGTACACCCCAGCGCGTGCACTACGCTCTGCATCAGCCAAACTACTCGCTGCACCCTCGCTGCGAGGTTGACCCAAGTTCCCATCAGCAAAAACACGTGGGTTTACTATCCTGGCTCCAAGATGGTGGAATGAGCTCCCCATTGACATCAGGACAGCAGATAGCTTGCACATCTTCCGGCGCAAACTGAAAACTCATCTCTTTCGACTCCACTTCGAGCGATAGATTTATTAACAAAGCACTTATATACTAATAAAGGACTGGCTTATCTAAAGCCAGTTGAGTAGCACTTGAAATGTTTGGCTCTATGAAACCTGATATACTTATATGATTCTGTTTTCTTCAAGGTTGTGTCTTCCTGGTCGAATGTACTTATTGTAAGTCGCTTTGGATAAAAGCGTCAGCTAAATGTAATGTAATGTAATAATTACTCTGGAACTCTTTTTTTTTCTTTTTCTTTTACTGAGTTAGGAACTAACCAGCTGACACCCTGACTCAGGTTAAACTTTAACTAACCCTAGTGACTGACCCAGTCACCTAACCTGTCAGGAGCTCTGCGGAGTCGCTGGGGTCTCTGTAGAGGGGTGGAAATCCGTAGGGGACCACTGGCCGGGACCCTGGAAGGGCGCTGAGTCAGAGGAAGTCTGTCATGAAGCCCGCTGCTGCTCGGCGTAACTGGCAGTGAATAACCTGGGTCCTGGAGCGTCTCCACAGCTGGATCCTCTGCGTCTGATGGGGGGTCCCACAGGTGGAGAGGCCCGATGACTGTCAGATGAGTTGAGGTCTGGCTGAGGGGGCGGCACCTCGACAGGCGCCCAGGCTTCTGTGTCTTTGAACACCCAGCTGTTGTCTAATGGGGTCCTGGAATAATAAGGCTTGAGCTTGTCGTGGTGGACAACTTTGACTTGACTTTGACTCTGGGGCTCTTTTTGAGTCTATAGATCAGGTCATCCAACATGCCTACAATGAAGTAAGGGCCCTCGTAGGATGGCAGAAACTTTCATTCCTTGTTTTTAACCCTTTTGGTGCCTTTAATCAGGTGCTAGACTGCATCTCCCACTTTGTGTTGGGTTTGACAGATGTTTTTGTCATACTGTCTTTTAGCTCGCTCAACAGATTTCCCAAGAGCTTCTCGTGCCAGCTGGTGAGACAGCTCCAGACGTTCTCTCAGTTTCATGACGTATTGAGGGGGGGTGTTAGTGTCGATATTGTCATTGTCAGGTGGCAAACCAGCGACCAGGTCGACTGGCTCAGTGACTTCTTTTCCAAAAAGCAGCATATTTGGTGTCAATCCAGTGGAGCTGTGTCGAGTTGCTCTATAAGCCATGAGTGCATAAGGCATCATGAGATCCCAGTCCCAGTGACATCTGTCTGCAGTGGTAGCCAGGATTTTCTGCAGAGTGGCATTAAAGCGCTCTACCTGTCCATCAGACTGTGGGTGAAATGGGGTAGTTCGAGTCTTGTCAATCCCCAGCAGCTCGCACATCCCCTGGAAAACAGCTGACTCAAAAGTTGTGCCCTGGTCACTGTGCAAGCACTGGGGAGCTCCGTATCTACACACCCACTCAGAGGCGATCTTTTCTGCCACCGTGGATGCTTGCTGGTCTGGGATTGGATAGGCTTCTACCCACTTACTGAAGTAGTCTTGCACTACTAGTATGTAGCTATTGTGTCTCTCTGTTTCATTTAAAGGGCCCATCACATCAACTGCAATCCTCTCCATGGGGGCACCGACTCGCACCGTGCCCATAGCCGCTCGAGGAGTTTTCTTCGGGCGAGCTTTAGCAGCACAGCTGGGGCAGGTGCGGCACCAGAGTGTGACATCGTCTTTCATGTTTGTTACGTTCCCAATTGGCTAGGGGGACAAAAGGGAAACGACACGACCAGAGTAGAATTGGTATTAATTATAGGTGATTTATTTTAAAGAGCAGCGGTAAACAAAATGGAAGGCGTGCAGCCTGAAACAAACAAAAGGGCCAAAAGGGCACAGGTTGAGAGATAACCAAACTAAGGGAGGACTCAAAAGGAGTCTAAAGGCATAGGGAAAATAAATACTAATATACTAAATAAAGAACGAAACAAAACCTCACTTCAAGAGTGGTACAACTAACAAAGGGAGTCTACACAAAACACACAGCTAACCTAAAGGCAACAATCACAAATCCTAACGATACTCTAAACACTAACTAACCTACTCTACACTCTACTAACACACAATATCACACGGAGATAAACACACAAGATTAACCACAGAATGAAGAGCAAAATGCGAGAGGCGTCTGTTCACTCAACAGAGCCTCCAGAGTGGTGATAGTCTGCAGCCTTTGTACTCCTCCCCAGCAGGTGTGCGCTGCAATTGGACGACGTCGATCCAATCACCATCTTCAGAGGCGGACCAGGAGATGGGCAGCCAATGATGTTGGGGCTACCACACAGCTCATTTGCATAATCACACACACGCACACAGCTACAAACAATCCCAGACGGATTAAGGAGCAGACAAATGGCAACCTTAACACCCCCCCCCCCCTTAAAACACAAACCCACAGTTTTGTGAACCTAACACACTAACGAACTCTTAATAACACACACTAACATCTCACACTCAACCTGGACAAGCATCGGCCAACACATTCTCTGAACCCTTTAATGACGGGTGTCCACTGTGGTAGTCCCGCACAATCAGAGCCCATTGCAGGAGACGCTGATTGTGCTGGGACACGCTAGGGCAGAATATGAAGGGGTCATAACATGTAAACACCACAATTGGCCAAAGGCTGGGTCCAACATGAATTTTAACATGTTGTAGAGCTAACACCAACACCAGGATTCGATAAACGAGCTGACGCTCTCGGGTTACCGGGAGTGTCGAGAAGTCTAGAGGCTTGCCTGAGCCGGCTTGCCTGAGCCGGCGTGTTGCGCCGGTCTCGCGACATCCTCACGAGGAGGAGGGGGAGCCACAATTTCTGGCTTCTCCCCGGACACAGCTTCATCTGAAAGCACAGGCACAATCACCGGATTAGATAATGGGACATTAGGAACACTTTTACTCGCCTGTGCACGGGTGATCAGGCCAATACCGTTTGGCGGGGACATATTCTGCCGCTGCTCTTTACGCTTCAGAGCTGCGCAGTTGGCGATGACATGTCCAAACTGATGGCAATAGTAGCACTCTTTTTCCTCTCTTGCGACGTTAGACACATTCAACGGCTCAGTAGATGGTGCGGCTGTTACACGGCGCGATCTCTCAGTAGAGACCGGGGAAAACACAGATTTATGCATCAGCACATACTCATCGGCTAACACAGCCGCAGCAGAGAGGGAATTTACTTTTTGCTCATTCATGTACATAACAATGTGCTCAGGCAAACATTTCTTAAATTCCTCCAACATAATCAATTCCTTCAAGGAAGAATAATCTGTAGCATTACATGCGGCAATCCACTTAGCAAAACACATTCCCTTTTTCCGAGCGAACTCCACATGAGTTTGGCGAGGACCCTTCCTAAGGTGTCTAAACTCTTGCCGGTAAGCTTCGGGAACGAGTTCGTATACTCTGAGAATGGCAACCTTCACCAAGGCATAATCTAGACTGTCCTCCAACGTAAGAGCCGCAACTGCTCCCTGAGCTTTTCCAAATAATTTGCACGTGACCATCAGAGCCCAAACTTCAGCCGGCCACCGCAACGCTGTAGCAATGCGCTCAAATGCGCTAAAATAGGCATCCACCTCAGTCTCAGTGAAGGTTGGCACTAGCGAAATGTTTTTACTCACATCAAAGGCAGGTGAATGAGAAGGAGATGATAGGCTTCCTCCGACATGGCCAACAGCATCGGATGCGCGCAGCTCGGAGTCTAGCTCCAGCTGCCGTATCCGGACTTCCTTGTCTGCCTCAATTTCTAATTTCCGCACCTCTAGCTGGAACTGTGTCTGCCTGCTCCGTAGTGCTGGGGGGAAACGATTATTTTGAAAACGATTAATCGGGCGATTATTTGATCGATTAGTCGACTAATCTAATGATTATTTTTCTGTTGTTCAATTCATAAAAAACGTAATGTAAAAAAAATTGTTTTCACGATACTGTGTCTCAGGGGATCTTAATATTTAAGAACCTATTAATGTGTTATACCAGATTAACGGAAATAATCTCAGCTAACTGACGATACAAACCATGTTTACCAAAACAAAACACAAGTTTCATAAGAAGCATCTAAATGACCCCTGAGCGAAAAATGCTAACGGACATTGGCACAGAACTCAAGATAAAAGTACCCTTATTACTTATCGTAGCTGCACATACAATATATCCGATTAAAGCTGAGACTCCACAGATTATGTAGGTATATAGTATCATCACTGAGTGATCCGGACTCGCGACAGGGGAAGCAAATACAGTCATCACAACACGTACCTTCACAGAGCTTCTCGGGAGATCGTCTCACCACCGTAATCTGATCAAAAGACGTGTTCAATGGCAATAAAATGAGAAAAAACGCGGCTGAATCGGTTAATCCATAGGTTTTTAACGTCTATGTATAAAAAAATGATTGAATTTATAATCCATAATTCCATTTTATGTAAAAATCGGAGAGCAAATGCTAGCTAATAATGGTAGCCACCACAGCTAGCTGCTGCTTCTGCTAGGCTATGCAGCAGTCTCAGTGAGATATAAATATATAAATATCTTTGCGTTTTGGACTAACTTTAAAATATTCCCATGCTTTTGAAGACCTAGGGCGAGATGTTTTCGTTTGGGGGCTTCGTGCGCAATCCTGTGAGGAGGAGGTGGTAGCCGTTTCAGTCTCCATTGTGTTTGAAGTGCGATTGCGAACTGCTTGTTGCTTTGGGTGACCCACGTGTGTGTAGCGACGCGTCGACGCGGAAATATGTCGTAGACGATATTTTGAAGTCGACGCGTCGCTACAGCACTACTGCTCCGCTCTTTATCCTCCAACTGAAGCCGGGCGAGGCGGACTTGGAGTTTACTCCCTTCCCGAGAGTCTGAGCTGCCAGGAGACGGTGGACTATAGCGATGTGGCGCGGGCGGTGCTTTACACTGCTCGCTCCCCTCGCTGTCACTACCCTCTCCTTTAGCAAGGATATTAGGCACAGTGAGCTCAGCTTGTGCAGGCAGCACCAGAAAACCCCTTTCCACCAACTCATCTACCACCAAAGCCTTTAATTATTTCTTCACTAACTGTTTTGCCACTGTGAGACCGAAATGTTGTGCAATTTCAAATAAGTCGTCTTTACGACACTGATCCAACTGCTCATATGAAGGACAGACTAAAAACGACTCCAAATCAAAGATTGCCATACTCAGCTAAACTGCACACCTTACCAATTTGTTTTTAGCTGTACAAAACCACCTATAACCCCAGGAAGGTATTTAAGATCCCGGACGCCCCCCCAATGTGTTACGTTCCCAATTGGCTAGGGGGACAAAAGGGAAACGACACGACCAGAGTAGAATTGGTATTAATTATAGGTGATTTATTTTAAATAGCAGCGGTAAACAAAATGGAAGGCGTGCAGCCTGAAACAAACAAAAGGGCCAAAAGGGCACAGGTTGACAGATAACCAAACTAAGGGAGGACTCAAAAGGAGTCTAAAGGCATAGGGAAAATAAATACTAATATACTAAATAAAGAACGAAACAAAACCTCACTTCAAGAGTGGTACAACTAACAAAATAGTGTCTGATCCCACCCACATACTCCACCCAGAATTCCAGCTCCTACCTTCTGGTAGAAGATTCAGGGTTCCCAAGAGCAGGCTGAACCGCTATAAGCACTCATTCCTACCAATGTCCGTTAAACTTCTTAACATTGACAGGAAATGAAATGTAGTCGAAGTCAAATGTAATGAAATGTACTTTTTTTTAAATGTTGGCCATGAGGGTTGTGCAATAGGTCGCCATTGTCAGTATGTGCGTCTGCGTGTATTGTGTTTGTTCAAACGGTGTATGATTGATGATATGTGTATGTCTCTTAAATGTCCACTATGTTTGTATATTATGTACATGTATGCGGAACTGCTGGACGGAGCCCAGAACGAATTTCCTTACGGGGACAATAAAGTATATCGTATCGTATCGTAAAGGGAGTCTACACAAAACACACAGCTAACCTAAAGGCAACAGTCACAAATCCTAACGATACTCTAAACACTAACTAACCTACTCTACACTCTACTAACACACAATATCACACGGAGATAAACACACAAGATTAACCACAGAATGAAGAGCAAAATGCGAGAGGCGTCTGTTCACTCAACAGAGCCTCCAGAGTGGTGATAGTCGCAGCCTTTGTACTCCTCCCCAGCAGGTGTGCGCCGGCTGTGCGCTGCGATTGGACGACGTCGATCCAATCACCATCTTCAGAGGCGGACCAGGAGATTGGCAGCCAATGATGTTGGGGTTACCACACAGCTCATTTGCATAATCACACACACGCACACAGCTGCAAACAATCCCAGACAGATTAAGGAGCAGACAAACAGCAACCGTAACAATGTTATACCAGAAATATCTGGTTTGCAGGCGTGTGAGAGTTCTTTCTACTCCAAAATGGCCTCCCACAGGACCATCATGCATCTGCTCCATCACTGAACTGCGGTACATATGAGGCAGCACGATCTGGGGGTAAAACGTTGTTCCTTCAGTGCTATAATATTTCCTCATTAACACTCCATCTTTCTGGTAAAGTCTATTCCACTGTGCTCAGTATGATTTGGTAGCGGGGCTGAAGTGTGCTATATCTGCATATGGCAGCCGGCCTCTCCCTTCATCCATCCACTTTTTTGCTGGTGCAATGTCAGGGTCAGATTCCTGAGCCATTCTCAGCTGTTCTTGAGTCCAACCAGAGAATAAGCTGGTGTTGGTAATATCACTCACCCAGTTGATGCTTGGATTTAGCAGGTCATAGTTGTTATTGTTGTCACTGCAGGCATCCTCTACCCCCACTGGAGGAAACTCATGCTCAGCTACCCCCACTGGAGGAAACTCTGGCTCAGCTACCCCCACTGGAGGAAACTCTGGCTCAGCTACCCCCACTAGAGGTTGCTCTGTGTGAGTACATATGGCAACTTCAGCTGTACTGTCTGTCAGGTCACATTGGACTCCCTGCAGGGCCTCCTGGAAAGTGCGTCTGCATTTTGGTGGTGTCTCCCCGGTCGATGAACCACCTGAAAATCATACTCTGCCAGCTTCTCTAGCCAGCGGGCCAGCTGTCCCTCTGGTTCTTTTAACCTGGTTAACCAGCGCAGGCTGCTGTGATCAGTCCGGAGAGTGAATGGTCTGCCAAGCAGGTATTGTCTGAAGTGACAGGCAAACTCCACGCCTGCCAGAAGTTTGCGTCTGGTGGTGCAATAGTTTTGTTCTGTGGCTGACAACCTCCTGCTTCCATAGGCTAGCACACTCTCCTCACCCCCCTGGATTTTGGAGAGGACTGCTCCGATTCCCCAGTCACTAGCATCGGTGTCGAGAAGCATCTCGCCGCTGTCAAGGGGGTAGCCTAGGACAGGAGCTGTTGACAGTCGTCCTTTCAGCTCTGTGAATGCCTCCTGGCATTCCTCTGTCCAATTAAATTGTGCATATTTTTTGGTCAGCTCGTGAAGAGGTTTAGCTATTGTAGCAAAGTTTTCCACAAAGCGTCTGTAATATGATGCCAGGCCCACAAACTGACGTACCTCAGAGATGTTACGAGGCGTAGGCCAGGGCTCTCGACTAACTTTTTTCCCCATCCTCCCGGAACCGTCCCGAAATACAATCTAAGCCGTCCCGAAATTAATGTGGACCGTCCCGAATTTAAAATGTTAGTTTTTCTACATTATCATTAGTTAAAATCATTCAAAGTGACCTTTAACATAAATAAAACATCATACAAATCATTAGATGATAATTCATCAACCTTTTTATTTGAGTAAATCATTCAATCACATAAACAAAGGCCAAATATATTTAAACAAACACACAAATGAGAAAATTACTCTAATTTTGAATCCAATCAAGTCCCATCCAATTAACAAAAAAATCCAACACTGTCCTGAAGACAGAACCCAGAGTAACCACTAACCAGGATGACAGTCTGTCAGTCAGGAGACCTTTACAAACGGCCCCGCCCCCTCGCACACAGACGGGAGAGAGAGATCTCGTCTGGATTGGAAATCTCGAAAATACATCATAGACGCATGTTGTAGTCTTATTGCATATTACAAACAGAGTTGGTGAAACTAAAACTGCGATATAATGTGTATGTAGCAATAATACATATGACATATATTTTTTTAATGTCTCCAGTACCGATAAAAAGTCCGATAACGTCGGAGCTTAACGTTACCACTGTCATTAATAATTCCGGCCCGGGACCCGTTTAACACCGGGGCTCGGTACCCATCCCTACATGGGGAGAGGCGCAGCATATAAAGGACTAAATACGATGGAGAGTTCTCATCTCAGCCTTATTACCCATAGGGGATGAAGAGGAGTAAGTAAATAAAGAGGCTGGCGCTCCAGGGTCTGGTTCTGCTGTGCGTTTTTGTGATGTAACGGTAAAACATTTCAGAATTCCTCCACGGGATGCCATTGTACATCACTCAACCCGCGAAATACACACACTCAGTAGGCTACATAGCTAGACCCGAGAATTTGCGGAATTCGCGGGCACAGCCAGCTGGGCGGCTGGCTGACAGCCAGCGGCACAGCTGTATACTACGTGTGTGTGTGTATTTCGCGGGTTTCTAAATGTTTTGTGCGTGTGTGTTTATGTTGACAAGGAGGTTTAATAACTGTGTGCTACACAAAACGTGCAGTCGGTTTCATTTTCATCGCCGTTTGTAGTAGAGTTAGCAGGGTATTTTTATTTTAACTCTCGTCCCAAAATTATTTTCTATCCTCCCCGACACTATTTTTTTCGGCCCCGGGACGACGGGACGTCCTTAACCTGTTAAACCCCGAGCCTGTTTTTCAGGTTTCAGGCTCGAAAATGACATTCCCAGAACAAATGACTATAACTTCACTTCTAAAAGGTTTATATGAATAATTGTTGTTATCAAAGCAAGGTTACATCTGTGAGTTGGATGTAGAAGTGTCAGAATCAATATAGATATTTCTGTGTCAGAGTAAATTCAGATGGAACATAGCAAAAAAATGTAAATTCCTGTCGCCGCCTAAAGAAAACCCATTACTTATAGTGAAGACCAACCTTGAATGATGGGTTAGTAGCCTAAACGCTTTAGGAATCCAAAGTATAACATATAATAAGTACCCTGTATCAAGATTGAGGCGAAACAAGTGACATTTGACCTTTTTAGAGAGGTTTATGAAAATAAAGTCCAGGCGGAATACGCTTTGGGCACATTTGGGCACATTTGGTTCCATCAGTGCCATTTGACCTTTTTCAGGTACCAGACTATAACAATCATTGTATTACATTGAATCATCACTATAGGTATTCATTCCACCCAAAACAAAAAAATATTTAAAAAAAAAATATATTTTTTTTAATATTTGTGTGCGTGTGTGTAGGTGTGTGTAAGTGTAGGTATGTGTGTGTGTAGGTGTCGGTGTGTATGTGTAAGTGTAGCTGTGTGGGTATGTGTAGGTGTGTATGTGTAAGTGTAGCTGTGTGTGTATGTAATTGTACCAATTTATACAATAAAACTACACTGTAGGTCATTGTGTGTAGGTGTACTTGCACAATAAAAAAAACCGGAAACATAGGTAACATTTGACTCCAACTGGGGCAGATTTATTTCAAACATTTTACCAACACACTATAAGCATGTAAAAACAAATATTTTAGGTATATAAAAACAACAAGTATTTTTTTTTTAAATAAACACTCGCAAAACGTTATACCTACCTGAACTTTATACCTACCTGAATGTTCCAGTATTTAGGTCGTGCCACTCCCTGAAACAGTTATTTTTGACAGTGAAGCACAGAGGGACCTGGCACTTCCTGCAGTACACAGGTGTCTTCACCCTTTTGAGTCCAGCATCTAGGCCCCTCCTGCAGTTCTTCCTGACCTTGGTGGCATCTTCCCCATAATACTCGGGCATGCATGTGAGTGGTGGAGGAGGGGGTGGTGGAGGTGCAGGGCCTTCAGCAGGGCCTTCAGCAAACTCCAACAATTCTGCAGCAAGCTGCTCCCTGAAAGTCTTCTGGGTGTGTGGCTTTGTCCTGCTGGGGTCACTCCTCATCTAACAAATGTGGAAAAACAAAGAGATTAGATTAATTCACTGGCTTATACTTATAGGATAATATTGGACTATAAATGAATAATATTACACCAAATAAATAAGTAAACACATGTATATTCATTCACTGGCCATTCATTTAGAAAATGTAACTCCAAAAAGACGAGTAACACTATTTAGCATTTTGGCTAATCATTCCTGTTGGCTAAGCTAACACTGTGATGCAGTTCCACCAAACACAAAAGTAATATATAAAAACAGAGAGATTACATACCTTTCCCGTGGTGGAAGTTCAACATCCGAGTCACTACTATCCGGATCCAGGTCTGGCTGGAGGAGATCTTCATCATCCGACGAAGAGTCATCTGGTATGATCATAGCCCCGCTAGCATCTCTAGCACCTGCTCGGTGGTGAAGCTCTCCCTTCAGGCTGCGTAATGGAGCCGGAGTGGGCGTAGTTTACACTACGCAGGATCATATCTTTGGAACCCATTGGTCGATTTGGGTGATTGACACCTTTTCTGAACCGTTAGAGCCAATAGAATCGAGTGACAGTTAGTAAGTCCCGCTAAACACTTACGTCAAGTAGAGAGAGGGTTGCGTAAACAGCACGTGAGACAGCATTAGCTCGGGACTGCAAAATGTTATACCTACTCTGCTGCCATGATTGTAATGATAGATTATCAGGAACAATTCTAAAGTGACTAAGAGACATTGGATTAACCTTAAGCAGCGTTTTTATTCCCTTGAACAAGAGCTTTGATCACAAAACAGCAACGGTAAGACATAATTATTGTTATGGTTTTGAAAACTGTTGTTTTTTTTCTTCTCTGTTCTGGCTGCTAGCTCAGTAAATGTGTGTCCTACAGTGATGATACTTATAACGAAATAATCTGTGGAGTATCAGCTTTCAGATGATATGTAGTTTGTGCAGAACATATTAAGTTTTAAAGATCGTTTTTGCTAGTTAGCACCGGAAGTAGCATCTGCCCGTTTTAGCTAAGGGCTAATGCTAACGCTTCTTGTGAGACTTGTGTTTTGTTTCGGTAAAAATGGTTCGTATCGTCAGTTAGCTGAGATTCTTCTCGTTAATCTGGTATAACACATTAATAGGTTTTTAAATATTAAGATGCCCTGAGACACAGTGTCGTGAAAAAAAAAAACAGGGTCCCCGCCGGCGGGGACCTTCGGGCTTAACAGGTTAAGCTCGAGCCCTGACGTAGGCCACTCTGCCACTTTCTTCACCTTCTCTGGATCAGTAGACACACCCTGGGCTGAGACAATGTGGCCAAGGTAACCCACCTTCTCCCGGAAAAGGCAGCACTTTGACGGTTTCAGCTTCAGGTTAGCTCCTCGTAGCCTGGCGAACACGTAATTGAGCCGGCTTAGCATTTCGGAACCGTCCCGCCCCAGGACAATTATGTCATCGAGATACACCAAGCAGGTCTCCCACTGCAATCCCGCTAATACTCTGTCCATTAGCCTCTGAAACGTGGCCGGTGCATTGCACAGTCCAAAGGGCATGACGTTCCATTCAAATAGCCCCTTGCGAGTGCAGAAAGCTGCGGCTTTGCGGGCCCTTGGTGTCAATTCCACCTGCCAGTAGCCTGAAGTCAAGTCTAGTGTACTGAAGTACCTGGCAGTGGACAGTGTGTCCAGTGTCCTGAATACGTGGCAGGGGATAGGCATCTTTAATAGTCCTTTCGTTAAGGGGTCTGTAATCCACACATAATCGCGGGCTTTGGTCTTTCTTCCTCACCATGACGATAGGTGCAGCCCAGCTGCTGTTGCTGGGACGAGCTACACCAGACTCCAGGCTCTGCTGTACCTGCAGATCTGCAGCAATCTGTTTGTCTCTGGCCATTCTGCGTGGCGGCTGCTTCACAGGCTGCCCAGGAGTAGTCTGTATGTCGTGCTGCACTAAGCTGGTGCGGCCAAGGTCAGTGGGCCCGGTGGAGAAGACATCACCGAACCTACGTAGCACGTGAGCTAACCCGGCTCTGTCCTCCTCAGACAGGTGAGCACAGCTCTCTGCATGTATGTCCTGTAGATGACTGGGCACAGATATAACAGGAAAGTCATTGAAGTGGCGGAGGGGGAGTACATTCCTCCGAGCGCCAGAGTCGAGCAGAGCACACAGTTCATGTCCCTGTATCAGTATCCGGATACTCATGTCATCATCAGAGCCTTTATTGCATGTGACCACCGTACCTGAGTCAGGAGTTGGAGTGTTATTAGGTGCATGCTGTTTGCGTTTTCGGGAAGAGGGACAGATCGTTTGTATGTGCCCCACACCAGAGCAGTTGTGGCAGATGACTTCTCTAGAGTTCATTTGTACAGGTTTAGCTCTGTTAGGCGACCATTGCTGGTTAAACCTCTGTGCTTTACTCTGGGTGCTAGCGGGCTCCACAGCCCACTCTTCAGCCACCCCGAAAGCCTCCATACAGGCGGAAACATTAGCATTTCCGTGCACCATAGCTGCCCTGGGTCTCCGCTCTGCAGCATTGCGATAACCAGACTGCATTAGCTGTGTGACGGCTCTGGCAGCCCGTCTGGTGGCTTCATACCTGTGGGCTATCTCGTAGGCTCTAGCCAAGGTGCGCGGCTTATCCTCCAGTAGTCTTTGGATCACGTCTGCATCGGCAAGGGCGTTGGTGAAAATCTCCACACTGATGACGTCCTGCTCTGACTCATTACGGTCAGCATACACAATTGAAACTTTTTCATAGATGTCGTCTCTTAACAGGTGCAGGGCTTCCCCCGGTCCTCTGACTCTCTGTCTCAGTTCAATGCCTATGGCAGCAGCATGCTCTGAACACGGTCCGTAGGCCGCCTCAATCTCACTCACCATCCGCTGATAACTCCAGCGAGCAGATCTGGGGTTCTTGTGGATGATGGCAGCCGCGGGTCCAGTCAAGCTGAATTTGAGATGCACAGCCATAGTCCTCTCTGACCAGTGGTTAGCCTCAGCACATCCTTCAAAATGGAAGAGGAAGCCTCTCCATGAGCCAGCCCCATCAAACTGGCTTGGGCGTAATGTTGGTATTCTCTCTCTCTGTGTCCACGGTGTTTATCTTCATCACTTGTGTCCATATAGTCAGGGCTGCACATAACTGGTGCGCAGGTGCGCATGCGCACCTCCGCCAAAAAAAGAGCACCGTGTCATTTGAAAAAAGGCGCATTTGCGTACCAACATTGAGAGAGAGAGAGAGAAGAGAGAGAAGAGAAAAGAGAGAAGAGAGGAGAGAGAAGAGAGAAAAGAGAAGAGAGAAGAGAGAAGAGAGAGAGAGAGAGAAATATATTTGCGAGTTGCATATGAACCTATGATATGAACTCAGGGCCGGCCCGTAGCACTGGCGTAATAGATGTTCGCCTAGGGTGCCAGATCTGTGGAGGCGCTGCGCTGGGAGGGAAAAAAAAATGTTTGACCGTTGGGGCTCATCCTAATTTTCGGCCTTGATGTAACAATATTCACAATTAAGTAAATGTAACACCCTTTTCACCCCGGTTACACGTTACATTTGCCCTGTACGATGGGCGCTGTAAGTGATGAAAATGGGGGATGTTGGCTTATCTGGCGCCCGCAGCTCACAGCCAACGTGCGAGTGAGCGAGGGAGAAAGGGAGGGCGCACCGGTTCCGGCGCTGTTGTTATTAGCATCTGGTGCTAGCTGCTCTAACGGAAGAAGAAGATGTTTCTACAATAATGTGGAGGGAGAGTCCTCTCCAGTCAGACTGAGAGGCTGATACTACAGCTCAGTGAGGTAAAGGACTCTGAGTTAGGGCTGTGCGATTATGGCAAAAATCATAATCACGATTATTTGGGTCAATAATTGATATCACGATTATTTTGACGATTATTCATTGACCATTTATTGAACTTTAAAACAAATAATATTTTACCAATAAACAAGATCAACAAATATGTTGGAGCACACTTCCAAAACCATACTAAACATATATTATTAATATGATAAATAAAAATAAATTAGACCAAAATAAATGAAATCAAACATGTTGCAGTGCACTGTCACAACCTACTGAAAACTCCGTAACATATAGCCAACATTTTGGTAAAACATATTCAACATATTCCACTCAGTTAAACGTTGAAGGCTGGCCAACCGTCATGGTCCAAAAGTAACAGGAAATAAATGTTGAACTACAATTTAAGACCAAATAAAAATGTTTTGGCCACCATGGCAAATGCTGGTAGGGCTGCTCATGTCATCTCTTAAAGATTTTTTGCAAGAAACACCAGCCTGTTGACATGGTCTGGTTTCAGAGATGAGCGCAGGCAGGTGACGATATTGCCACCTGTACTGAAGACCCTCAGCCACGCCCCGACACAGCGGTGACGCCGGCCAATCACAAAGCTTTGATGCGTTCAAGTGCATTATTCTGGCACAGGAAGATTATGTTACAGGACATTAACGATAAAACTGAATATTGTTGTTTTATTTTTAGACACATCTCGCGATCGACTGGTTGGGCACCCCTGGGCTAGACCATAGGTCCGTTGTGGTAGCAAAGTAGTCAGCTGAAGCCACATCTCTCTCAACTTCCCCACGGCATTTGTCAAATAATACCGAATGAAATAATACCGAGACGGCATCGCGTAACGCTTGTCCAACGTGTTGACAAGTTGCTTAAAGCCCTGGTTGCTAACAGTGCTAACTGGGCACATATCTTTAGCGATGTGAAATGTAATGGCACCTGTAATATCTCTGTGTCTCTGCGAGCTCGTCGCGTAGGCCGTTGCTCTGTACAATGCGTCCTGAATCGATGACTGTGATGATGTTGTGGATGAAGTCGAGCGGCATCTGCTTTTTGGTCTGCTTTTTGTTGTATTACTGCCCGGTCGTATTGCACTTTGTGGTTGTATTTCAGATGATTAAAGAGATTGGTTGTGTTAGCGTGTGGTGCAAACACAACCTGGTAACAAATCCTGCACTGTACTTTGTGTTGCTCCACGTCGGACTCCTGAAAGCCAAAGTACTTCCAAATAGTGGAAATAGTTGTACCCTTCTTTTTAACGAGTTGCTGCTCTTGTTCTGACATCTTCGCTTGCGCTTTTAGGGAGGGGCGAAGCGCACCCAGCTAAATAATCGTATTTTGTCAATTATGCTGTTTTCATAATCGTCGCAAGCCATAATCGTAATCGCGATTAAAATACGATTAATTGCACAGCCCTACTCTGAGTGTTTAGATAGTTCACTTTAGTCTAAGTTCAAACGGTTTGGTCACAATTTATGTAAACACATATTTCCAAGGCACTCCTTTATAATTATTGGGATAAACAGGTTTGAAATCATTGTATACTATAGGACAGTAAACAAAAATATCCTTTAAAACTGGAGAGATAAAAAAATATGCATAAATAAATAAATGTTAAGGTAAAATAAGATATGAATGAACAACATAAATAAAATAACTTACATTAAATTGTTATTGGCTATGGTAGGTTATTGGTTATGTTCACATACTTATTTGATTACATCCACTTTTCTAAGATGACAACAGAGACTTTCGACCCAAACCCAGCTGTTGACTTGGGCCAACTTGGGGCCCCAAGCGACATTGTGAGATGAGGCCCCCCCCCCCAACCGACAGGAGTGAAAAAAAATGTTTTGGAAACAAAGTAGGCTACTTTGCAAATATAATTCCTGTTTATTATTATTATCAACGGTTACTTTTGTATACAGTGAGGTTAATGGTAAATGTGCATGTATGTCGTTCAGTATGCGTTTACAGGTGAATTTTGCATTTCCTGCCAAATACTAGCCTCAAAAAGATAAAAACATAATTAATGCAAATAAACTACTTCTACTAATAATGATAATCATAATCAATTCAATAATAAAAATACTATATTATTTTATTATAATATAGTTGTAATATAGTCAAGACAAAACATGCTTATGACATGCTCAAAAACTGATATTTCTTAAATCTGTATTCTAGTTCCCTCTGTCAGCAATGTATCAACAACTACACACACATTTCTATCAGTGTTTCTCTGTGTTGTGGTTAACATGATGATGAGGAGTTAAGGGGAGAGGCTGAGCATCACCATGAAATGTGCAAATTGACATAAAAATGAATAAAAGGGGAAAAAATGCTCCATGTTTTTTAGGCTGTAAACTTTAACTGTTATGTAAGCCAACTAGACAGACAATTTATCACTCTTCCTCCTGTACATTAGCAGATCAAAGGCATCACATAATGAATGAATGGTAAATAAAGAATGCTGGAAATAACTGCATCTCCATTAGCCTATATGCTCTGCAGAGACTGCCTTCTTCATGTCGTGAATTGCAGCTGATGTTTTAAGATGGCAATTGGCAATTTGACTTATACAACATTCGTAAGTTGTACATTTGACTCATACAATAACCCACCTTCGAGTGATGCGCTTGTTTCTTCATGTTTTGTTTTTTGCGCCGGACTGAAACTGTCTTTTCACCGACATCTCTTCACCTGCACTAGTGGCCGTATCAAAGCCGTGATTGGTCAGATGTCGATTCATTGCAACGGTGTCGGGTTACAGACGTGCTCCGCTTGTCACCTCTCACTCTCACTCTCGCGGGGGGTGCGCAGAGAACTGAGCGGAGAACTGCGCACAGCAGCTGAGGCCCTCTGGGCGGGGCCCCATGCAGCCTGCGTGATTGGCCTGTAGGGAGGGGCGGCCCTGGATGCAAGCATGCTAATCACAGACTCAACCAGAGAGAAAGTAGTAGGCCTACATCATCAGCTACCATGTCTGACAGAGAGGAAGACAGTGAGGAGAACACTCAGGAGGGTAGTGATGACAGCTTGTAGGATTACTGGTCGTGCTAATGTTGTCTTGTGTTCACCTCTGCATGTGTGTTCTGTGTTCACCTCTGCATGTGTGTTCAGTGCGTGTGTCTGGCAAATAAAGTCAAGAGCCCCTCAAAAGTTACGGTGTATTTCATTGTAAGGATGAGCACCAAGCAACATCTCCAGGTGCTCCTTTGAGAACCAGGGCAAAAAAGTTATGGGCACCCCTGCATATAGTCCTCTCTGTGTGCTGCACAAGCTGCAGAGCTGGGTGGTTCAGACCAAGCTCTCCTCATGCTAGGCTGATCACACTCACACTGGCCAGGTGCGGTCCCACAGTGCACAGCTGAGCATGTGTGAGCTTGTACTTTACAAGGCAGTGTTGCAGGCTGCTGCATACAGGGTGTTAATTGTGACACTGGCGGCTGAAGGCACTGTGAATGAGCTGAGTAACTTGGGATGGTTGGCATAGAGTGGCTATATTCCATGGAGGTGAAAGGATGAGCTGGTTTAGCTGAAGTTTATGCCATGTTCATTAAACGGTCACATTTTGGTGGAAAGGGGGTTAGAAACTCACTATTTGGCTGTACTTGCTCCTTTGTCGGCATGATGAAAGGGTTAGTTGGCGCCAGTGATGGTTCCGGCGGCGTGGCATAGCTTGCGGCTCCGGCTAGCGTTAGCTCCGTGCTAGTAAGAAAGGGGTTGGTGCAGTCCCCATTATCCAGTATAATCCATAATTGTCTGGTCAAACATGTCCACCTTACTTTGACCAGCCTCATCAATATTCACCAAGAATGGATTAGAGCTTTTCCGTGGGCTTTTTCCGTTAGCTCCATCAGCTTGTCTCAGTCTGTGATTAGCATTAGCGTTAGCTCCGAACGCTGCCATTAAATCCATTCCACTCTTCTCCCCCGTAGAAAAAAAAATCTCGGCCGTGCCCCCAATGTTACCTTTTATTACTAACGGTATCTCGGCACCGAAACCGTAGTTTCGAATACACACCGGTGGTTTCTGACTTGGCTCGTTGTCAGCCGGTAACCAGCTGCCCAGACATTTCGAGGGGGAAAAGGATGGAAACGAGGCGTTCGGGTGCCGTGGGAAGAACCCCCGTTTATTCACGTTCTTCAAGCTATATTGACACTGTGTTCCATACATACAGACTAGATACTATTCATTTTCTGACCACTTTCTCTATACTTTCGTCTCTCTCTCTATAACTCCGCACTTCGCCTTGGCCATCACATTTATATCGTACAGTATATCGTTCAGCCCTAATTCCCACTAGCAATTTCTTCAGGAATTGCATTCTCTAGTTTGTGCATGCTGTCTTATTCTCACTAGGACACTTGAATATGTCACAGCTATCGTTGGTGTTATTAGTTCCACCCGTGTTTATTCTACTAAGACAACTCAAAATGCCTGCTGTTTAAAATACCTATTGTACTGAAAATGACTATATTGATCCCTGATTTCCAAAAGTGTATACTCCCACAGGTCTTTTCAGTTTACCACAAATTGTATTACATTAATAATATATTAAAACACACTCCAACCAGTAGTCACCTCTAAAGTCAGACACTGAAACACTGAGTATCTCTAAAACACACTATTTGCATACATTTTCTAAACTCTAAAGGTAGGGTAGATAAGACTGGAGAAACCAGCTCGAGTGCGTTAGAATTTGAAAGTACAGGTCGTGCTTTTTACAGCGCCACGGCTTCCACAGATTAAATGTTTTTATGTATTTATTGTCAAAGCATTTAATATATTCATTACTATCAGGATGTTAAGAGCATTCCATGGAATATAACAAAGTGTTTCTGAAGTAAATTACCTACCCCACCTTTAAGCTACACAAGTTTAACGTTGTGTTGTTTCTTTTGTTCACCAACAGCAGTGAAGGCCCTCATCAGAGCAAACCTATACATTTTCACTTATAGAGACATACTCTCAGGTATCTGTTTGTTCGATTTTAGTTGGTTTTGCAGTGCCTTTACTGGTAGGACATTTTACACATTGATAATGTCTGCAATAATCTATTTATTTTTACCTTTGAGGATCACAGCACAGCTCCACCATACCAATCTCAATCTGAGAAGCTTAATCAGCAGGTAAAATGGAAACACCTGTGTGGGGGTGCTGGGTCTCTAGTAACCACCCACTCTTTCAGCTCAACTTTGACCCTTTAATAGCCATTCTCCCTTTTTTGGACATGTTTTTAAAAAAAATGAAAACATGTTTTTATCATTACTCTCTCAAGATTAGACAAATAGTTTTCAAGGATGTATTACACAACTGCCCTGGATTGCGTGGCAAAATTACCCATTAACCAAAATGATATATCAGTACACATAACACATGCTCAAGATTATTGATAGTTCCAGCCTCATAGGAAGAGAGTGTGTGGTAAAAGGTTAATTAGTTTAATGAAGCAGTTCTTCCTGCTTGGTGACATTAAACAAAACGTATCTGTGAATGTCATTAAAAAAACGAATGTTTCCGGCACGACATATTCAGTTTTTAATGCCATAGTTTTCCTCAGTTTCCCCTTGGTGAGATAGGGAAAAGAGGGTATTTATTTGGGACTTGATACAGTCAGATACATACAGGAACTTCAATTGATACCAGGAGAGAAAAGTTGGACAGGTGCATCCTTTGTAGCAGTACTATGGATCATGAGGGAACAGAAATAAAGTTTTTTTTCCTTTGCAACAACAAGCTAAAAGTTTCAATGACAACAGCAGTTTGGAAACTTTGATACATTTCATCCCCCAATGGCCGTGGATCAATTTTCTCTTGAAGATCCTTTTCTGTCTCACGCCTCCTTAATTTCCTGCAGCTTCCTGTCCCTTACCAAGTGAAAAGTTGCTCAATAACACAACAGTACTACATTTCTGTGACACTGCATTTCCTGTCCCAACAGTCCGTTTGCATTCTCTCAACATAACATTTGACCATGGACCACTACATCAATCCCCTTTATTCAGTGGCTCCTGCATCCTTGTACCCATTGACCAGTATCTTAAAGAGTTGTGTATATGTCTGTAAGTGAAGAGCAGACTCAAAGTGAGAGATGCTTCTTATCTTAAAGTTAGCAGTTGGACGCATTTTAAATAGTTTAACGGAAGCAGCCATATCTCCTATAAAACACATTTGAATTTCTTATCAACGCACAGGTGTAGGCGCACAAATCAATTCTAGACCACATGAGCAGAACAAATTTGTTTAAGCTGTCTCCAGAGTTTTGAAAATGTTTTTTCAGACGTACCTAGGGGAAAATGGTGATCACGGACAGACAGTTCAGCTCAGGGGGCTCAACGCCGATAAATCATGTCTAGACAAGTAAAGTCAACGGAGGCATACTGTGGCTGCTACACCTGTCCTCCCACTTCTCAGGAAAAGTCAGTTCAGATTATACATTTACTTCCACATCATTCACAATTACGGGAGAAGACACATGCAACTTTTAAGATTTTTACAGACAGAGACGTGCAGTGAAGTGTTTGCGTATGTGCCTGCTGCTCTGCCTCATTCTGTTGTATGCATCAAGATACATCATTCATTAACTCCAAACCCTCTGACTGGTGCAGTATAGTCATCTCCACCAGTGTTGGGCAAGTTACTTCCAAAATGTAATACAGTACATATTACTTGTTACTGTCTTTCTTAAGTAATAAGTTACATTACAATATTACTGTCTCTGAAATGTAATGAACTACTTTTATATTACTTTTGAGTTACCAAAATAACCGCAAAAGAACGGCTAGGTATTTTAAATGCTAAAATGTAGTTTAGTGCAGCTCATTATACACAGGGCCGTCCCTGGCCAACATGAGGCCCCACGCAAAGTTATATGATGAGGCCCTCTGTTTCTATAATGAAAGTTGCTAAGGAGGATCAAGAAAGAGAAAGGAAAAGAGGTTCAAAGACGGAGCGCTGGACGTCAGATAAATCACCAGAAGAAGGCAGAGAGGAAGTAAACAATAACAGGAACACAGAATGGGCTCTGTAGTTTGTTTAGTATATGGCCGTGTAATAAGCGGGATAATGTGCAGTGAGGCGCTCATTATGGGGAAAAGAACACCCGACAGGCTGATCACCCGCACAATTATTCTCTGGTGTCGGAATGTCTCGCGATGTTGGTAAAATCTTAAAAAATAAAACACCATATCATTTTGGGTTAAAATGTGTTCTCACTGCGTTACTGAGCATCGTAACGGGTAATATATTACCCACATTTCATTAGTAATGCGTTACATTACTTCGTTACAGCAAAAAGTAATACATTACTGTAACTGTTAGTTTTGGAACGCGTTACACCCAACACTGATCCCACACAACACATGGCCCTATTTTTCTCCAGCAGGGACATACAGCTTGTCAGCGCCTGTCATAAAGAGTTATATGTTTATGTATAGCTGTAGAGCAGCTGGCAAGTTTAGTTTTTCTAGAAAACAAGCACAATTAGGGACTGTCTCTGAGTGTGGTGGCCACAGAGCCTCAGAAACGGAAAAAATGAAGACGAGAGCAACTGGTCTTGTTCTCATCTCTGTTTCTAATGAATGGATCCTTGAATACATGCCTGAGTTGCATCAGATGACTCAGAATAGCCTTAAAGCGGTTTTCCAGAGATTAAGTGTAGCACTTCCATAAAGTTTGTGGAACTTGCAAGAGACGTTTAAACAACCTTTCAAGCTAGTGGCTCAGTGGTGCTTGATGTGAACATCAGCATAATGACATACTGAATAATTACAAGCAGGTGGCATGTTTACCATGTTTATAATTTAAGAACCTTCAGTTCACTTAGAGCTGGAGCTGATTTTAATTCGTTTGGCAGTTTATAGCACCAGATGAAGAGGTTCACGATCACCAAAGTAATAAGAATGACATTGCATTGGCAATCCAGCCAATGGTTGTTGAGACACTGTCAATCAAATTGTGGTGCTACACGAAAAGTCAAGGCATGCAACAAATCATTGGAGTCCATCCTTTGGAGCATGAATGTCCATACAAAATTATATTGCAGTTGTAATTGTTGTTTAGATATAATTGTTTTTACCAAAATGGTGAACTAACTGACAAACATGACTCTAGCATGGCTAAAACTTTTAGTCCCTGAAGATCCATAAATATTGTAGGCTATATTCGCCATAATGCATGTCAATATTTTAGTTTGGCCCTCCTTGCCTGTTAAAAATGTACGTTTAATCTCAATGCTCCCAATTTAAAATGCAGTCATTCTGTTCAAGCCCCAAAACCCACGCTGATAACATCCCCATGACATCCTTTTGCTTATTTTCTCAAGTGCCCTTTAAATATAGAGCTAGCTTTTTTTTAAACATATGCTAATTATACCAATCAAATCAAAATGTACATTTCAAAAGCCACTGCTATAATCAAACAGAGTTTAATGGATGAAAAGTGATTAAATACAGATGAATACACAACCCCAGAGTGTGTATGTGCATGAAACTTGTGTGAGTCTCGTATGTACCAGTAAAGTGTTGTAGAATGGAAAAAGGCATGCCTAGTAAATGATGTATAACCAGGCAAATGTATACATGTTGTCAATATTCGGCAGATATCCTGTTCTGTATGTACAACACATGTTTTCTTAGTAATAATTGTTTCCCATCAACATATGCAGTCACAAAACCTGGTAAACTGGTTGTTACAAATGTTCAACATAATTGGGGCGATGTTGACATTTGTAAAAAAGTGTTCAGTGTAATAAGTGCTTTGGTTTGAACCAATGTGTTGCTTCTAAGACTTCATTTACAGTTACCTTATGTTGGTGTGCTCTCAACAAGGAGTCCTCTGTAGGATTACTGTGTCATGAAATGTTTCCTGTGTAGATTTTCATTGAAGGAAAACATTACAGGACTTAAGGAAAACGGTGTCCTGTGTTTGTTTACATCCTTTGAAGAGACTGCTTATTTCTTTTCATAAGAGATGAATAATTTTCTATTTCTTTTTTTTTTAAATGGTTGGGTGTACAGTAAAAGTGAGGTAAACTCTTGCAATCACAACATCTCAGGAGTGGGATAATTTGTATTTCAGACAAATCATACTGACTGTTTATGCCAACACACATGAAAACATCCGGACGACTACATCACAGATAATGGGGGGATTCATTGCCAATAGAGTATTATACTGTACATTCATGGCTCAATATGGTGCCAGTCTTTTAGCTAAAGTATGCAAACATTTACAACTTACACAATGTTTGTTAAGGTAGACAACTTGACTCAACTTAAAAAGCGTAGAAGTAAAAAAAACTAAAACCTTGTTGATCGCACCACATGTCGGAGCAAAACATATTTTGCGCTTTGCCGCCTGCTGACTGGAAACTGGAGCTAAATGGACCTGATAGAGTGTCAATACATCATTACCAATATCCCCATCATCATCTTCATCATCAACAGCAGTCATTCTTTTCGTCTTCCTCGTCTCCTTTTTCTTCCGACAATCCATTGAAACCAGCTCAACAAACTGAATCACACTCAAACTAAGACATAGTAACTGAGCAAAACGAAATAAAGAAAAATTGTCACTGTCAAATTTTGCTCCTCGTGGTCAAAGAAAATGTCGTCCATTCATTCCCCAAAATGTCTTTTTCATTTAATTTTTTTGGCAAAGTTACGTAACACCCCCCTCCCCACCAAACCCCTTTTTGTCCGTCCCGTGGTTCAGCCCTCCTCTACCCTTCAGAGTCTGACTGGAGTAGGCGGCGGTCCATCATCGCTGAAGCAGCAGGCTGGCCAATGGGAGCAGGAGTAGGAGTCCACAGAGGCGGGTTTGAAACGTGGCGGCCCCCCTGGCTCGGGTTGCGTCTGGCGAGTAGTCGAATGCTCTATTCCGATGACACTGAACACCGAAACACATCCCGCTCCCTGAGCCGCTGATGTCATCACCTAGGGAGACGATTACAGAGAGAGGGGAAACACATTTTTAATAGGAAGTTGTTTAATACTTTACTTTTTCAAAAAACAGATGAGGAGATTCCTTTTTCTCATTTTGGTTCAAGAAGGTCGTCCCGTTAATCGTTCCTTATTACATGTTTCTAAGTGGCAATCTCTTGATTGGTGACGTTTTGACCTTCATGAATGGAATCAATGTTTGAATTAAGATGATGTGTCATTAGTTAGAAGCCCTTGTTCTGGTTTAACATAAAGAATCAGGCAATAAAATAACCTCATCAAAAACATAACAGAATAGACAAGGTTTGTCACGTATAAAACTGCTTTCAATGCAATTGTAAGAAGATGACCCACTGGCATCCTGGAAGTCCACGTCGTTGCCTTCCATTGCGTTTTTCAGCCTGTTGCTCATGATTTTGAGTTGCATGATCTGCTGCCGGATAGTCATGTCTGGCTTTGTGATGTCCAGCTCCACTTCAGGGTTGTTGATCTGATTGGCCAGGCCGTCACCCATCACCTCTGGAAGGTACCTGATTTGAGGAATGGAGGGATAGGTGAACAATGTGTGGCAACAACAATAGGGCAGATATGGTTTTTAAAATAAATATGTAAGGGTGTAAGGGAGAGGCTCTGGTTCTTGAAAGGTGTTTTAAGCACAGTTCTATGCCATTATTTGTTTATTTGAAAACAAATGCCTATCTCTGATTGTTGTGTTCAACACTTAGCTGTAATCCAACCACTTAAACATATGTGAGGTGCATGTGTGTGAGTTGGTGGGGGGGGGGGAGGGGGGTTAAGATCAACATCAAATTATTTTATAACCCATTTACACATAGATAAAGGAGGCTGTGGGGGTGGCGATGACTGCGAGTGTTCTGGATGTGAATCTCGGCAGGATTTAAAATCACTGTATGTGGAAGAAATGTCATGTAATACCACCTTAAATAGATTAACATTTATTAAAACATTTTAAGAAATAGCCTATTGATTGATATTAAAATAATTTCCCAAATTGGGATCAATAAAGTATCTATCTATCTATCTATTGCATCTTTTCCCACACATAGTATAGAGATGGCCTTCAACGAGAAGAGATCTGGCATGTTTAATAGCGACATTATCAGAAGCTAGTTGCTGCCTACTCTTATATTCCTGACCTCAGAAGTGTCTTTAGGCACATTTCCACTGCAGCGGGGTAGCCCCGTTTAAGCGTCCCTAAGCGTCCTCGCTCAGGCCTCGGGCTGCCTCGCTGGCCGCCTGAGGCCGTGGCGCATTTCCATTACAGTTTAGGACCTGGGGTAGCAACGCAGTGTAGGCGGGGCGATCGGCTTCACATTTCGAGTTGTTCCGTCGAGCTCCCGCTGGATTTTATCATCCTAATGAGATGTAGGAACGTCGTCACCTCCTCGGTCGACCACGGTGTGCTTTTCTTCGACGTTGCCATTTTTGTAGCTCCTCCGTTTACAAAAATGCTGCAAGCTTGCTTCTAAATATATATGCGACGCTAGGGATGATCTCGCGCGCGATCTTGTGACGATTCTCTCTGACCAATCAGCAGTCGAGAGTGTTGACGTCACTAGTTCAGCCCTGGCCCTGGTCTGATAGAACCACGATTTTATGGGGCCGGAAAAAGAGGGAAAAAGTACCCGCTAGCCGGTGCTGCGCTATATGGAAAGGCCACCAAAAACTGGCCTGGCCGCTTGAGGACGATTAAGGACGCTTAGACGGGGCTACCCGCTGCAGTGGAAATGCGCCATAATAGTCCAAGTTCCCTTCCCAATTTCAATTGTTTAACAATAGAATACCATTTTTCTAGTGTAAATGTTGTTATTAGGTCTAGGTCTCCCTTTTCTTTAATATGGGGAGGCATTTCTCTTTGCCCTATGAGTGGTTGAATTGGGGACTCATATATAAGTATATCGATGTCTTTCCAGCGGGCTATATAATCGGAGTTGCACCAATCTATGAGTTGCACCAGTAAATGAGAGGACGTAGTTGTGCTGCATGATAATATTCCTTTAGGTTTGGAAGTGCCAGTCCCCCTTTTTCTTTAGGCAATTGCAGTGTGGTATATCTTATCCTAGGTCTTTTACTCCCCCATATCAATCTTGATATAAGCTTATCCCAACTTTGGAACTGAATCTGCGGTATCTTAGTTGCTATTCTGTATCTACTTATTGTACGTTGCTTTGGATAAAAAATGTAATGTGATGTTTGGACGTTGTAGGGATTTGATGGTCATTTTGAAGATTGAGGATCAGGTAAACTAGATGTCACATTTAAAGATGAAATAACTTGTGTGAGGTCAGTCAGGTCAGCAGGTTTCTTCCTCACCTGGCTTTAGTAACCCCGTTCCAGCATTTTTCCTGATTGGCGCCCCCTGCTGCCAGTTTGCTGCAGAGAGCCACAGGGAGCTGGATCCAGTACTGCCGCATCTCCCTCAGCTTACTGGACAGATCGGACACCTGAGGACAAGGAAAATATTTTTAGAATTTCTGGTTATACAATCGAAAACAAATAATACGTTTTAAATCACATTTAATATCATTTCAAAATGTAACCGGGGCAGAATAGCTATGGTACCTAAAATATATGTAAATCATGAATCAAAATCATTATAATAAAACAAGATATAGCCAGGAATGTATCTGTTTTCTATAAAAAAAAACACGATTCATAAACAAAACAAAAAAATCGGTGATTAAACTCATCTCATAATAACCCTTTCATCACTTTTCACTCATTACATCTTTGCCTTTAAAACTAAATCCTGCTGTGCCCTAAAATATTTCACATAAAAGCACATTAAAACAATTTCTATGACTTTATTTTAAATCTCGTCATTCAGAGTGAGACATGTGTGTAGACATATATGATACTTGTATGTGCACAAACCTGCATCTCCAGTCTGAGCCCAGCGGTTGGAGAGGGTTTGTACTCGGATGCGGTCAGAGAGCTGCTCTTTTTCCTCTGCTCGTGAACACTGGGACTTCCTGTTCCTAGTTCCCCTGGGTTTCCACATGTCTGGTACACCTACACACACACACACACACACACACACACACACACACACACACACACACACACACACACACACACACACACACACACACACACACACACACACACACACACACACACACACACACACACACACACACACACACACACACACACACAGATTTACAGACAGACATCAACACAACGATGCATTGCAACATTTCCGCGATATTGAAAATGTCCACTAGAGGTCACAATACACACGTCTTTGCTTGGGGACAGAAATAAACAGACTCTAGAAACATTCCACTATAATAAAAATATGAGAATATAACACTGCTGGTATTAAAACAAGGTCAAGAACGCTTATAGCTGCAATTACTGCTTGTCCAATAAATGTGACGGTGATATATAGTTCGGTATAATTATGGCAGCCCAGCAATTTAATAATGCTGCCCAGCAGCCTAATTTGAAGGATACATCTATAAAACCAATAAATCTAGTGGTGAGAGGGTGAGCGTGTTGCTGCTGCAGCTTTGCTTCTAATATTCTCAAGGTAAGCCTCCTTCAGACTATCGCTCCTGATATTCTACCGTTTCTCACCCATTTCATCAACACTTCTCTAACTTCTGGTCACTTTCCAAATAGTCTTAAGGAGGCAAGAGTAAACCCTCTCCCAAAGAAACCCACTCTCAACCCGTCTGATGTTATAAACTACAGGCCTGTCTCTCTACTCCCGTTCCTGTCTAAAACACTTGAACGCGCTGTCTTTAAACAACTCTCCTGTTATCTCCATCAGAACAACCTTCTGGATCCGCACCAGTCTGGTTTCAAGGCAGGTCACTCCACAGAAACTGCTCTCATTGCTGTCTCTGAGGAACTGCACACTGCCAAAGCAGCATCCCTCTCCTCTGTCATCATCCTGTTGGACCTGTCTGCTGCATTCGACACGGTGAACCATCAGATACAGACATTGTACATCCAATATATATCTAAACACGCCTTTTCTCCTCCTTGACTCTTTCATGACAAGGCAAGGCAGCACTCCTCGGGAGGAAACGACAGCTGACAGCGCGCGACAATTCTTTGGAGGTTTTTTCGACCTCGAACGATCAGATTGGATTTAATTGATAGTTTTTGTGGACGACCCCCCCCATTTCATATGCCGACACAGTGAAGACCTGGGCAGAAAGGACCAAAGCAAGTGAAACATCTGCACCATCAAACTTTAAGAAAATAATGAAAGAAGCTAGAGATGAACAGCTGAAGGAAACAGATGATCGTGAATCCAGAGAGAACAACCTGATCATTTACCAAGCAGATGAAAATACTGAAGAAACCCCGGTAGAGTTCTTTGACAGTCTTTGTGAAAACATTTTTGAAATAGGGAAACTTCAGACCAAACAGGTTATCAGACTAGGAACACAGGCTACCCAGGGCCCCAAACGGAACAGACCATTACAAATTGTACTCAACAACAGGGATGACAAAGAGAAAATATTCAAGAATGTGAGGAAACTAAAAAACAGTGAAAACAAGTATCAGAGAATAAGCATTTCAAATGACTATAACAAGGAAGATCGTGAACTCATCAGGAATAAAGTCGAGGAGGCCAAGGCAAAAACAGCAGCCGATGAGTCAAAAAACGACGTCTTCCGAGTTCGCGGTCCACCCTGGAACCTGCGACTAGTCAAACTAAGAAAGCAAGAATAGATCTCGAACCCATAACCCAATATAGAAAAAACGGACACCCAGCAACCACCAATAACAATGTAATATTGACAACTGAAAACCAATCTGAAATCAGTGACCAAGAAGTGAGTGAAAGCCTGTCACCCATAAATACAACCTCTGTGGATGACTCAGCCGACAACATTGTAGGGACCACAACCAACAGACATAATCAATGGCGAACAATCTTGATCAACTGTGGTGGCGTAAAGGGCAAGACCTCCAACCTGCATGCTCTCATCGATGACACCAAACCAGATTGCATAATTGGGAATGAAACATGGCTAGATGAAACCATAAAGAATGGTGCAATATTCCCCAAACATTATACTATCTTTAGGAAGGATCGCAATATAAACGGAGGTGGAGTCTTCATCGGCATAAAGGAAGGCTTTACAGCAACAAGGATTGCAACCACAGACACAAAAATTGAAATCATGTGGGTCTCGGTCAAGGTTTCCCAAGCGAGCAAAACATTCTACATTGGTAGCTTCTATAGACCACCAAGTGACCATCACACCAAACTGGATGAGCTTCGGAAATCAATTTCTCTATTGCCTGGTAACGCATCAGAAAAAACAATAATTCTAGGTCGTGACTTCAACGCACCTGGTATAGATTGGTAAAATGAACAACCAGGAACAAACAACATAGCTCTAAACCAACATGTTTTAGACATAGTCAAAGAATACTCACTAACACAAGTACAACTCGAGCCTACTCGAAAACAGAACATATTAGACTTGATATTCACTTCAAATCAAACGCTCGTGCAAAATGTGCAAACAATACCAGGCATATCAGATCACTGTGCTGTCATGATGGACTCTAGTATACATCCTGTATATACAAAGAAAGCCCAGAGAAAAAATTACACATTTTCATTAGCAGACTGGGAAGCCATCCAAACTGAGCTGGAAGTGTTCAGCACAGAATTTGTTAGAACAGAAAACCAGCAAACTGTGAATGACAACTGGAATATGCTCAGAGACTAACTGTTTTCACAGATGGATAAGCATATCCCGAACAAGTTCACTACCACACGGCACAACCTGCCCTGGCTCACTCACTGCATGAAACGCAAAATAAAAAATAAAAATAAGTTATACTGTACAACAAAGCCAAGCGATCAGGCAAAACTCGTGATTGGGAAAACTTCCGCAACCAAAAGAAACATGTTCAAAATAACCTTCGCAGTGCACACTGGGACTATATTGAAAACACACTCACCCAGAGTCTTGCTGAAAACAATACCAGACTATTCTGGAAATATGTCAAAGAGTGTGGAGCGGACAACATTGGAGTCTCCCCTATTAGAGAGGGTGAAGACCTCTACAGTAGCAGCAAAGACAAGGCTGAACTCATCAACAAACAATTTAAATCTGTATTTACTAAGGATGATGGTAGCCAGCCCTCTATATCAGGAGATCCAGCCCCGCAGATAGAAGACCTGATCATCACGACTGAAGAAGTGACCAAACTACTGGCAAATATTAAGATCAACAAGGCTAGTGGCCCAGATGGTCTACCGAATCGTATACTCAAAATGCTGGCCCCCCAAATAGGCTCACTGCTCAAGTGCGTATTCACGCAGTCACTGCAAACAGGAAATCTACCCGATGACTGGCTGCAGGTAAATGTTACGCCTATATTCAAGAAAGGGGACCGGCACACCGCCGCAAATTACAGTAGTATGTTGTAAACTCCTGGAACACATCATTTGCAAACACCTGTTGAATCACCTGGAAAGGCATAATGTCCTCACCCCGTTCCAGAATGGATTTCGACAAAACCATTCGTGTGAAACTCAACTCCTAGTCACAATGCATGACCTGGCAAAATATCATGACCAGAAATTGCAAGTCGATGTGGCAATCCTTGATTTCTCAAAGGCTTTTGACACGGTTCCACATAAGCGCCTGTTGCTAAAGCTGGCCCACATGGGTATAACCGGCCCAATACTTGATTGGACCACAACCTTTCTCATGCAAAGAAGCCAACAAGTAGTCGTAGAAGGGGTGAAATCAAGTACAGTTCACGTTGACTCTGGTGTCCCACAAGGCACTGTGCTGGGTCCATTGCTTTTCTTATGCTACATTAATGACCTGCCGTCACATGTAGCATCTACAGTGCGGTTATTCGCGGATGACTGCCTGCTCTACAGGCCTATTCAAAATGGAAGTGACCAAGAAGATCTACAGGGTGACCTGACTAGACTTCAGGAATGGGCTAACACTTGGGGAATCTGCTTTAATACTAGTAAGTGATACATCCTACGAACAAGCAGATCAACAAACCCGCACATTAAAAAATATACTCTATGTGGCCAGGTGTTAAAAGAGGTGACCCACCAGCCTTATCTTGGGGTAGAAATCCATAACAACCTGAAATTTGGCCAACACATTGGCCAAATTGTAACACAGGCAAACCGTTCGCTCTGCTTCCTACGCCGGAACCTGCGACGCTGTCCCCAGAAACTGAAGGAGACAGCTTTTGTGGCCCTAGTACGTTCTAAACTAGAGTACGCCAGCTCGGTCTGGGACCCCTACACTGATAAAGCCAGTGATGCCCTGGAATCAGTACAAAGAAGAGGTGCAAGATTCATTTTTGGAGATTATGAATGGGACAGCAGTGTCACAGAAATGCTGAAGCGGTTGACTGGGTGGAATTAAGTGAAAGGTGGCGATTGGCTCGTTTGCTTCTCTTCTTCAAGATTGTCCATAACATCTCAGCCATTGATTCATCAATGTACCTCGAGCCAGTTAGAAGAAGTGCAACCCGCAAAGCCAACTCTTTGAACTTCGAGCGAATTTTCGCAACTAGTGACACTCTTAAATACTCCTTCTTTCCGAGAACAATCAGAGAATGGAACTTGCTACCAGAAGAAGCTGTCATCGCAGAAACCGTGGAGTGCTTCCGGCAAATTTTAAGAGACATTTAGCGGGGATCATCCATCCCCCACTGAGCGTGATACCTCTGGGTTCTGCTCAGTATTAATCCAGATCCAGATCCAGATCCTCCTTCACACTCTTCAAAAACTTGGAGTTTCAAGCTCTGCACTTTCCTTCCTCACCTCATACCTCAAAGACCGTACCTACAGGGTAACTTGGAGAGGGTCCGAGTCCGACCCTTGTCAATTAACTACAGGGGTCCCTCAGGGCTCTGTTCTTGGTCCCCTCCTCTTCTCCCTGTACACAAACTCGCTCGGATCAGTCATTAGCCCGCATGGTTTTTCATACCACTGCTACGCTGACGACACCCAATTAATTCTGTCCTTTCCCCGCTCAGAGACCCAGGTCGTCGCACGCATCTCTGCTTGTCTAGCTGACATCTCTCAGTGGATGTCTGCTCATCACCTCAAGCTCAACCTTGACAAGACTGAACTGCTTTTCCTTCCGGGAAAAGATTGTCCCACTCTTGACCTGACAATCAACATCGGCACCTCTGTTGTTTCCCCGACTCAGACTGCAAGGAATCTGGGTGTGACCCTAGATAACAAACTGTCCTTCACTGCAAACATCGCTGCTGCAACCCGTTGCTGCAGATACACGCTTTACAACATCAGGAAGATACGTCCCCAGCTGACCCAGAAAACAACGCAGGTTCTGGTCCAGGCTCTCGTCATCTCACGCCTAGACTACTGCAACTCCCTCCTGGCTGGTCTACCTGTATGTGCCATCCGACCTCTGCAGCTCATCCAGAATGCAGCGGCTCGTCTGGTCTTCAACCTTCCAAAATGTTCCCACACCACTCCACTCCTCCGCTCACTTCACTGGCTTCCGGTAACTGCTAGAATCCACTTCAAGACACTGGTACTTGCGTACCATGCTGCGAATGGATCTGGCCCTTCCTACATCCAGGACATGGTTCAACTGTACACCCCATCACGTGCACTACGCTCTGCATCAGCCAAACGACTCGCTGCACCCTCGCTGCGAGGGGGACCCAAGTTCCCATCAGCAAAAACACGTGGGTTTGCTGTCCTGGCTCCAAGATGGTGGAATGAGCTCCCCATTGACATCAGGACAGCAGAAAGCTTACACACCTTCCGGCGCAGACTGAAAACTCATCTCTTTCGAGCGATAGAATTACTAACAAAGAACTGCTAACAGAGCACTTATATACTAATAAAGGACTGGCTTATCTAAAGCCAGTTGAGTAGCACTTGAAATGTTTGGCTCTATGAAACCTGATGTACTTATATGATTCTGTTTTCTTCAAGGTTGTGTCTTCCTGGTCGAATGTACTTATTGTAAGTCGCTTTGGATAAAAGCGTCAGCTAAATGCAATGTAATGTAATGTAATGTAAGCACTCCTTGTATAGTAAATGTGAAATTGCACACTCCTTAATTATATTTATATCTAATAAACAGTTGAAAGGTTTCACTAATCATTCTAAGGGAACAGGATTGCAGACATAAACTAGAATTACACTGGAGAGGGAAATATATATTCTCCCATTTTCCCCTTTAAACTGTGGGTTTTCTCTGGAAGTTATTCCTTGTACGATGTGAGGGTCAAAGGACAGTGGGTGTCGTATTGTCATACTGATATTCTGTACAAACTGTGAAGACCACTGAGACAAATGTAACATTTGTGATATTGTGCTATATAAATAAACATTGATTGATTGATTGATTGATTGATTGATTGATAGTGAGTGATCAGACAAAGTAAGGTGTCTTACCTTGTCTGTGAATTTGTCCAGGTTTTCCTGCAGGAAGTGAACAGCCTCATATATTCGAGCAGGGATAGAGGAGAGAACCACATCGAGGCTTGGCTCCGTGCTGAAGCTAGAGGTCACCTGGATCATGGTGTCTGAATGGAGGAAATAGGAAGAGACATATTTTTGGATAAACTCAGAGGTTTTTTGGGAACAATACTAGATTAGTCTCAAGTCTCTTTGGTCACAAAATAGTATAAGTGACCAAGTGCCACATAAGAAGGACTCTGCACTGTACCAGTTATTGTTCAAGGCCTTATTACTTCACAGTTTTACGACACATAATTTTTTTTTGACTTGCAAAATGATCTTTTAAATTGAAAAACATCATATGTGTAATTCGTGGCACAATTCAAACGGGATCGAAAGATAATCTTTCTCTCTCCATTGACTTCAATACATAATTTTTTCGAAATAAGGTCCCTTGGAGGTCCACCGGAAGGGGAGGGACTTCGCCACTCTATACACAGCCACTGAACTGATTACCCAAGATCCTCAGCTATGGTTTAAGCTCGCTGATTGGATGTTTTAGCCGCAATGCATGTAGGGATATGGTGTTCATGCCATATCAAATCCAAAAAACTTTTTTTTAAAAAGAAAATAATACTTTATTCCGATTGTTTTTGCTTTTCTCTTTGAAAGTCATCACATAACGGCATTGTAATACACGGTTCGGCTGCATTACATATTACAGATCTGCCGTAGTTCTTTATTTATAGAGCCCTGATGAGAAGACCTTTGAAAAAACTGGAAGAAATGCCGCCGAAACTGAATACTTGACGTGGATCATAAATATATCAACAATTAAACAACATCTTCAATTTCTCTTCACACAATACGTCTCCTTGCAGTATCAACACTAATTCGGCTGACTTTTACATTTGATCTAATTCGTAGATAGGTTATATTTACACCATAACGATGCACAGCTGATATAAAAGGACTTGTAGTTTTTAAAGATATTACTGATTTTCTTTGAATATAAGAATGTAAATACTGAGTCTGAAATAATATAGCAATATGCTGTAAAATTATGTGAAAGCATGAATAAAACTACACATCTTCAGATGTCGTACATACATAAGTGTCCTACACTAATAAAGCATGTTATTGAATTATTGTTTTGATGTGTTATATTTGATGAAAAAAATATTAAGAGTACATTATTTCATAGGGGGAAAGTAGGTCAATGATAGAAATATAGAATATAAAAAATCAAGAAGATACTATAAGTGATCTCTACAATAAAACAGTTTAGTGCAGGATGTACAAAGATATTAATAGGAAGATGTGCAAAACAGAAAAACGAATTAACCTTTATTTAAACATTAAATAATACTTTAGATCAAGGTCTTCTTTTATATAAGAAAAAAGCTTTGGGGGTATCAACAAAAATATTAAGCCTGACAAAGTACTTAACGTCTAATATATTGCTTTCCTGCAATGTTAACTATGTTGAAGCACTTATTTTAACTGATATTATACATATGAATTATACTCTTATGTATGTAGATAGTATAAGAAATGTGCAGAATATGACAGTTTAATGGTGGAGGTATACACACATATTGATAGATGTCTTGTAATGTACTGTTGAGGAACCTCAGCTGCGACCCAAGTTTTTCATTCATTGCATAACTACACCATAGTTGTGTATATGTCAATAAACCTTAGAACATCTTGAAATCTTGAAAGGGATGTGAAAAGTAGCCATTATACAGTCTTTAATTAATTATTAGTAGAGAATAACGAGTAACGAATATACTTTATTACTCGTTTCCATTCATGTCAATTGCAGATAAATGTTTAGTCTTCTCAAGCACCAACTATCAAATATCTCTCCTGATTGTTGGCACTTGACAATCACCTTCCCTGAATTTTACTCAGGTGTAACTAAAGTTTGCTTTAAGGGTTGTTTATATTTCACATCATTAATCAGAATCTGCAAAGTAACTCAAATAAATGTAGTGGAATAAAAATACCAGGTTAACCTCTGAATTGTAGTGGAGTAGAATTACAAAGTAACAATGAGCTGTCATGTGGGTATATATTAATGCTGCGCATTATGGACACAAGCGATTTTCACCCATTTATTAATTATATGTTTTACATTTGATAACACCAATGTGTTTAATACTGGCAACTTCTAATTGTGGGAAACATTTAAACGTTCAGTAGAGACGTCCCATAGAACATTTTGCAAAACACAATAGCCAGCATGTATAGTTCTGGGGGGGGGCGTTCGATTCCAGTTTTGGATAGTCTGGCGTGGTTTCGTTCCATTTCAAACAGCTGTTTGACGCTCGGCGTAACCTTGGCGCACTGCCACTCCAACATCCAATCCCAGAGCTTGAAGATTAATCACGGGGACAGTAGTCCTAAACGATAGCTGGGGATTATGGGTAGTGTAGTGTCTTCGGCCATCCTAAACTCAAAAATGTTTTTCGGATTTGATATGGCATTAACACCATATCCCTACTGTACATGCATTGCGGCTAAAACATCCAATCAGCAAGGGAAAATCGTGTTGGTGAACTCGTATCAATAGATTAAATGTCGTGACTATAACACGAAATGCCTTGAGACTGGGTTGAAATACGTCATAAGCAGAGGGCAAATATTTTTAGCTGGAAAAAAGGGAAGGCATGAACATTGTTCAAATCTTATCAAAATATATCATGCAGGGATATGATAAATAAAATGAAACATGATTCAAATGATTCAATCCAATGGCCCAAAATGACTACCAATGTCTCTTCAAAGACGTCAAACTCCATTAAAAAAAACTGTAATTTTAGCACGCAGAACACAGGAGTTGCTGCCAGGATAGTTGGGTATGTTGTGTAATTGTGTGAATTCAAACTAACCAAACTTTGATTTGCATGCTGTCACACTGACTATAGATAAGTAACTCATACAACCCCACTTCACCCATCCAAACCACCCCTTCCATCTCTGAGTCTCACCTATAAGGTTCTGCCACTCCGGGTCCAGGTCAGCTTGGTTGGCCAGGCAGCCCTTCATGACGTTGGAGCAGTAGTTGGAGCAGGGTTTGAGGGAGGCCGTGCCGCGGCAGTGGGGGCAGTACACCAGCTTCATCAGGGCCTTTGTACACTCTGGACTCAGATGAACCTGGAGAGGTTAAAAAAAAAAATATTAGTATCATCAGAGTCAGTAGTGAAAGAAGGGCATTTAATACTGCAAGAGTATGCTTTACTACAGTCCCGATTCTTCTTCTATCCCTTTAATGCACTGTTGATATGCACAGTAGTGCATTGTGGTTGTTTAGCTCTTTCCTTCTCCTTTCCATTGGAGACTTTTCTCCATGAGGGACATGTACACCAGTATTAACAGCTTAAGGAACATGATGAACAGTAGAGGGCAGTATTGTAAAATGATATGGGACACAAGAGAACAGAAAAGCTGTGATGGCCTTCCTTATCTTCATACAGTCCAGGGTTTCTGTTACACTGTCAGCTTCTGAGTCGTGAAAGGTGTCCAGTTCAACAGTGGCATTTTTTGTAACAACTATCCTGCAGAGATGTTATAGACGGACACCTCTAAGAAGGGGGGAAGGTAGTAGAGGTATTACACCATGTATGATAGCAATATGTAAGATCCAGTTTTGCTTACTATTGTAAAAGCATGCTATGCAGTTTTTCATATTTGAAGGCATATTCTGACCAGCCTTCATGCATTTATTTCTGTGCAGTTTGAAAATCAGTCCACCAACTAGAGTTTTATGTAATCCATCACTGTCAACATCAAGTCTGCATTCATTTGTGTCATGATAGTACATCACGGTTGAGCTGAAGTAAAAAGTCTGCCCTCATGACAATGGTGTAGCTATTATCAAGCAGATTTAAATAGAATCGTATTTATGCCTGGTACTGTAAGGATATTCACATTTATGCATGATAGAACAAACACCCAGTCACATCAGTCACTTGTCTCTGAATGTTGGGAAATAACTGCATTGAGAGCTAGATAAACATCCTCACACCCATTTATGACAGCAAACTGTAGTCGTCAAAATTATAGCTTTGTTCTGATGGCAACGTCTGGAGCTTAATTTTCTGATTACCTTCTTTTTTCTTTTTTTTTAGGGTGGAGACATTTTTATCTGACAGTTTGGGTGTGACAAACATTCATCCATCATATCTGATTTGTGATTTCCTAGTAAGCAGCCTAGCAGTTTTTTCAAACAGACATGATTTTCTGTAAATAATACACAAACTCTCATCAAAAACTCATCCTGTCTCTCTCGGTCTGACTCACTCTTTCTCTGTTTACGTCTTATGTACACATACCCACCCACCCACACACACACACACACACACACACACACACACACACAACACACACACACACACACACACACACACACACACAACACACACACACACACACACACACCACACACACACACACACACACACACACACACACACACACACACACACACACACACACACACACACACACACACACACACACACACACACACACACACACTCTTCACCCTAAAATTAATGATTCCCGGGACCTCCATTATGTCCCCATAAGGGAGGTGAGTCCCCACACGTGACTGTGTAAACAGATGTAGGTCTCCACAAGGATAGTAATGCTAGGCAACACACACAACACACACACACACACACACACACACACACACACACACACACACACACACACACAGACTCTCACCTGGGATACCTTCCTGACCACCTCTCCGCTGATGATCAGCCCCTGGACAAACGACCTGGCTGTGACAAAAGCACGGATCAGCTTCGCCTTCATGTCCCGCGGGACGTCACCAAATGGCCGCAGCGTCTCCTGTTGCTTAGCAACACATTCAAGATAGTCGTCTGACAGGGTGACCTGCGAGAGGTGACAGGGAGGGAAAATGAAGATGTTATTAGTTATTTTGTTTTTGCCTGCTACAAAGGTCACCGGCCAGGAACATTGTGATTATATAAGCCTTGTAGTTTAACAAAGTATGGCACTATAAGAGATTCAGAAATGCATCTACTCTCCATGCCACTGGTTATCCATTTAAAAATAATAAAATATGAGGATTCAAGACAGGTGATGGGTCTAAAAATTTAACTTTTGGAAAATTATTTTCCTTATGAGTCAGAAATAAAGCAGGAACTGAAGAGAGGGAGAACAGTTAGCAGCTGAATGGATCAGGAGAACTAGTTCACCAAATCCTTTAATCGTGTCGATTAACATTTCAAGCACTCCCATTTGAATATAATTTGGTTTATTTCACATGATCCTTATCAAGATTTTATTAAATATCCAAAACAGAGGCCATAATGTGAACACGTATTTAGAAGGTCACTCTGGTTTCTGCTTTACTATTTAAATGATTATCTTTTCATCATCCTGTACATCACCAGTCCCTTTTTCATAATGTGGCATAATGTCTTCTACTTTCACTTCTTCACTCACATCTGTAGGAGCAGAGATTTTAAAGGTGCGCTCCAGGAGTTGGGACCAGAACTCAGTGAGGGTCTCGTCCAGGTTGAGAGCGGAGCCCCTGTAATACTGTCGCAGGTCGGTGTAGAGATCTGCGTAGAGACGCGTGTTCTGGGAGTACAGGGGGCCGAGTGGAGACAGCACCTCCTGCAGGGAGCGCTCAGAGCGGCCGTGCAGCTCAGTGAAGTAGGCTGGAGGAGGCGAGAAGAGGACAGACAGAAGGAGAAGAGAAATAAGGAGAGGAGAAGAAAACAACAACAATAGAGATGAGGAAAGGGGTTGTTTCTTCACAGTATTTATTTGTTCTGTCTACCTGACTGTTGTAGGTCAAGCATTCACTCCGTTTAACTCAGTGTTTGCCTTCACAAACTCCTACACCTGGTGAATCCTGTATATATTGGTGCTAGGTGTGTAGCGTACAGTGGGTTTATTACACTGTTTCCTCTGTAAACATCACTAAGAAAGTGAAGAGACAGTGAAGTTGTTTGCCGTAAAACTAAAACTCTCTGTACAGCTGAGAGACGGATGATTATTCTCTGTGAGTTTTTCGATATGTGCGTCCCCTTTTACTTTACACACACTGATTTGATTCATTGTTAGTGAAAAAATATGGATTAATGCAGTATCATTTTATTTTGTAGAAATGTATCCAATAACTAGCAATTTCAATTCTTATGGAGGATAATTAATCCAATCCAACTTTATTTATATAGCACATTTAAATACAACAGAGTTGACCAAAGAGCTGTACATCAATAAATATATAAAAAGCAGCCTAAATACATTTAGACAAAACCAATAGGAGAAAAAACAAATGTAAACACGCGAGACCATAAATAAATAAAACCATACTTATAACCACAGACTGAAAAACTCCCATACTATGTAAAAACAATATAAAACACGAGAAAATAATTAATGCCATTTAATGTACCAGATTTAAATATTCAACCCATTTATTTTACATTTAAAGGTTTCCCAGAAATGTCTCTTCGCAGTCAGGTGGATACAGAGCAATAAAGAGGTCAAACTGAAAGAATAAGAGCGTCAGCTCGCTGTCTCTGCAGTAAATTGGTCTGGGCTTTTCCCCCCCGTGCTTCAAAGGCTGTGGACCGGTGCCAGCCCGTTCTAACCACAACCAGATGGGCGGACACATTACTGCTACTGAGGTGGCCCGCTACCTCCAGACTAATAATACTGTCCTCCTCCGCTGACAAGTCCTCCTGCTTCTCTTTTTTCTATTTTCTGCTTTTATTTTTCATTTTTATTTTAAAAGACTCTACTAATGACACATTTCTCACTTGCTGCATTTGTCTGTCTATCTGTTGTTAGTGGTCGCACTCAGTCTTTCCTTCTCCTTCCATCACTTTCTTCCTCTGATGTGCAGCGATCTGCAGCCTCGGCTTCTCAGTGGGTCAACTGCTCATTAGCTGAACCAGCCACTGCCCCGGGGGACACCCCTCTGTGTGTGTGGTGTGTGTGTGTGTGTGTGTGTGTGTGTGTGTGTGTGTGGTGTGTGTGTGTGTGTGTGTGTGTGTGTGTGTGTGTGTGTGTGTGTGTGTGTGTGTGTGTGTGTGTGTGTGTGTGTGTGTGTGTGTGTGTGTGTGTGTGTGTGTGTGTGTGTGTGTGTGTGTGTGTCTTGGAGATCAGGGGATCGGCTTATCACGTTTCATTGTGTCTGGCTGACTCTGCTCTCATTATAACACCCAGTCAGGGGTCCCCTTGACGCACAGGACACATCCTCCCACACACACACACACACACACACACACACACACACACACACACACACACACACACAACACACACACACACACACACACACACACACACACACACACACACCATCATTATTGAAGCGGCAGTATTGAGCGCTAAGCACAGTCGGAGCTTGTACCAAACACAAATTTACAAATACAAAATATAGTAATGTCATACTCCTCTGGGCACACTGGTGAAGCTTTGGTATTGAGCTCAGCTGGTAATGAGCATCCATCATTTGAAAAAACACACACACACACACACACACACACACCCTACTTACTGTCAAAACTCCTGTGGAGAGCATTGAAGGCGGACTGCAGCGACCTGCCGGCCTCTCTGATCAGCCCCTCTGTTTCTCTGCTGCTGAGACCCGCCAGGTTCTCCTCCATGGTGGTGGTACAACAAGTCGGACCCTGAGGGCACATCCTCAGATGTTCACCTGGAAACATGGGGAGAAGACACAGTCAGAGTTAATTTACCTAATTGTTTTATTACATAATTCAATCACTGCATAATTCAGTTTTTTCCCATGCACATTAGCCACTAAATCAACAGCAATGTCAAATCAATTGAAGTTTATGACCAAGTAATTGCAAATGTAGCTTTTATTAACAACACTAGTGGAATGGCTTTATGTATCTATGGCGATGTCAGTCGATCACTCAATTTGTTCAAGACTAAACGATCTCAAAAACTATTGGATGGACTGCCATTAAATTCTGTTTTTTGATCCCGTGACTTTTTGTCTAGCACCAAGATGACATTTGTGGCTTTGAGAGAAATGTCTCAAATATCGAATTGATTGCCATGAATTTTTTTTCAAGATGTTGATGTCAACATCATGATGAATTCTAATTAAGTGTCCAATATTTTGGGGCATTACTGAATAAAGTTTACAGATAATTGAATGATCTACATTTGAAGTGCTGTAGAGCCCAACATTTAGTTACCATCCATCCCTTAAAATAATGTCTACTTATAACCTCTGTTGACATGTTTCAGGTCTACCCGTTGTGACCAGTTGAGCCAAAGAGGAATTGTTGTTTAGTTTGAAGTCAAATTGTCTAATCTATCAATAATTGAGCACTTAAGAACCAGTTTGTAGTAAATTCAGTACTTTAACTGTGGTTACTTGTATAAATTGATTTTCTAAAATGTGTTTAATTTTGACTAATTAAAATTGAATGCAGGACTAGAGTGTTTTTCCAACGTGCTTTTGCTGTTGCTACAGTAAAGGTTTTCAGTGGCTCTCACACAACAGCATCAATCATTAATGGGAAATCCTTTTATATTTAGTTACCGACCAAAAAAGCACTCTGTACAATAAATACAGAACACTTGATCTATACATAGCAACCGTTTGTTGTTCAGCAGTTCCGCTGTTCCATACCGACTGTTTGTTCTGTAGCCACATGTACCTTTACATAGAATACTGGGAATCACTGACAAACAGATTCAAATCAACTGTTTTCATGTTTCAATAATACGTTTAAGTTTGCAATTAAAACCTATGGGAGCCTGACAGAGGTGTTTTTTTCTTTCTTAGATAGATTTTATAGATCAAGTGGCAATATCACATTATATAAATACTGTTTATTAAAAGTAAAATTCCTACTAATATTGTATTATTACAGATTAAAGGTGGGGTAGGTAATTTTGGAGAAACCAGCTCGAATCTGCCACTTCCTACAGAGCCCCTCCTCCAACACACATGAACGCGCACATGACCAATGAGGGCACAAGATAAGTTTGTGCACAGATGGAAGGCTGACAGGCAGGTAGGCCATCCAGTTATTTTAGCCGGGCCGGCTCAGATGATTGGTAGTGCTTTTTACAGTATTACGGCTTCCACAGATGACATTTTTTTATGAATTTTTTGTCTAAGCACTTAAGATATTCATTGCTATCAGGATGTTAACAGCATTCCATGTAATATAACAAAAAGTGTATCTCGAGCCGGTTTCTCAAACTTACCTTTAGCTATTAGCTATAATCTGTAATATAAACTAAAAGTAATTGGTTTGGTTCAGTGTTGTTTAATGTGATGTATTAAAACAATTTAGTTTTTAAGCTTGTGGGTTATTTTTCTTAAACAATCCATCACATTATATAAATTAATGTTGACAATGTAAAATCTGAATCCGAAATATCCCCGTCATTTAAACTGTGATTTTAGCCTAAAATCTATATTTTAAGATGTCGAACAGGAGGCTAAAAACATGCTCACCTTCAGCTTTTAATCTATTCTTATGGGTTTACTCTCATGAGGAGAGAATACATAAACATATTTTTCACACATACACACACACATGCACACACCCACACAGAGACATGGACACACGCACATTTGACTTGACTCACACACACTTAGAGAGCAGTCTGCAGAATCAGTCTCTTGACAGACGGGATGTGTGTGTGTGTGTGTGTGTGTGTGTGTGTGTGTGTGTGTGTGTGTGTGTGTGTGTGTGTGTGTGTGTGTGTGTGTGTGTGTGTGTGTGTGTGTGTGTGTGTGTGTGTGTGTTGGGGGGCAGAATTTGTTCACCAGGGCAAGTGGAGCAGAAGAGCAGACGCCTTAATCATCTCTCTTCCATGAATCTTTCATTGCCACTGGCTGGCTGGTGTGTGTGTGTGTGTGTGTGTGTGTGTGTGTGTGTGTGTGTGTGTGTGTGTGTGTGTGTGTGTGTGTGTGTGTGTGTGTGTGTGTGTGTGTGTGTGTGTGTGTGTGTGTGTGTGTGTGTGTGTGTGTGTGTGTGTGTGTGTGTGTGTGCGCGTGGATGTGCGTGAGTGTGTATTTGACACAGAGACCGGCAGCCATAAAACAGGAAATAGCAGTTTATGTACCTCCTTTCTTTTTTCCTACATCCCTTTTCTGGGAAATGTTAAGATTCCTTTTGTCTTTAATATAAGAAAAGGTTAAGCTGGATTTGAACCCTCATACACACACACACACATGCACACACACACACACACACACACACACACACACACACACACACACACACACACACACACACACACACACACACACACACACACACACACACAGGCTTTCACCCCACAGATCAACAACAAAACATATTATAATATTCTCGTCTCTTAAGGGTCCCATGTCATGCTTTTCCGCTTATTACTCGTCCAATTGTGTGTTATGAAGGTTTTTATGCATGTGAACGGTCTGCAAAGTCACAAACCCTCAAAGTACACCCTGTAGCGAGTACAACTCTAACACAGAAAATACTTGTCTATGTTGTCCCAGAACGCCTCGTTGGAGATTTCTCTTTTTCTTCCTGGGTACAGTGACGTGCCCATACCCAAATGGACCCATTGGTCCAAATGGACCAATCCATGGAGCCGTTACGTTATGTCCACGGAGCCGTTACGTTAACACACACACACATTCAATATTTTCTCAGCTGCAGCTCCGCCAATTTCTCCTCCCTGAGACGGCGAGGCTGTGAGTCGGTGTGTGAGCACACACACAAACTCCCAGCCAGGCTGCGGGTGTGTGTGTGTGTTCGGGCTGGTTTCGGCCTGGGTTTTGCTGTGTCTCGCTGTCTCACAGACGGCCACTGGGCTCATAGGGAGGGGGGGGCAGGAGCTCCAACAAGCCGTTTAGGACAGAGTGAATACACATACTATACAGAGATGCTGTATGAGAAACCAATGTGATTTTGGAAAATTGCACAATATAAATCTATTCTAGTATACCTCAACAATGGAATTATGATCAGTAGAAATGGCCATGACATGGGACCTTTAAGAAATCTTCAAGTGTCAAGAATAATAGATAGTTTTATTCTGAGACACTAAAACACTTCACTCTTCTGAACCCAAAATACATCAGACAAAATCACTTCCTGCTAAACAAACCTGTTTTCTACTGAACCTGTCAAGTTGGAAAAAGCTTTTCAAAATGTAACACCTCTCATACACTTTACCTGTGAATTTTCACACAACTCCTACCATCCTTTCACAAATAATTCCCAGAAAGCACTACTGCATCACCTGCACCTCTTTGTATTCATCAGTGATTGCTCATGTAACCATCAGAGGAAAATATTTTGTTTATAAAACTGTGTGTACGCTATTGAAAATGAAAAGCATCAATTAAACAATTAAATAACCCCACAATGGGTTCAGTGATTTTCACATAACTCAGACCACAGATAAGTTTAAGGTTGATTTGGAATTAACTTTTAAAAAGAACAAACAAATCAGTGTATTCTGTATATATGTTGCACTTCTTAGTTTAGACTATTTTCACTGGTTCTTCTGCAGTGATAACATTGGCGTTCTCCATAAGGTGTGAAATTATTGAATGAGTGAATCTTATTTTGAATTGAGTCACAGAATAAAAAAAAGAATGTTGGTGCATTGTTAAATGATGTCATTGGAGGGAATAAGGTAGTTAGACAACAGTGAGAGCAGTGTGCACATGTTATAGTTATATATATATTTGAAGATTGGGTTTAATAATGTAATAACTAGCTTTGCAAGATGAAGTTGAAGTATGTTTTCAGGGTTGCCAACTCTCACGCATCTGGCGTGTGACACACGCTTTCACTCTCAATCTCACGCTCTCACGCTGCCCAAACTATTCTCACGCCAAAAACAAGAATACCGAAGACTAGAAACGGTTTTGAAAACTTTTGTCAGGTAGTGATCGTCTTCTCAATAGAACATCTTTGATAATGTCTTCTGGCCAATCAGAATCAAGATAACGGCGTGGTGTTGATCCAGGAAGTCCCGACGGAGAATACTTTTGCTGTAGTACATCTCTATATAGCCTACATCGATACAACATTACGTGTTGATAGAAATCAACACGTAATGAAATAAGACCACGCGGTTTGATGATTGATAGGTGCAGGGACGTACACAGGTACGGGCTAATGTTGCCAGGGCAACGGCCCGTTTGGCCTTTTTGGCTGACCTGCCCCTCTGGAGAGAGCGAGAGTTTATTTTTATTTGTTCTGTTGTGGCCGAATCAACATGATCGAGGATCTCATTGTTTGACCTTAAGGGATATAGACACTGTGGCCCTAAAGCAACTGCTCCATTATCTGTATCAAATGCAGACATTGATGCCACCAAATGTCAAAAATAAAAATAGAAAGTACTACAAATAAACTGGAATTCATTTACATCTTAAATTATGAATATATATACACAAAAAAAGGTTTACAAATATCCAACCTTCAAATTGCTTTTTTAAATCAACACTGCTCTGCACACTTGCTAAAGAACATTTGTCTGGAAATCTCAATTCATTTGTAGGGCTGCATGAGTATGGCCAAAAGTATGGGAGTAAATCTCACTGTAAACTATTTAATCATCACCAAATTCTGTGTTATTATGACCGATCATAACTCAGATTTATGCAGACATATTTAGCATGGTGTACAGGGCCGCTTCTTGGCATAGGCGGTCGCCTAGGGCGCCAGATCTGGGGGGGGGCGCTGCGCTGGCAGCTCTGGGAGGGAAAAAAACATTTTTACTGTTTGCGCTCATCCTAATTTTCGGCCTTGATGTAACAACATTCATAATTAAGTCAAGGTAATACCCTTTTCACCCCGGTTACACTTTTCATTTGCCCTGTACGATGGACGCTTTAAGTGATGAAAGTGGGGGGTGTTGGCTTATCAGGCGTCCGCAGCTCACAGCCAAAGTGGGTGTGGGATCGAGCGAGAGAGATAAATGCAATTTATGTAAACAAATATTTCCAAGGCACTCTTTTATAATTATTGGGGTAAACAGGTTTGAAATCATTTCAATGTATACTATAGGACAGAAAACCAAAAATATCGTTTAAAACTTGAGAGATACAAAAATATGCATAAATAAACGTTAACTAGGTAAAATAAGATATGAATGAACAACAAAAATAAAATAAGTTGCATTTATTTGCTATTGGTTATGTTCACATACTTATTTGATTATTAAAATGTAAACCAATCTTTTTCATATGGGTATTTTACGGCCCGTCCACACAGCAGCGTGCGTTGAAAGCTTCACCATTCACTTTGAATGGGGTGACGTCACTTTGCTGGCGTGGCTCGCTGCAAAAGTTGAGCAATGTTCAAGTTTTGAAGCCACGGCAGAAGCGTCAGCCAATCGAATCATATGCCAGTACAAGCTCTAGCCAATAAAACCGCTGCTTGTATGTCAGGGGCGGGAGATTCATGTGATTGGTTGTTGGTCGAGTTTCAGACACGCCCGCCGGCAAGCTTCAACGCACGCCGCTGTGTGGACGGGCCGTTAGAGTTGTACCCCCTAGATCAGGTCTCTAGTAATGTGTGCTCTAAGTGCACCAGATTGAAGAATTTTACTCTAAATGTTCAAACATTTCTTCCCGGGGGGGGCATACCCCCGGACCCCCCTAGAGGATGTGATGTCCTCACCCCAATTAAAACATGTTCATATAATACTGAATACATTTGAAGCCTTTGATGTATATGACTTATGTCAATAAGTTTCTGTTTTTGTAGTGCATTGGTCTTTTGTAGAGATTTTTCATTTATTTTTTATATATTCTATTGTGTATTCCTTGGATACTTTTATTTGTTCTACTGAACGATTTTCTGGCAGGGGGGGGCGCCAGCTAAAATCTCGCCTAGGGCAACAAATTGGTTAGAACCGGCCCTGATGGTGTAGGAAACGGGCTCCGTGTTACAAGACGGGTCGGGGGTTTGGCGGTACCACTGCAGACTCTCTGCACACACACACACACCGCTGCAGACTCTCTGCACGAAGGAGCCACGGTGCTGCAGCTCCTGATCGGAGCAGAGACACACGTTCACTAAGCGGAAAAACGATATCCTGTCACAGAGATCTGCTATTTTAAATTTTAAAGTCAACACATATCGACCCTAAATAAAGTCTATATTAAGAACGAGAGATGTTTTGACATTATGGCTTAAACAAATGACAAATGAGCGAGGGCGATGACGTCAGAGCATCGTCCTATGTGCCGGGGCTGAGCCCCGGACAGCCCTGGACAGCCCTGGACAGCCCTGGACAGCCCTGGACAGCCCTGGACAGCCCTGGACAGCCCTGGACAGCCCTGGACAGCCCTGGACAGCCCTGGACAGCCCTGGACAGCCCTGGACAGCCCTGGACAGCCCTGGACAGCCCCGGCCCAATTTAACCCCTGGTTAGAGGTCCTATTTTATCAGTATGTCTGGACTGCACAGCAGTTACAATGGTCAAACTACATTAGAACAGAATTATCCCCATTTTGTCTTTAATAGTTACTAACATTAGATATTTTAATGAGATATGGACCGCAAAACAAAAAATGTCCCTGATTTTCATTTTTGAAATTAAGTCACCGAATGCAAGTAGTCGCCTTAGCTTATTTTGTTATGAGATGTGAATTACTGTTCAATTTAGTTGATGTAATAATCATTTGGTTCTTTTACATTAAAAAAAGGTCTTATATTTTTTTTTTTCGGGGGGAGGCCCTTTTTCCAGTTTAGAGCAATGCCCCTCCAAATGTCTGTGCACGTCCCTGGATAGGTGTGTGGGCTGTCTTTCATTTTGACACAAAGAACAATGGGGCCTATCCACCCTTATCCACAATGTAAAGTAATTCACACAGCCTCTTCCCTCTTCTCTCTGTGAGGAGCAGCAGGTTCAGCTTTCAGAACAAAGTAACAAAAAAATAAAATGGCATTACTTTTTTAAATATGTCGTGTATTTATTTATTTTTCTTCTCAAGAGAGTAGGCTACCAGAATGTGTATTTTATGTTAGTAACCTATTTCAAAACTAAAACAAAAAAAAGAATCCCCCCAGACCACCCTGCAGGGGTTGGGTTTTCAGCATGTCAACTCTTTCACCTGTGGAGAGATTGCAGGATTGGCTCCAGGTCGCCCTTTTTATTTACTACAAGACAAATGTGCCTTTTTATTTCATACAGTTCAATTTGGATTGAGACAGGGAAATAATCTAAACCTCACGTGTGGCGTTTCACTGTCAAGGGGAGCGTGTATGTAATTACATTGCAAATACTGACATGAGCCCCACCACTGTATGGGTTAGCCCTACCATAGATTACCCAACAAAAATACTCTCTCGCAACTGCCGACCCGTATTGCGCATGCTCAGATCTAAGAACCAGTAGAAATGATAAAAAAGTAAAAGTCTGCTGCTTATTGTTCTACTATGCCAAAATAGAGTCAAAGAGTATATGAGAGTGAGAGTGTGTTAATTAATATATTTGGCAGTTTGGAGTAAGTCTGTAGATTTGTTTGTGTGTGTGTGTTTCATGTATAGCTCTCACGATAATTAATTTTGTTGGATACATTTTCCCGGAAATTATTGCGATAAACGATAATATTGTCGGCACCGTTGTATGACCATTTTAGACCACTGACATAATGATAATATATAATAATAATTCAAGTACATCCTTTCAAACTGCTAGTCACATCCTCATGTAAATGGCAATTTATCGAGTTCATTTTTATTTATCGTACGATACGTCAATTCATTGCTTATCGCGACAGGCACACAATAAAACAGTGGAAACAAACATGTGTTTGACTTTCATTAGTGAATGAAACTTTGTGCCTTTTATAGTCTGTGTCAAATATTGTGTATTTGTATATATTGTATATATCCTATATATAGGCTATGCTAAGGTCCTGCTGCTGACACGATAGCAGTCATTTCGTGCGCATATGTAATTAAACCCATGATATCAAAATCTCACTCCAGCCAGGTACCCAAAGTTGGCAACCCTGATGTTTTTAATCTCAAAGTGGAGTATCAGGGTTACAGAAAATTAAACATTAGTATACAATAAGTAATCAAAAACAACCAACATCTTAACTCCAAACAAAAGCCATGGCACTTTTGTAGCAAACCAGTCTTAAAATGTCAACCGCTGCTGTAGAATAAAAAAATGCCTATCCAGAGGCTTCAAGCTGTCCAAAAAAAAGGTGTCAACAAAATGGCTTGATTAATGGCCGCAGCAGCATAATAGGTCATGTTTCAAATTCAAGCTTCACTTAAATCAACACCTCTGACACACTCTCCACAGAAATGGTGCACCATAACCAGAGGAAAAGAGGAGAGGGGAAAAGTGACATAGCAGAGATGTGAGCTATCAATCAAAGTCATTTAGCTTCCCCATGTCACCGCTCTGAAAACGTCTGAGAGCGCTACACAGTCGGGCAGAAACAGGACAGATTCCTCTGAGGCGGTTTAATCCAGACCATCAGAGCTACACATGTGGGTCAGAGACAGCAGACTGCATCTTTGAGCGCTCATGTGCTGCAGCTAATGTTAGCATTTAGTTGTTGGTTAGCTTACCAACCTAGACGTCGCAGGGCGTTTACCACAGACACTTACGCTTTACTGCATTCCTGGGTTGCTGGGTAATGGAAGCAGCTGGCATCCTGCTATAAAAACTTAATTCACTCGGAAAATACAGAACTTAGCACAGTAGTGCCACACAAACACATGTTCAAAAAGTCCGCTTGCCAACATGCTAATACATGCAAGCAGAGACATGCAGTTGAAAGGACTAGATCTGGGAATAAACGCCTTGCTCAAGGGCTTTGGGATGCGAAATGGAAAGGCTTTGGGCATCTGACTGCTCATAAAGAGTGACTGAATGAGACTATCAAAATGGTGGAAAATCTTTTAAGGCAAGACAATTTGAAGTGCTGCTGGGAAAACAGGAGAAGAGATAAAAGATTTGACATCTTCCGGCGCAAACTGAAAACTCATCTCTTTCGACTCCACTTCGAGCGTTAGAACTATTAACGAAGCACTTTTATACTAATAAAGGACTGGCTTACCTAAAGCCAGTTGAGTAGCACTTGAAATGTTTGGCTCTATGAAACCTGATGTACTTATATGATTCTGTTTTCTTCAAGGTTGTGTCTTCCTGGTCGAATGTACTTATTGTAAGTCGCTTTGGATAAAAGCGTCAGCTAAATGCAATGTAATTTGGGTCGGACCAGTTTCTAGGAGATTTGGTAGCTCGCATTGCTTTTTTTCCTCAACCTTTAGCATATAGGCTATTTTGTAAAGCTGCCACACACACTTCATTGACATTATACATTCCCAAGTGTCACATCAATAGTTGCCTTGAGAAGATGTTAATGGTTAAGCACTGTGGAAAACATTAAGGGTGGCACAGAGTGAGAAAGCGTGCACCTGGCCAATTGATGCTCAAGTAGGATTCTTGTGTTGCAGATTTTAGAAAGTAAAAACAAAGTCAGAAGAGGTTTCAGACGCAGTTTGAAATGCTAACAAGTTGTAGTCAACTTATGTGTAGTCTCTTCCCGATAAAAAGTAAAGTGGTGTCTAAACATCTGCGGTAAAGATTTCCACCAGCTATTATTGGCTCCTAGAGGGGACCTGATCAGCAGAAAGAGACTTCCTGCAGCCCTGTAAACAATGATGAAACTTGAGAGAGTGCAGCTACAGGAGAGACTCTCTCCCATCTGACTGATGCGAATTTGATGCTCCTGGCAGTTAAAATGGGTTGAAGGTAAAAAAAAAATAAAAAATCACTTTAAATGCTCTTGTCTAATCATTGCCCACTCATATTTTGAACATTCGTGGATGCAGGAAAAGGTCAGATTGGCTCCCATCCAGTACAATTCTGCTTCATATTAATGCAATCATCATCACAATCAACCCTGAATGCTTCTTAGCTCCATTACAGCCTTTTATCTTTGGCCACTGCTCAATTTATTTTCTTACATTTTACCCGCAGCACAGGGACTCAAACCGACAACGTTATGGCCTCAATCAGCTTTCCATAAACTCTGAGTCAAGAATGCAGTCAAGGCAACGTCTTGTTAAACCCAGATTACCCTGATTATTATATGAGAAATAGTTTATTCACCTTGTTACACTGGCATGAATCCTGATGAGGTAAATTCTTTAGTATTGATTATGTGGAGACGTCTGATGTAATATTTATGGGTATAAATTAATTTAAGGCTTGATATTGTGCCAAGTATAACATCAGAGTCTCCCACAGCCCTCCCGAGCTAAGTGCTGCTTTAGAGAAACTGCAGAGTCTTGTTCAGCTGCAAGGTATTTTTGCACTTAATCATTAGTATATCCACTTAATTAAAAACTTGTTTTCGGCTTGGCCTGCAGACGTTTAACAGCTTACACAGGTCGCCATGGAGACCACATCAAGACAACATTGCTTAGCCATTCATTTCCTCTTTCCATCAAAGGCATCTGGCTCTCACTTTCTTCTCCCTGTCACACCCTCCTGCTCGGTCTGCTTTTTATTCCCTGCATTCCTTGTGGCAGCCCCCACATACCTGAGCCCGCCTCAACAAGTCAGCCAGAAATCAAATCAGCACGTGTGCCAAGCAGGTGAACAGGTACGCTGCGCCAAACTGCAGGCGGACAGGAAGCCAGGCGGCAAAAAGCTCAATCCAAACCACTCAGTGACTGGAAGTGTGGCATTTACAGACCCTTCAGTTGTTATGTATCAAATGCAGGTCATTGAAAATGTTTTCTCTCAGTGATTGTGCTGTTATGTTAAATGTTTGTTATTTGTTTTTCATGTATTGTTTCTTGATATTTGTCTATGTTGATGTTACACATGGAGCTGTTGTGATGCAAGTCAAATTTCAGACTTTATCTGACAATTAAAGTATTATCGTATCGTATTATCGCATTGTATCGTATCGTATATACACAGCTTAGTTGTATACTGATCACTATTCAGAACATGTGACACGTTGTAAATACAGTAGTACAGACCGCTGTCAAGGACTATTATGACCGTTGCTAAGGAGGATCAAGAGAGAGAAAGGAAAAAAGGTTAAAACACGGAGCGCTGGGCGTCAGATAAATGAACAGAAGAAGGCAGACAGGAAGTAAACACTAACAGGAACACGGTATGGGCTCTGCAATGTTTAAGGACTTGTTAGTGGATCAGAAACTCATACATGCCAACCTTTCCAAATCCAAAAGAGGTAGGTTTGCGCGCGGCAAATGTGCACGCCCAAATTAGGTAATCAGAAGAAATGGAACCCCAGTAATTATAAACCAGTGTTTCTCAAACTTTTTCATACCAAGGACCAATTAAAAAACACTCGCGGACCACCTAACTCCACAAATATCCCAAAAACACATCGTTTTTCTAGAACAGATTACAAATCGCCTGAAAATAGTACAAACAAGTGGCAACATGTGTGACGAAGGTGTTGCGCTGGGCTATATCATGCAATTGAAAGTGAACTTAAGCTCGCTCCATTGCGGAGATATTCCCGCGAGAGTGCGGAAAACTTAAATAGATTAATTTATTTCAAATGTGAAATGTTACCAATATACTCACGGACCACTAGGGGGCGCTCACGGACCACCAGTGGTCCGCGGACCATACTTTGAGAAGTAATCACACTAAATACGCTACACACACACACAGAGCCGAGCTTGAATGACACAAGCACACGTTTATTTCCATGCAACTCTCTGATTGGTCTGGTGTCATGCCTCTGTTGCATTCACTGAACACGGGAAATTACAGTCCTGCGGTCCTCTCTTGTGTCATGATGAAGTTCACGTAAATCACGGTTAATGTAATATATTATTGAGGGAGAATTGTCCGGGGCTACAGAAAAAACATTCGGGGCTAAAGCCCCGAATGCCCAGGCCAGGCGACGCCACTGGCTCAGACACCTTTGACTACAGTAGAAGTACATTGAAACCATAGATTGAAACTCAAAGCAAACTCCCATCGAGCCAAACAAACTTTAATATTCAAATATTCTGGCAACACCCAGTTTAAATCAAAGACAGGACACTGTTGATACAGCAATTGATTTACACACTTGACAGCAACTGTCTGTTTATCTCTGTTTTGCAGTTTAATTAATGCATTTCTTATTTTTATAGTGTCATGGTGCTATACTTCTGGTTCGTATGAGAGACAGCGTTATTGGCTTGGCTCGGGGCTACAAACTGATTATTGCTATTCCCTCTCGTTCATGTTTAATCTTCATGGGAATTGTTGTTGTTTTCTCTCTGCTTAAAGAATGATTATACAGACGCAGCATCCAACGTTCATCGCCAACTGGAATGTTGTTTTAGGATCCTGTCATAATAACCTGATTTTGTGTTATTATTATTATTATTCGCTGCCAAATTCGATGGGTAATCACAATGTGAATTTGCATCCGCCTTTTAATGCACAATTTTATTTGCGTTTTTTTTTGTATGTCTTTCACTGGGAAGAAAAAATAACTGCATTAAAACAGTATGGCAACGGAAGAAACGGGATATATTTTGCTTCCTCCGACATCAAAACACAATGCCGATTGTTTTTAATTACTTGGTAAGATTCATACACCTAAAATGAAAAAGGACCTATTTCCATCACTTTGTGGGGTCTTATAAGACACACACACACACATACACAGATATACACACACACACACACACACTATCGACACACAAAAGGTAGTGAGACAGTGATTTGACATACAGTACACAGACATAATATCCTGAGGCTGTGGGTTACGCTAAATGGAATGTACACACAGGATAATCTCTTACTGTATCTTTCAGGCACACACACACACACACACACACACACACACACACACACACACACACACACACACACACACACACACACACACACAGCTTGTAATGTGTGGCGTAAAGCTTTTAACACATCAATTGTTGGTGTTTTAGAAAACTGTCAAACACAGATGCTAAAACACACTAGAAAATGAATTTCCTGCTGAAAATGTGTGCGAATGTTGTAAACTGTGTATATTTGTTGCTGAATTTAGCTGAAAATGCAGAAAAAGCTGAATATGTTATTAGTTTAATGGTCTCTGTAGCTGCTTTTGGCTACAAAAACCAAGTAAGTGTGTTGCTGAACTTAGCGGAGAAAGGCAGAAAAGTTAAATGATTTGAATCCAAATTGTTACAGCTCAAATGCATTGCAATGACTTTGTTGAAAACTTGAAAGTGAAATGTTAAACTGGAAGAGTAGGAAAAATAGTGAAGAAGCTTAATATTTAAAAGAAAAGGTTTAAAAAAAGGTATAAACAACAACATGTATAGCCTCAATGTCCTGAAATAGCTTAACAAGTTAATAGTTGAATGGTTTCTGTAGCTGAAAGTAGGCTGAAGGAGTTAGATATTAAATGTAAGTAGTAGTGAATGAATGTGGATTAAGAAGAGAAAATAAAGTAAAAACACTTTGAAAAGCAACAGAATATTTTAACGGCAAACGTTTGAACTAAAACCATACGTCACCAATAATGTATAACATATTTGTAAACAGCATTCACACTAATGAACATCGTAACTTACTTCACCAAGGTATGAATACATCTCTTTTTTTTTTTTTAAAGCCAGACATTGTAATTATAGCTTTAATCACAATAAAGTACCAAAATGGCTAAACTTTGCTGACCTGGGTAAAAATGTTTTTAGAAAGTTGCACTTTCTGTAATTGTATTCAATTAAAGACTACTTGTGTAGCGTGGAAAATACGAGATCAATTTTGCTATACTTGAGAAACTCAGGCGATGTTTCCAATATCTGGGATAGTCGAGGCATCTAGCTGGTTAAATGAGACGTGTAAATCCAATTACACTTTCAGCCCACTAAAGTGCTCCATCACACATCTAACCTGCAGCCACACTGCAGACTAATCCCTCTCACAGGTCGGCAATATAAGCTGGAGCTGAATCAGCACACTGTAAAGCATAACTGAAGTCTCTCCAATGACTAGTTTCCAGATGTTAGCCCGTTGCTCAACCTGTTTCAGCTGCTGACAAAGGAATACAACTACAGTTTGACAAACACTTCTCTTCAATTAAATGAACGAAACAGTCAAGTCTCTAGGTGATAATTCCTGTTTATTACAACACCAGTCATACTTTTAATCGCTCTGGCCATCATTTCAGATATACAAACAGTGCGTTCACCAAATTGCAGTAATTTGGAAATGTGCGTCAGCAAGAAATGCAAACAATCACAAATGTTGAACAAATGGTGCAGCTGTGTGTTTTCCTCCTAAACTGGTTATGGATGTCTGCCCCAAATTCAGTCCAATATTTGTTGAGACATGCCCCTCAAAAAACCAAAATGTCAAACTGCTGATGGCACTAAAGGAAAAGTCAAAGGATCACAGAAGTCAGAAGGTTTGTCCTTATGGGGATTTCAATTTGGATCAAGTGGTACTGGCTAAAAATGAATAAGATGAACTCTTGTAATGGAATGAAGTCACTGTTCATCATTATTCTAATTCAATTAATCAATGTTCAATGTCATGCAACACCCAATACTATGGGATAAAGCACTTTCTTTCAGGTGTTTTTAACTCCAATCTGGTCTAATTTATTTTTCCTCTTATGTTCACCACTCATCCCTCTTTTTCTTTTCTCCTTCCTCTCTCCCGCTGAGATGAAAGTCTGTTATAGGAAGTGATCTGGCACCGCGGTAACAGTCTGTCTCATAATAACTATTCTGACCTCTAACCCTTTAAACTAGTAAAGGATTTACATGTAGAGTACTATTGAAGTGCACTCATACTGTATAATCTACATGATACACGCAGAAAATAACAAGATACTGGGATCACGATTAAAAAAAAGTGTAACATCTGTGTTAGGAGATGTAACTACCACTCTGACACACACATATACACATACACACACATACACACGCCCTGAGTCTGCCCAGCCCTGCCATCACACACCACATCAAAGCGGCTTATTGCTTAGCAGTAAAAGTGGCGCACTGGTTTGAATTTATTCCCTTGAGTCAGACGTTTATTCGCTGCTTCCCTTTCTTAATGAGCGTCTTACAATAACCCTGTCACTTACTGCGGCAAATTACTGCTTCCTAAATCAGGGGCTGATGGTGCCTTTGTGTGTGTGTGTGTGTGTGTGTGTGTGTGTGTGTGTGTGTGTGTGTGTGTGTGTGTGTGTGTGTGTGTGTGTGTGTGTGTGTGTGTGTGTGTGTGTGTGTTTTCACCTCACACTCTCTTAAGGGCACCTGTATGTGATTTAGCGTTCCACATGGCCTTTCTCCCAAAGTACACTTTTACCTTTTTACTATCCACCCAAAGCGAGGGGCGGGGCGGAGGAAGAAGAGAGAGCCACGGAGCTGTAATGATGAAAGAGGAAAGAGATGGAGGGAAGATAAAGCAATAACATGGAAATGAAAGGAGAGGGAGCGGTGGGAGAGAGGAGATCAGCGGAAGAAGAAGCAGAGAGAGAAAAAAGGGGAAATGGAGTAAATTATAAAGCTGTAATCTACTTCTAAGTGTCTAATAAATCTCTAGTTTACATATTTTCCTTGTGATTTTGTGATTAAGTCACACTTGCTTATATATTCACGCTTTCTCATAAACTGACAGCGTAATTGATTGACACTTCATTGAACATGATTTTCTATCATCACAAAAATGACTTGCACTGCAGTTTTGTGACGGTTCATCAGATTTTTTCCACAGCAAGCAAAGCTGGTCAACATGCAAATCAATGAAGCTGCTCTTGCATGTTTATTGGAAAGGAGCCTGCAAAAGTCTGCATTCAAAGTCAAGGTGGAATGATTTATAATATTTTTGATGATTTATTAATGTAAAGTCTCTCAACAAACTTTCCCTAGGTACAGTTCTCTAATGTGTGATGCTTTGTTTTATGTGACTTGAAACAGAATCCTTTTCCGATTATATATTTTCATGTCCATAACATGGCATTTCTGATAGAAAATATATTGGTATTTTAAACTAATGTACCTGAACGCGTTCTGAACACTGCTTGTTTTCCCATTTTACTATATAAGTAATACAATAATTGAGAGAATGCTCATTAGACTAAAAACCATAATTAAAATAAAGGTTAGTCGTCCTTTATTCAACAAGACCTACAGTCTACCGCCATGAATTCAGCTTTGTAAGGTTGAATGTGGTGTGTGAGCTAAATGCTAACATCAGCATGCTAACATTCTCACAATGAAATGTGTTTTGAGATATTTCAGTCTGAAACAAAGTGATGGGGACTGGTATTTTTTAGCTTACATAGCGGTGTTATGCTCATTCTTTATAGAACACATTTACTGAGCTCATTACACATACATGTTGGGTTTATTGTTTCCAATACAGGCAATTTTAATGAGAACAAACAAACAAGACCATGAACAATGCAATTGCTGATGCTTTGAAGGCCTGGAAACCCGACTTGTAAACATGAAATAAAAAGGGAATGAAAGGGTATAAAATTGAGAAAATGTTAGTTTAAAATAAAAGACAGAGTAAATTGGCTGAGAGAGGAGCAGTGGGAGGTGTAGGCTCACTGTTCTGGGGTGGACTTTAGCTTATTTTATACTATTACTAAACTAAAAATACCCCACCGCCCCACAGTCCGGCCCTGTCTGCAGCCCAGCAAGTGTGTGTGCTCACTGGCACCAACTCCACCGTATAATACCATAATTCTATGTCATTTCTGGGAGTAGTTAAAGGCTCTTAAACTAAGTACTACTTTTACTCCCCTTTACTCAGACTGTAAAAAAGCACCAGTGGCAACTGGTGGGTGCCACGCTGTGGAGACTCGGAGTCTGACGGTGCACGTTTGTGTAAGTATGAGGATAATTCTACTGAGGGCAAAAATCAAGACAGCTATCTTTGAATGCTGGGATTAACCCTTATTTACAGTTGACCGTAAACAAGAGATCATGTCCACCTGTGACCAATCCGAAGGAGAGGAGGAATTCAAATGAGTATAAAATAATCACAGTTTCTGCAAATGTAAACATGCGAAAAGGTCAAACAGACAGAAACAAATATGGAATAACGCAGGGAGAGATTTAGTTATTCCGTCTACGGCAAGGTCGGTGCATTAGCTGTCATGCTGCGAGCTAAAAACATGTAGATTAACAGGCCGGGATTAGCAGGAGATTAGACATCAGTCTCTAATCCAAATGCACAGCGCTGTTGGTGTGATGGGAAGGTGGAGTGTGGGAGTGTTTGGATGTGAGGGGGGGTAACGAGCACATCAGAGGCCGATTCTCCGTCCCTGCCCTTTCTCAGCGGGGAGCAATACATCTCTGAGGGGACGTTGGGTCACAGCCTCAGGTCGGCCGTTTCCAGGTCAAGTCCTAAATGTCAGAACAGTGGACAAACTAAATGAATGTGGCACTTGCTGCCTGATTAGAGCTGCTGGGTGAACAGGCACATCGTTTCAGATTGACGGATCAATGGAGATGGATATTAGGGTTATCTTAAGTTTAACTAAATAAAAAAATAATAACATGTTACGCACAACATGCGTAACATGTTATTATGTTGTTATTAATACGCACAAACACACATATGGGTTTGAAACCAACAAAGTGAAACTAGCTTCTGTTCTTGAAAAACGTCCTCCCTAGCTTTCATGCAGTTGTTAAAGTGGGCGTTTTATGGAAAAACCAGAAGTGTCTAAGGGGAACTTTTGAAGGTAAAGATGTTATTAAAAAGGGGTGAGCACCCCTCGTACTTTTCCGTTTTCACCTCAAATAGATCGCATCATTCACACTCTGATCATTTGATCATTCAGGGTTTGAATCAAGTTTGCATGCAGCAACATGTAATCAAGACAGATAACAAGAACTGCAACACTGATTCTAAAACCATTACAATATCTGTGCATGGAAACTCTGGTTAAGACTAGGCAGAGACTGTGGTTGTGGGCAATAAAATATAGTTAAACTCTGTTGCGGGAACTTGAGTTTCTTCTGCATGCCAGCCTGATGTGCTAAATGCTACTTCATCAGCCAAACCTCTCCTAGCTCCGCCTCACTTTACATAGCACGCAACTTCCTGCATTTGCAACATTGGCTTTGGAAGTAAATCATGTGCTGAATTGTCAAATATGTTCATAATTCCTAGGGATACGGTGCTGGATCCTAAGATTTGCAGGGCAAGCAATACCACCAACAAACCACTAACATCCTTATTCTGTAGCTCTGGAAACCAATGGGTCACATTTTCAGAGACCAAATAATCTCTGTAGTACAAGAACATCGCCAATGTGCTTAAGATATCATAGGTATTTATCAACAAAAAAGGGCTTTTTCAGCAGAAAATCAGTTTGATTTACTGATGTATGGAAAGACTATACTGTAGCACTTTTTTGACAAGATTCAAAAGAAAAGTGAGGAAAAGGTAAAGTATATAATTACATTTCATTGAAAGCACTTGTGTCTTCAAAATGTTATGAGCCAAGGAGCAGTTTTTATGCAGTACGCCACCTCTATCAAATAAACTTCTCCATCAGTCCCCATGGCAAACTATCTAATAAAGCAGAAATGCCATAAAATAACAATAAGAAATAACATGAAATGGCCTCGGAGCTGACACTCGGGAGACTAAAAGGATTCTGTGTTTAGGGAGACTTGCTGTACGGAGCAAAGTAAAGCTCAGATAAACACAACATATAGAAACATGTCTAATTATAGGATGCACATGCACAAACTGACATTAAAACACACACACATGGATTCTTTCTTCAGATGCAGCATTTGGTCTCACATTCTCTATTAGTTATCCACACCTCCAATGATATCCAGAGGGGTGACATGCTGCAGTTGGAAACACTTTGAGAGCTACAGCATGATCCCTTATTGATCTGACCTTTAATATACAGTACACACCTCTACATTACGATCAATCACCTTTTCACTCTACTAACATGTGTAATAGATGATCACTCCTCTCGGTTGCTATGTTTTACCTTGTAGAGCCGTGACAGACACACCTGCTACAAACGGGTGAGATCAGCCTCCGATAAAACTCTCCACACACAGGTCAGGGGTCAGGGAGTGAGTGAGCATGCACATGTTTGGTAGTGACTTCTGTCAGGACAAGTTATCTTCTACAAAATCAGAGACAATTCAAGCTTTAAAACGGATAAAAACCCTACTGGGGTTTAGGAAAATACTTACAAACGACAGTATGTGATTATCTATAATAATGTAATGTTTCCCCTGGCGACTGTACAGCACATTGAACAAAATGATCGTGTTCAACACACTGAATCCAATATGAGTGGGAAATATTCCTGGCTGCTAACTGAGTACGAATTCCAAGATAAATACATTGTGTCTTATTTGTGATTTTCAGGTTCATACTTGACAAATCATATTTAAATGTTCCTTTATTCCTTTATAAATGTAATCAAGGTCTTTGTCCTGACTGTCAATCAGCTGACTCTGTGTTGCAGCATCTTGAGGTTATTATAAAAAAAATGAAAATCAGTACAATAATGACAATTCTTAAGTTTATTTGCATAAACAACAACCTCACGAGTCACGAAAGCTGAATTGTGCTTTGTTGAGCTGATTTTTAAATCATTAAAACCCAATGATATGACTTATAACCAACAATTAGGTGCCATGGTACACCAAGCTAAATATGTAAAAATAATAGTTAGTCCTGCAATAAATCTATTAAAATGTTTAGTTTTCCCTGTTTTGGCTCAATGTTATGGACCTTATGGGGGCTGTAGTGTGTGCTGCTAGTAACTGTATTGCATTACAATAGCAAGTGCTTCTATTATTTGGTCCAGCTCATTTATAAAAATCAGGCTAGGTTGAATAACCGAAGAGCCTCTCTGCACCCTGCAATAAATCCTCCTCCATGAAAATAGGATTTTTGTTTCTGGACCGTGGCCAATGGCAACTGATTGTGTATTATAATTATAATATAATTGAGAACAATCAGTTCATTACAAAATGATAAATCCCCATCGTAGAAAACTGGACTGATCTTGTTTATATCTGATGAAATATATGCTGTACTAATGACTCAAATGAACAACAACAACAATATAACCAATCGTTGTAATAAACAATGGATAGAAATGAGAGGCCCTGTAGAGCCTCACTGTACATTCTCTAACATTGTAGATAACCCAGTGAGAGGATTTCAGTCATGTCCTTCGCTGAAAATACAAACCACAATGCATGACTGTTAAATGCAGAGCTAGGAGCTGTGAGCTGAAACGCAGGGTGAGCTCACTCAGCTGATCCACGCCTGGCGAATCCGCTGTCATAAGAAGTTATACTTTTTAAGAACAAGTGAAGGATGAGTGAAAACTATTTTGCACCTTTATAAACATATTGTATGATAACATAATGAACATGAGCTCATCATTCTTCTTAATCAGATTAAAAAGATACAGATGTCAATTAAAATGCACATTAAAATGGGTTTCAACCCTTTCCTGAACATGAATTACTCAGAAGGCAAGGCAAGTTTATTTATATAGCACTTTTCAACACAAGGCAATTCAAAGTGCTTTACAAAAATGAAGAAAATGGCTTTTAAAATCAGTCATTAAAAAGAAAAGATAATAAAATAAACATTAAAAGAAAAAAATACATGGATAAAAGTTACAGTGCAGTCTAAGATATTAATAGTTCAATTAAAAGCAGCGACAAAAAGAAAAGTCTTCAGCCTGGATTTAAAAGTAGTCAGAGTTGCAGCGGACCTGCAGGTTTCTGGGAGTTTGTTCCAGATATTTGGAGCATAATAACTGAACGCTGCTTTACCATGTTTAGTTCTGACTCTGGGGACAGAAAGCTGACCAGTCCCTGAAGACCTGAGAGATCTGGATGGTTCATAATTTAGCAGGAGGTCAGAAATGTATTTTGGGCCTAAACCTTTCAAAGCTTTATAAACCAGCAGCAGTATTTTGAAATCTATTGTTTGACACACAGGAAGCCAGTGTAAAGACTTCAGAACAGGAGTGATGTGATCAACTTTCTTAGTGTTAGTGAGGACTCGAGCAGCGGCGTTCTGAATTAGCTGCAGCTTTCTAATAGATTTTTTAGTGAGACCTGTGAAGACACCATTGCAGTAGTCGAGTCTACTGAAGATAAAAGCATTTGAATGTAGTAGATATTTTCTTCATTATAAATTATTCCACAGATTATTTTTCCAAATGTATTCAATTCACCTTTGCAATAACATTGTTAAATATTGCATTAACGCTGTTAATCGTATAGCTAAATAAACAGATATTTAAATATGACAGATTTACTAAACTAATTTAACTGAACACTAGAGGCAAAAATAACCAAATTATGAAAGGTATAAAACATTAAACTTATACTCCTGACATTGTTTTACTTGAAAAAAAGGAACATTGTGCAGCCCTATTATCAACTAATCGTTTTGAGCTCTTATTGAATGAACATGCTATTTGATTACATTGTTCAGTAGTCTTTTAATGTAACAGCTCAGAAACCACAAACAACCGGTTCTGCACCAGTTCATTTCACTATGTAAAAATCACTGCTATACCAATACATCTTCATCCTTTCAGCACAGCTTCACACACACACACACACACACACACACACACACACACACACACACACACACACACACACACACACACACACACACACACACACACACACACACACACACACACACACACACACACACACACACACACACACACACACACACACACACACACACACACACACACACAGTGTATATGGCCGTGAAGCATATGTATGAACGTTGACTCATAAAGCAACCAGGCAACCACAGAGTCCACCACATCAGACAAACAGTGCATCTTTTCATTTGGAAAACAGATGGATGCTCGACTCCCAAAAAGGAGGAGGAGGAGGAGGAGGAGGAGGAGGAGGAGGAGGAGGAGGAGGAGGAGGAGGAGGAGGAGGAGGAGGAGGAGGAAGTAAAAATAGCGGCTGATAAGAAGGAGGAAGCAACATTAAAGGGCGGGTAGAGAACAAAGAGGGGAGGTGTGAACCAGAGCTGTGGGAGAGAGGAGAGGAGGAAAAGAGAGACAGAGGTTATCGAGAAACGATGCTGGTTTGTACCACATTGATTTTAGGTGTAAAGATTGATGTTGAGGCATCCAACGATTTGTGCTTTTGCTCCTCAGTTCTCCCCCCTCCACCACCCCACTCCTCATACAGTATATGTGATCAGGATGCAGGAGGGCCTTACGACCCTGGCATTTATCACTTTTACTCATTATCTGTTGGCAATGGAGGAATTTAATCTATTGGGCCTTTACCCACAGTCGTTCTGGATAATAGCTATGGGTTCCTATGTAGAATGTAAATGTATATTTTAATGTGGGAGCATTACATACAGAATATTAAGCTTCATCACCAATATAAACATTATTGCGATGTAAATTATAATTGTTTTGCATGTTTACTGGTTTGCTATCTTATGGAAATCTAGTTGCCATGGCTGCCGCCCTTGATTACTGAATTCAAAGTTCTTGCGGGTCAAATAAACTATTTAGATTTAACTGGATATTCAGAAAGAAAAGCATTATGGCTTGACTGTTGATTTAGACTGTGATAGCATCGAGGACCAGCTTCCACACAGAAGGGATTTATTACAGAGTAAATCTGCTTTACATGTAGGCTACAGGGCGTTATTTAACGTAACCTGTAATGCTCTTATATTACAGCCACATCTGATATTTGGCCTGTAAATCAACCCTGTAGGTAGTAGGCTAAGCTAGTTAGCCATACATGCAACATGTGCAGCTTACATTAGAGCCGATAACCTTATTTAGTACATTTCTTACACTTCTGCTCTTGTGATTTTGGTTTAGAAAAGGAAAGAAAATGTACTCAAAACACCTTAAACGTATTCTATAGTTAATTCAAACCTCTTTAGCATCTTAAGAAATCCAAAGCTTGACAGATTAGCCTTGCAGAGCTAAGCTATAATTATTACACTGCTGTTTGCTGGACAACCAGGCATTTCATAAAAAGCTGGCCCACTATTGGTGAACAGGCAACATGATTATAGCAGTTGGAACGACGTCCATCTCATGTCAATGGGAGATGTCATGTGTCCTCCATGTCAATGAGGGAGACATGACAGAGCCTTCTCCCTTCTTCCTTTTGATCTCCTCGCAGCCCTTCTCCTCCTCACCTCTATCGCTGACTGTATTTCTCTCATGTCGCTGCATCAGACATCATGAAAGATTCACAGCTCTGCTTTTAACACATCTTCCAAACCCCCCCCCCCCCCCACACACTCTCGCAATACAACCGTGCATTCATATATCTGAGCCTGTCTAGGAAAACAATGCAGGGATGGAAGTTGGAATTTTACAACAAGGGAAAAGAGGGACGAGTGCAAAACATAAATAATTGTATAAAGAGATTGTGTCTGTGTATGCATGTGTATGCGTGTGTATGCGTGTGTATGCGTGTTTGTGTGTGTGTATGGTGTGTATTTGGCGTTCCACTTGGTGGCTTGTGCTATGAGCGCCTGAGTGAGCATGTGATGTGTGACAGATGACGGACAGTATCAATTTCGTCTTTCACACACATACGTAAACACTCACACACAGACACTTTGGACAGATAGGAGCAAACACCTCCAGATGCTGCATCAGGTAAAATATTGATGCTGTCTTATATTCATACATTTCCCTTTGGCTTCGTGGGCAGGTGCAGTATTCTCAGGTTACGTAAACTAACGAAAAGCAACATTTGATTATAAAGCAGGATTTTTTAATGCAGATATTTTCCGTAGCAGAAGTTGTAAAAAAGGAAACAAAATAAAAGAGAACATACAGGAGGATGGGTTTGTCATTGTATTGAGTCCATACATTGTTTTTTAGGATAATCCAACTCAAGGGTTGTGTCTTTGGGCAAGACACTTTACCCGCATTTGCTCCTGTGGGTAATGTCCGCAGTAATGACTCTTACATGTCTAATATGTGTAATGTGTACTTGTAACATGATGTTAAACAGCACCTGTAAAAGCTCTCTAATAAAAAATGTAATGCATTATTATTATTATTATTATTATTAAGGGAGCTCTGATCCATTGTGTAGTTTGTTTCCAGAGTACTCTCATTGATGATTTTTGTTTCAAGCACTTACCACATTAGGTTTTGAAGATGTATTTGAGTATTCTTCCCAGATATCACATATACAGCCAGTCTGTTGATGTTAGCGTAACAGTATTTAATGAAAACCCATAATAATTAGAATTTTCTATTGCATTTTGAACTACTCCCAAGCTGCATGAATGATGTATCTCAAAAAGGGTAACTGACTCCTGTAGATCTAAATTAATGGAGGCTCCTTTGCTGACTCAGCCTAGTTAAGGAATTATTGACTGGTGACCAAACCGGTAATGTATCATAATCTACAGGTAACCTGACCTAAAACACTGTGTATCAGGTTAAACTCTGACATTCATACACACATCCTTTCTCTTTTGAATTAGCAACAACGTGATAAAAACTCAATATGTAGGCTACATAGCCTACAGTAACACACACATGCGTCAAAACTCAATATCTCCTACTGCAGAATATGAAGCGTGCAGGATAGATATTCCCCTCGGTTACTGCGTGTCATACGATCGTATGGGTGTGTGCTGACCTGCATGGACAATGCATGTGTGAATGAATCTAAGTGTCTTCCCTGGAGAAGGTGTTGGCTTTCACTGACTTTTAAACACACACACACACACACACACACACACACACACACACACACACACACACACACACACACACACACACACACACACACACACACACACACACACACACACACACACACACACACACACACACACACACACACTAAAGGAAGAGCTAGTCTTTAACTATTGACCAGGTACAATGTGTGTGAGTTAAAACCGCTCGCAGGCACAACGGCAGACAGGCAGACAGCAGGACAGAGGACTTCCATTCACATGATGTTAAACCTATTAGGACAATAGCTGTGACAATAATAGGTTTTTTAAAACTCTCTAGGGGATTAAGAACATTTACCGATATAATTATACACAGTTTACTTTGTAGTTTGCTATTTATTATATCATCTTACAAATACAGATTTAACTTCCTGTTTGTACCTGTTAATACTCAGTCATTCTAGCTAAGCTCTGTTGGTTTGGCAAAAAAAAGTGAGACAGATGGACGTTGAATACTTTTCCCAATGTAACAATTTATTGTCACCAATGTGTCAACGTGTGACTATGGTAGTACAATTTGCCAGAATTCAGCTACAAAAATCAAAATGTATGTATGATGGAAGAACTAATGTGCTCACAATGACAACAAACCTGCCCACATTTTGAAATGTTTACTCAAATGTAAATGTTTTTGTGTTGATATTGTTCCACTAATTGGAGGAGCTGTTTGAATGACAAAGAAGTAGAAAACAAAGGGTTTCTTATTAATCCATGTTATTGTTTGACCAACTAACTTTATTTGAAGAAAAACTGTATTATAAAAGTATTTATTTTAACCACTGGGCCGAGACATTTGTCATTTTTATAGTGCTTAAGGAAAAGATTTTAACAAGAAAAATAGTAGATAAAAGGGCCATCAAACTTGAATGTCATCATAATTAGGTCATTGTCAACCTTAAGGAGAGAGTGAATATAAAACAAATGACTAACAGCTGTTAAAGAAAATATACAAATGGAAAGTAGTCACTTTTGACCTCTAATTTGGTCTATTACATGTTTTCATTATTAATATTGGATTCTTTTTTTAGCAACTATAACTTTAAAGTATCTGTTTAGTCCAAATAAAATTGCTCCTAATGGTGGTAAAGGTGCATAAAAGGCATTACATTAATGAATGAAGATGTATCTCAGCATCAGGGCTCTCTTTTCTTCGGAAGTTTTTCCTTGTACGATGTGAGGGTCTAAGGACAGAGGGTGTCGTATTGTCATACTGATATTTTGTACAAACTGTAAAGTCCACTGAGACAAATGTAACATTTGTGATATTGGGCTATATAAATAAACATTGATTGATTGATTGATTGCACTAACATGTTGTTGTCTGAGGAGCCCTTTCCCCGGTTGAGACTAACACCCTCCAGAGTGACACTGACATAGGATTGCAGGGGAGGGAGTCTCTTTCTCCCTGAGCAGAAAGCTAAATTTACCGACCTTGGGTCCCTGAGATGAGAAAGATTGAAGATCCCCTGTTCTGGGGAATTCTGCCGCCAGTCACAATCTCTCTGTTTCTATCTGCTTGTCACTTTTAATGGGTTCTGCAGGAAAACCTCTTGCTCAAATAACTAGAGCAGATCAAGGTCCAAGTGACTGAAGCCTTGTGTTTTTCATCTGTCAATAAAAGATGAGGTTTTAATGGAAAGGGAGGGAGAGAGTCATGTCGGGTATGACAGAAACCTTGAGTGACTTGCTCGCTCCGTCTCGGCCAACCCACCCCTCTGTCTGCCTCGTTTTCTTCTTTGCCTGTTTGTTTCTGTCTCCACATTGTCTTTGGCTCACTCTTGTCTTGTTTGGTCTCTATTTCTCTCACACGCCCACCAACATCCAATATTAATAACTCACCCGCCCATATAGGACTATTTTTGCTGACACACATGAAATGACCTTCAGATCTCCCACACACACACACACACACACACACCACACACACACACACACACACACACACACACACACACACACACACACACACACACACACACACACACACACACACACACTCACACACACACCTTATCTTCTTCTGTACATCTTTAGGTGAAATACAGCATAGACAGAGCTGCCTTAAAGGGGGAAACAGCACAATTACTACAATTCCCATCTGCATTTTCCTCAAGGCCAGGCCAGTTTAATCAGTATGTGTGAAGAGGGGAGAACAGAGAGACTATACAGAGACTTTAATGTCTGACTGAGTGGCTGGTTGACTGAGTGTGGAGCTGATTGATTCATTGACTGGCTAGGTAGATGATTGATTGATTAAATGCATGATTGCTTCATGAATTGGATGCTAACTGAGTGATTAGAGAGGGTGAAACCATATGTGAAAGAAAGACCATGCGAAACCATACTCTCTTCAACTTTGTTAGAGCACATTACGCTGTGAGCCTGCTGAGCTGTACTTGTTTCTGGATATTGCCCCAGGGCGGTTTAAATTATTACTTTATGCGAATGGCTAAACAGGCCATTTCAACATCTATTGACACACACACACACACACACACACACACACCCACACACACACACACACACACACACACACACACACACACACACACACACACACACACACACACACACACACACACACCTGCAGAGTTCCGAGCAGACAATGAAAAATGCCCCATCACACATGAGTGCACTATACTGCTGTTCAACACGGAGTACCACCAGGCGAAAGAAAATCTATATTTTCCTATTCAAATCTGTTCACACGTGCAGCGCAAACATCAGCAAACAAATATAAACGCCCTGAATAGACCATGATAGCTCCACGAGACACATAGCCTACACCCACCTGCAATGCCTTCAGCTGCAGACAATGAAAATGCCCCAGAAAGGACTTTAATAGAGATGTGCAGGAAACCGTGGGAAACACCTCAGTGAGGATGGGTGCATTGCTCAGTGAGGGGATAGGAAAAAAGGAGTGTATATTTCACAATACATAAACAGAGATGTAGAAATGTAAGCACACCTGCCTTTTAGTTAATGCAACTTAAAACTTGGCTTAAGACGCTTGTTGTGAAGATGTTTTCGCAGTGCACTTCATTTAATTCATCCTTATGAAATAAAATCAAAGTAGGCTATTTAAAGACAACATATGAAAAAAATACTTTCTGTTTCCGTATAAAAGAAATCCCAGAAAATAAGGTGATGTCAGAGAAAACTCATTTTGATAACAATAATAGCCTATTTGAGAATGTTGTTGAACATTGTAAACTCTGACTTAGTAGGCTAAGTGTTGTGAGGTGAATTAAATGTTGTGTTTTTTTTTCTGTTAAATGTCTACAAAACTCACCAGAGATCTCCGTCTGTGGCACTTCCACCAGAGTGAACCCTTTCCCGGTGTAGAACTGCCGCAGGTCGGTGCAGCTTTTGTCCGCCCCGGCCCCGGACACCGGGCCCGGTGCTGCAGACACACACAGCAACACACAGAGGAGCACCGGGACACGCATCTTCCCAACTGTTAGTCCTGTTATTGTCTTGAAAGCCTGAAGATGTCTGGTCCGAAGAAAGAGGTTGCTCTCTTCAGTGTTGCGTTTTTTTAAAGAGTTTTCAGTCTGTCAGGAGAAGCAGTGTTCCCTGTAAAACTGCACTGAGCTCCGGTTACTCACGCACAACCTGGCCGGAGAAGAAGGCACCGTGGCGGGCAGGTCCTGGGTGTTTCTGCGGGGAAGAGAGCTGTACGCGCGGCTGTAGGTGTCAGGTACACCCCGCTACTCCTCCTCCACCACCACCACCTCCTCCTCCTCCTCCTCCCCCTCCTCCTCTTCAGCACTGCTGGCTGTGAGCTGCAGAGATGTCAGAGACAAAAGACAGAGAGAGAGCAGGTGTCGCTCAGTCAAAGCCGGTGCAAATACACGCGCAGACTACCTGTTCATGATTAAGGAAATCAGATGGAACAAAAGAGCAAAATCCGTTTTTTAAAATAAGATTTCAGACAGGAGAAGAACTGTCCGGTGAATCCCTCTTTCTAGGATTTCGGGACAATGAATTGAGTGTTTGAAGGAGTGTGCGCTTGAGTGTTGATGCTCTCTCTCTCTCTGTCTTTCTCTCTTTGTGTGCGTGTGACTGAATGAGTGTGTGTTCTGCTGGGCTAAACAGTGCCACCTGCAGGTCAAGCTATTAGAGGGAGAGCGCAGAAAACTCATCTATTCCAGGGATTCCCCATCAAAAATGTATAATATTAATTCCCATTAATTGAAAATGACAAAGTACACAATGGCTTCATTATTCCTGCACACGACTCTCAAAATGAAGGCTTAAAACATAATAACTCACAGATAAGGAAAACCTTCTCTATTGTATGATATTAAATTGTGGTCTGTGTTTCGTATCCTAAATATCTTTAGTAGTCTCGAGCCATAACTGTGTGCAAATGAAAGTAGTACATTTATAAAGAAAATAGGAGACATTCTCTGCATACATTAGATCAATATAGATTTAAAAATACAGCATGTTTAAATGAATGTCTTTAATCCAGGTACTGTACAAGGTATGCTACCTACAGTATATGAAAAATCAATTAAGCATTACAATCATTTAGATGAGAAAAATGGTCAAAGTCTAGGCAGTCAAATAGTGTGCAATAAACACAATAAATAATACATATTGGAAACTTAACTGTATAATGTATACTAGTTCTTTAACATATGAGTTCTGATAAGTGTTTTAAAAAATGTTACTGATTCCATTGCGACTTTGCGAGTCTCGGATGGTCAGGCAGGGGGTTTGAAAGCTAGAGGGATCCTGAATTAATTATTGTTCTCCCACACAGTGTTCAGTCGTCCTGCAGCGCTGGAACATCAATCGAATCTGTAACCGAATAAACGTAAACAATGATATCGAGGTCAGGATTTGATGTCTCAAGGACACATTTTCTTCAGCAAGTAAATATATAAAATGGGGAAAAAAAAGATAGGAAAATAAAACCGTCTGAAACCAAACCTGACTCACACAAACACACACAAAGCTCAAGACAAGCTATGTATCCCTGCAGGGAAATCAGCGGCTGATAAGGATTCAGAGCCTTCCTCTGGCTCCATTTGGCAGGGTTGGTGGATGTGACCAATGAGCTGTCAGGCGCTCTCCAATCTTACATCCTACATCCTCCCCAACAGCAGCGTGGGTCCGAAGGCGGACAGGGAAAGGTCACTGGCAGCCTTGAAATCCAACTCAGAAAAGCAGCTGAAATTAAATCAAATTGTAGGTGAAATTGAATCCTCAAAGGGTATAAATATGCTTTAATTCGTTTTAAATTGGATGAAGCCGTGTGAAACCAACTAAGTGTGAGTGTTGTTAATGCTACGCAGGTCAGACTCAGGGTTAAGGCATGTTAATTATTAATACAGTATGTCGTACATTAGCAGAACGCACTGTACTTTAACTCGGCCTCTATTCTTTGTCACAATGTTCTCATAAGAAACTCTGAACACACTTTGATGTGTATGCTCATACAGTGAAACACCACTGTTCCACCCAAATTAACATACATTATATGGCCGAAAAATATGTAAACGCCCTTGTCTCAAGCCATCTTTTTTATGGGTCAAGTCTAACCTCTCAGATCGAACTTACACTACAGCATATTATAATATTCCAGACAACAGCATGCTTCCAATCTGCTTCTATTTTTCCCCCAGTGCTAAGTGGAACTTAAAGTGCCTGCACAGAGCCCTAACATCAACACCGTCCGACACCTTGGGTGAACTTGACGGCAGGCCAAGCCTTATCGGCCAACATGAGTTGGACCTCACTAATGCTCTTTTGGCTGATTTGGAATAAATCCCTGTGTCTTTGCCAGAAGAGTGAACGATGAAACAGCAGTGTACTAAACACACATGGTGTTAGATTAAGACAACAACAACAACAACAACAACAACCTAATGTTGTTATGTTAGAAGCCCCAGTTTGACTCCTGCCCATGTCATTTCCCATCATGTTTTGCCTAATTTCCAGTTATATTGTTAATGTTGACTTGGAAATAAAGCCGTAACAAAAACGTACTGCAAGTTGTAAAACTTGTCATCTGCCTGTTGAGAAACAAATATCTCGATTTGCCCTCACAAATTTATATTTAAAAGTCACAGTTTATACTTTACATTTGATTATCATGGAGGTAACAAATGGGTGACAGACAGCTTAACGACTGTATTGGCTGAGCCTTCAGATCAAATACTTTGTTGTTGGCTGGAACATTTACTAATTAAACCAACAGGTTGAGCCACACCTCCGTGTCAATCATCGAAGGAGACACCTTTACGGATCAGCTTGGTTCAACAAAGTGAAAACTCCCACACACATGATACAGTGTAATGTCAGGGCAAGTGTTTATCCAACCGAGGATTTTGGCAGGTTGAGTATTGTTAGGATTAATGTGTAAAAGAGATTGGCACATACCGGCAACTTTAGCCCTCATAGAGAAACACGTTTTATAATCAAAAGCATTAAAATAATCCACCATGAATGCAAAGTCAAAAGTTAACTGAGCTCTTTGTCAACAGAAATTAAAGCGTTAGATATATGTACCTCTGGGAAATGGTTTAAAGTGATATCAGACAAATATTTAGGTCATTTAGTCATGAAACAATACAGATTCTGTCTTTGGAAGAATACAAGTAGTCTCAACTTTCCTTTTGGCATCACGTTTGTACAGGATTTTCAGTGCACAGGCCACTAAACTGAAGTATATCTACATTTTGTCAATAAGGTAAATTAGGTCTTATGTGCTCAAATTACACGGTAATCCTGTTACAGTCAGACATAACAAAAACATTCCCACGTCAGAAACAGACACCTGAAATAACCGCTGGATTGAACCAGTTTCAGTGTTGTTTTATCGCTTTTTGCTCCTCCTCTAATGGAAGTAACCTATTTTGCTGCCCTTAACTGAACCCACACACTGTAGGACAAGTTGTTGTAATACTTTAATACTTGCCATCTTTTAACATATTTACTGTACGCCTCCTTTGCACCTTGCTCTTCACACACACAGTTAGCCTCAGAGACATCTTAGGGCTCTGGGTTTCCAAGAGCATGCTCCAGATGCATCAGAGCATGAAGATGTCAGGAAAAGAATAATGGACGACAAGGCAGCTTAGCCTGTTACAACCTGAAATGTGTACATGTTTCTGTTTTACTCACTTTCCTTTCAAGACTGTAAGCCAGAATGACAGATATTTCCTTCTCAGCAGATTTTAAACCATTGGCTCTTGACTCATATGTCAGTCATTCTTGCTAGTATCTGCAGTGCAGGACTGAACCATGGATTGATACACCTCAGTGGAGGGCTGTTGAAGGCAGAGCATGCACTTTAACATGCGCAGGGTTAGATACTGAACACATGCTAACAAACATAAATCATAAGGAATCATAATCAAACTTTAATATCTTACCATCCAAACTGTCATAGTGCCCTGTTACTTCCTCCCTTTGTGTGTTTTCCCGCCCTCATCAGCGTCTGCCCCGCCCCTGATTGCACCTGTTCCCACTCACCTCATGTTTAAATAGTCCTGTCTCCCCCTGTCCTGTGTCAGTTCGTCTTGTTTGTTTCCATGGATGGTCGTGCCAGGCTTCAACTAAGAGGATAATTTCCAGTCTAGTCAGATTTTGTTATTTTGTTATTTTTGTAAACTTAAGTTAATCTTAAATTATCTTTTTGTTACGCTTGTTTTTTCCTCCTTGTGAGCGCTTTTTGTAAAATCCAGCACCTACTCTGTTAAGAGGGATTTTCTGTTTTCTTGAAATTAAAAATACATGTTTTACTACATTCAAGACTGTCTCTGGGTCGTGCATTTGGGCTCTCCAGTTTGTGTTAAGGTCGTGACAGAACGAACTGACCAAAGATGGACCCAGCCGACCCAAAAGCGCTCTAGACTGCACTGTCTGGAGTCTGATCCACCAGCACAAAGAGCAGCTAACAGCCATTGGGCAGTGATTAAGATGCTTGTGGGACCGCCAGGAGGATTTTCAGACCACCGTAACTGCACAGGTCAATCAGCTGGCGACACAGCTTCACCAAATCCTCACCCGTCTAGAGACTCCACCTGTGCTGACGGTGCCACCTCCCGTCGATCCTCCGGAGGTTCGTTCGACATCCGTTCCATTATGGTTGGCATCACCAGAGAGGTTTTCCGGGGAATCTGGAAACTGCAGAATGTTCCTGGTCCAGTGTGATCTACACTACAAACACAATCCAGTAGCGTTTGTTTCCGAGGAAGCCAAGATCGCCTTCTTGGTCTCCCATCTCACCGGCAGAGCAGCAGCATGGGCCACGGCTAAATGGGCTCGAGGCTCTCCCATATGCAGGTCGTATTCCGATTTCTATGACACTATGAGCCGGGTGTTCGATCAGACCTCAACCTCCAGGGAGGCCACCCGGACTCTGATGCAGATAAAACAGTACTCCCACCCAGTCATAGATTACGCCATAGAATTCCGGACCGCAGCCTCAGACAGTGGCTGGAACACCCCCGTGTTGATGGACGCATTTATGAACGGACTGGCAGATCCCATAAAGGATTGCCTGGCCCCATTGGAATTGCCTCAAGACCTGGACATATTAATTTCCATGGCCACTCGAGTGGATAATCGCCTCAGAGAGAGGGAGAGAGAGGCGTCGAGCCACACCTAGACCTCCAAGCCACCAGGGGCGTTCTCCTGGGAATTCTTCTTCATGGATTCCGCCGGCCTCTGCAACTCCAGGAACAGCGCCTCCACAAGCACGGGTGCCGGTGAGCAAGTTCCCCTCTAAATAAAAAATCTAACTGAAACTCTGCCGCACGGTCCCCTCGTTCCTTGGAAGAGGCGGAGAGGTGGGTGTTTGTTATCTGCTGGTGGACTACCGGAGAGAATTACAGTGCTTGCCTCGACGGGGAGAGATTGCATTGAATTACAGCAGCAGGAGGCGCAAACGCTTGCCTCGGGGAGGAAGAAAAAGAGCCACAGCGGAGAATAAACAGAAGGGCAACCATGGCAACCATGCGCAGGAAGTCTTCTTCGCTGCTTTTGTGGCAGACTACAGCGCCACTTACAGGCCTGGCATATGTACTACAGCGTCTTTAGCGCTTTCGAGCGGCAATGGCCAACCGTGGCCCAACCCCACATTCTCCTGATAGGTGGATAGTTGGCCATATAGGCGGAGCTCCTCGTTCCTGACGTCAGATCATTTTCAAATCTGTATCAGATCCGTTGCAGCCCCGTTTTTAGAGATTTGGGTATGGAGGAAAAGAGAGAGGGTTGTGTTTTCTGACACGTGGTGAGTTCCCTGACACACCGGGGACACAAATTCATGTATAAAAGACGTACAAAAGTGCATTTTGCATGATAGGTCCCCTTTAAGGCTATTCCTTTGGCCCACCTCATCAATGCCAGCGCATTAGACGGCCGACTAATGTGTCAAGTCACTCATCATACCGAGCCCGTTCAGGTAGTCCTTCGGAAATGTTCAATTCCCCTCAGCACTCACTTGTTTTAGGATTCCCCTGGTTAAAAAAAACACAATCCACACATTAGTTGGTGCTCAGGCCAAGTTAAGGGATGGGGAGGGGAATGTGAGCAAAATTGTAGGGTTCCTAATTCGCCTTGCTATAACGCAAACCCCAGCGATCAGACTTCACCCAGTCATCATGTCCGGTAAAAACTCAGATACTAATTAAGTCTCTTTGAGTTAATGGTTATGATGAGTATCCTGATTTGTCTAAAGTCCCTGCTTGTTATCACGATCTGAGAGAAGTTTTTAATAAAACCAAGGTTGTGTCACTACCTCCACATCGCCCCTTTTGATTGTGCTATCGATCTTCTACCCGGCGCACCCATTCCTAAGGGACGCCTTTATTCCATCTCCGGACCAGAGCGATGGATGAATATATCTCGTCTTCCCTGAAAGCGGGAATCATCTGCCTCCATTCTTCTTCGTGAGTAAAAAAGATGGCTCACTCAGGCCATGTATTGACTATAGCCAATTTAATGCCATTACCACTAAGAACCGCTACCCCCTGCCATTAATGTCATCAGCGTTTGAACTGCTTCAGTCCGCTAAAATCTTTATCAAACTCGACCTCAGAAATGCTTATCACCTGGTCAGGATAAGAGAAGGGGACGAGTGGAAGACAGGGTTTAATACCCCCAGTGGACATTATGAATACCGGGTCATGTCCTTTGGATTATGTAACGCTCCTGCTGTCTTCCAGACCTTCGTCAATGACATTTTAAGATACTTATTGAATGTATTTGTGTATGTATATCTGGATGACATATTCATCTTTTCCCCGGACAGTCAAACCCGTGTTCCACAGATTCGTCAAGTCCTCCAGAAGCTACTGGAAAATCACCTATACGTCAAAGCCGAGAAGTGTGATTTTCACGCAGCCACCATTTCTTTTCTGGGACACATTGTAACCGCCAACCAGGTACAGATGGACCCTTCCAAGGTTAGTGCTGTGGCTAATTGGCCCACACTAACCAACAAGAAGAAGGTGCAACAGTTCATATGGTTTGCAAACTTTTATTGTAAGTTTATCCGGAACTTTATCTCTGTTGCCGCTCCCCTGCATAATCTCACTTCCTCCAAAGTCTCTTTTCAGAGGAGTCCCCAGGCCGAGACCGCCTTCATGACTCTTAAGGAGAGATTCACCACGGCACCTGTTCTTATCTTACCGTCCCAGACTCCCAGCGACAATTTGTGATGGAGGTGGACGCCTCCAACGTGGGAATAGGAGCAGTGTTGTCCCAGAGATCCACCAAGGGCAACCGGATGCATCCCTGCGCCTACCTGTCCCGTAAATTGTCCTCAGCTGAGCGGAACTACGATGTAGGTGACAAGGAGTTGCTAGCGGTCAAGGCAGCATTAGAGGAGTGGAGACATTGGCTAGAGGGGGCGGAGCAACCTTTTATTGTTTGGACAGACCATAAGAACTTGGAGTATATCAGGAAAGCCAAGAGACTTAATTCACGTCAGTCCCGTTGGTCTCTGTTCTTTAACAGATTCAACTTCACGATTTCCTTCCGCCCGGGTACTCAGAATGGAAAACCAGACGCACTGTCACAACTCTAGAGCCAGAACCTACTGCCAAGGAACCAGAGGCAATCCTTCCACTGAACTGTGTGGTTGGGGCGGTCTCCTGAGAAATTGATGTGAAGCAGGCTAATGTTGTGAGCCCAGCACCTAGTGGGTGTCCGAATAATCGTTTGTTTGTTCCTGTGTCATTACGCTCCAAGGTAATCCACTGGGCTCACACCTCTAAGCTCACATGTCATCCAGGTATCCGGTGAACGATGTTCTCCATAAAACAGAGGTGGAAAAAAGGAGGTGACTGAATACGTGGCTGCCTGTCCCGTGTGCGCCCATAACAAGACCTCATCTCAGGCTCCGATGGGTCTACTTCAGCTTCTGTCCATGCCCCAATGCCCTTGGTCCCATATCTCGCTGGACTTTTTCACTGGACTACACTGGTAACACTGCTGTCCTGACGGTAGTAGACCGTTTCACCAAGATGGTTCACTTTATTCCTTTGCTTAAACTTCCCTCTGCCAAGAAAACTGCAGAGGTAATGCTGACCCATGTATTCAGGATCCATGGTTTCCCCAGCGATGTTGTGTCCAACCGAGGCCCCCAGTTAATCTCCGTCCTCTGGATGGAATTCTGCCGGCTCCTAGGTGCTACTATCAGCCTGTCATCCGGTTACCACCGCCAGTCCAATGGCCAGACAGAACGCCTAAATCAGGACCTTGAGACCTGCCTCAGGTGCCTCGTGTCTCAGAGACCGAGGTCATGGAGCGACCAACTCACCTGGGTGGAATACTCCCACAACACTGTCCCTTCGGCGTCTACAGGCCTCTCTCCCTTCCAGTGCGCCTATGGATATCAACCCCCGCTGTTCCCAGCCAACAAGGAGGAAGTCCCGTCTGCGCACGCCATGGTCCGACGTTGTCAGAAGGTCTGGGCCGGAGCCCGGCAGGCACTCCTTCGGACGTCTGCTAGGATGAAGTCAGCAGCAGATCGTTCCCGCCGCGCGTTTCCCGTCTACAGACCGGGTCACTGAGTCTGGTTATCCACTAAAGACTTACCCCTACACGTCAATTCCAGGAAGTTGGCACCAAGGTTTGTGGGTCCTTTTCCTTTCCAAAACATTATTAACCCTGTCTCGGTGCGTCTCCGACTCCCCAGGTCTCCTAAGGTCCACCCCACATTCCACGTCAGCAAAATCAAGCCTATTCAGGAGAGCGCCCTGGTTCCCGCCTCCAAGGCCCCTCCACCGCCCCGAATCATCGACGGGGGCCCGGTATACACGGTCAAGAAGCTACTAGCAGTCCGCAAACGGGACCGAGGACATCAATACCTGGTCGAATGGGAGGGATACGGTCCTGAGGAGCGCTTATGGGTTTCCCCTTCGCTAATCATTGATAAGACTCTGATCAGGGACTTCGACGAGCATCGTCCTGATCAGCCTGGGCCGTCAGGAGTCGTCCCTAGAGAGGGGGGGGGGTACTGTTGTGTCATATCAAATTAGTTAGTTATGTTTATGTGTTATGTCTGTCTTTTCATGTTATTTCACGTCATGTCATGTCTGTCTATTTATGTCATTTCATCTCTAGTCTAGTCCCCGTGTTTCATGTCATGTCTCGTTTTCCATTTCCTGTTTTATTTTCTACTTACCTCTTGCCATTTCAGGCCCTGTTACTTCCTCCCTTTGTGTGTTTTCCCGCCCTCGTCAGCGCCTGCCCCGCCCCTGATTGTTTTCACCTGTTCCCACTCACTTATTGTTTAAATAGTCCTGTCTCCCCCTGTCTTGTGTCAGTTTGTCTTGTTTGTTTCCATGGATGGTCGTGCCAAGCTTCAACTAAGAGGATAATTTCCAGTCAAGTCAGATTTTGTTATTTTTGTAAACTTAAGTTAATCTTAAATTCTCTTTTTATTACGCTTGTTTTTTCCTCCTTGTGAGCACTTTTTGTTAAAGTACCTACTCTGTTAAGAGGGATTTTCTGTTTTCTTGAAATCAAAGACATTTTTTTTACTACATTAAAGACTGTCTCTGGGTCGTGCATTTGGGTTCTCCAGTTTGTGTTAAGGTTGTGACAATATGTATAAAGGCAACTTTTCTTCTAAAAAGTGATCATGTATTTGTTTTAGCTGACCCAACCTAGAAAAAAGAAGGGAAAGAAATATTGCAGTTACCAGAAATAGTTATTGGTCTAGAGCACTGTGGGAGGATTGAGATTACGTGGGTGTGTTAAGGTGAGTCAGTGCTTAACTGATGTTAAAGTGCCCGTCAGCAAGACACTTAATCCCTGATTGCTTCAGCAGAGCTGCTCCGCTGGCATTAAAGACTATGGATAAGGAGGCTGCCAACTACTGTAAGGTTGATCAGCTTTCAGGGTGAAATGAGTCCTAGACACCAAATCCAAATTTAGACAAGTAACGCATTGCTGCAATACAGAGTCATTCAGCAGTCTTTGATATTCAATGATATGATTATACACCCAGAAGCATGAGGAAACAATGGTCTCTTCACATCACATTCACAAAGTATCTGAAATATTTGAACTCCTGAGGGATAAGAGATCCAATATTGGTCAGTACAGCTTACTCTGATTATAGAACTTAATGCGGAGAGCGAATACCTTATGCTTCAAGGTATGCTGTCCGTTCCAAACACTACTGAAATTATAACTTGCGTTGGGCAAATCAGAAAAACTCAAGGTAAAGATACACAGATATACAATACATTCTGGCTAGTGCAGGTCACACTCACACATTGTATAATTTAACCTGTCGAGCTGTCAAAAATCAATTATCAATCCAGTTGTGTTGTTATGTGTCAATAAAAGGCAGGTGTGTTTCCTGCGGGATCGACACATAGAAAGCTTCTAATAATGTTTTTATATCTAAAGCCATAAAACCATGTGAAGCTGCAACAGCGATTAATCTGATATGTGTGTCTCTGAGACTGCAAACACTGGCAACGACAGGAACATAAATATGATTTATACAACACACATCTTAATTATGACCCTTGGAAAGGGTTAAAGTAATCAGAGCTCTGATTTCATTAGTGCTGGCACAGAGGAAGGATATTATTCAGCAGAGCAACCTCACCGGCTTGTTGAAACAATATCCTACAAATACCTGGTCTCACGGTTTATCTCCTATGAACTTCAATTCACCCTCTTCACCTCTCTTCCTGCCTGATGCCTTTGTTTATGTCAATACTTTAGGTTAGATTTAAGCAAAGTATACTGTCCCTTTGCCTGAAGTGCATCTAAAGTCTGCTTTCAGGGAATTAATCAAAACGGCACGTTTTATTGTCGAAAAAAACACACCATTCCCACGAGGGAAAATACAATTATTAAGCAACAACAATTAATACAAACAGCATTACAATTAAAAACACCTTTTAATCTTAAACTGTTACAGAATAATGTGTGAACATCAGGATAAGAAATGGAAGCACACCACCTTCTCTGCCTTTTCTTTTCTGTGCTCTCCCTCTCTTTCCGTGTTTTCTCTCCTTCACAATTTGCATTCAATGATGTCTTTATTTCCCATCATCCCCTGGCAGTTTCCTGTGCCAGCCAAGTTATCTGTGCCAACTTCCTGACCGTGCCAATCCAATCACAGTAATCTCTAAAAGGGCCAAAGGCCAAAGAGCTGCAGCTGTATTCCCACATATATGTACACATAAGGCTCTGATGGCACCAAACTGCTCTGTTTAAACCCGTTAGCCAACCCAGACATGGTGGATGCCCTGACGGTAAAATATACTGCCAAACAAACAAAAAGAAAAACAAATATGTTTCTAAATGAAGTCTCTATTTTGTGTTAAAATAGAGGGCAATTCCAACAAGCATATCATCTGTATGGAATTGCCCAAATTACAGTTTATAATTTGAATTTAAACCATTTCAAAAAATGTATTATGCAGGGAGCCATGTGTAGACAGAGAACCAACAAACTTTAAAAAAAAAAAAAAAAACATTAAAATGATCCATATATTATTATTATTATTATTATTATTATTATTATTATTAATAATATTATCATTATTATTATTTAAAAATAATGTTTGCTACTGCATCTTGTCTCCTATGGCTCCAACATGCATCTCACACTGAGACTATTGCCAGAAATAAAATACAATGTGTATTTGAAAACGGTTTATTATTAGGATATTAGGCTGAAGATATTATTGACAAAAAAGAATAGAAGGACACAGTGTATTACAGAATGTCTATTCACTTATCACACAGGAGTCACTGATTTAGTTTATAGGGGGAGAGAAACCATACTACTATAGCAACTGTAACTTGTTATTGCATCATGGTAATCCTATATACAACAACATTAGAATTCTACACAAAACGAGATGTTGAACCTTGAAAAAGTACCAAAAAATAATTGCTGTGACACATTAAAGTTCCTTCCATGACACATGGCAACCATTATAACAACACAGTACAAGAGGAACAACAGAAAGTCACTTCTATGCTTGATATGAAAAACATTGCTCAGTCTCATTTACAAATATACACTAACAAGATTCACACTTTCTTTCATTTCTATTCATGACAGTTTTCTCAACAATTCAACTTGCAATTCACAGTTTGTAGCCACATAGGGACAAATTGTAACAACAAATTATAATGTTCAGCTTCACTTTCCAGATGATTTCATTTCAAGATGTAAATGCTCATTATTTCCCGTTTTGCTAAATGTATAAGCATATGAATTCTCCTTTTGAAACCCCAACATTTCTGTCATATCCCACTCTTGTCTTATACCAGGCTGTGAAAAGCATTTCAAATGTACTTATCTCTGTATGTGCGTTGGTGTGTGTGTGTTGGTGTTTAGTTTACGTAGGATGTACTGTATAGCAAGAGCTGTCAAAGGTGAAGTGGTTGGCTCACATCCAAAATCTCATCTCCTAAATCTAATTTGGGTTACAATGTTTAAATAGTAATCAAATAATGGCACACTTTATGGTGTAAAAGCATCCCGCTAACTTACATGGTGTTTGGGCTCAGTGCCCAGATAAGTCATGCATGTCGGCTCTTGATGTTATTCCTTTAGTCGTCTCAACTGTCGGGCACATTCCTTCATGAGAAAGGTGATGACGATAGACACATTTACACCTGTTTCTTAAGACTACACGGGAAAATATTGAACGTAAAAGTTATCCACAAGTTGGTACACAGTGTCTTCCTGCTGGTTTATTTGCTCCATTTCGAACGTTTTAATCAGTATTCTAGTTGTCTGTCCTGATGTTGTGTGCAGTTTGAAACTCAACAGAGAGCCGGGAGCACTTGATGGTCCTAATTACCATGAATTACATTTAAATCATTTTGATCTTAGCTGAGCTGTATTCTGATCACTGACTTGATACTCTTATCTCTCGTCTCCGCTGGATACAGAGACAGACTGTTAACATGTGTCAGACTGAGAAATAAACCAACACATATAGTATGTTGTTGGGTGCCCTAAATACTCTATAACTATTACAGTAGTCATTAATACATTTGGAGACAAGCTGTATTTGAAATCAATAGGACAGGAGTCTTTGTACGTGAAAACAAGATGTCAAAATATTCATTGTTTAGACTAAGGTTTGTTTCTTCTGGATCTTAAATGAGGGCCATATATTCTATTTCATTGTTTTTTTGTTTTGTTTAGATAACTTCCATATTTAGGAGAGCTCCTAAAGACTGTGACGGCCTAAAAGTTGATTTAAAGTTGAAATATAAGCTTTTATATGCCTCCCTGTAGTGCATTTACCGTTTTGCAGACTATGCATTTTGAGAAGAACATAGCCTTAACTCAGATTACGCACGCAAGACAATAAAAGGTATATGTTTATACACGATAAACTACCTAAGGACACAGTTTCCTGGGAGAAGTCATTAAAAAGTCATTTGTGGAGGAAATACAATTGTGTTAAACAGTTCAACTCTGCAGCAT
>NW_022989942.1:956583-1011583 GCF_902827175.1 Gymnodraco acuticeps | reverse complement strand
TCTCAGAACTGCCAACTTAAGCCCCAATTATGCCCAATCTTGTTGCCCTGAATTTGAGGTTTACAAAAGATATTCATTTTCTCTCTCTCTCTCTCCCTCTCTCTCTCTGACACACACACCCACACACACAGAGAATGCGAGGTGACCTTGAGAAGCATCTGGATATAAGGTGTTTGTGCATGTGTGTGTGTGTGGGCGAGTAAATGTATCCCTAGAATTTCCAGCTGAATCAGTAATGAGCTTTTCATTACTTCAGCCTCAGTTCCCCTGGGAGGAACACACACACACACACACACACACACACACACACACACACACACACACACACACACACACACACACACACACACACACACACACACACACACACACACACACACACAGACACAGCAGGAAGAGCATGGTAAAAGGTAGCTGTGGATTATACTCTTAGCAAGTACTTATCAAAATCAAATTATAAAACTATTGCTAAATAAAACAGCTGTGAGGGAAAGAAAGACAGAAATAACAGTCGGCTATATCCTGTGAATATTGTGGTAAATAAAAAGTGGTTAAATATCTAAAAACCAATGATGATGGCTACATTCTAAAACATTAAGCCTACACACTGTACGTAATATGTTAATATTCATAAACCGGGTCATTTTATTATTTGTAGACTTTCAAAACTTTGGCCTGCCTGAGAAACTACAGCCACTTAACTCATTCCTGGTAGTTCATTTGTTACAATGCTTCCAAGCATTGTAACACGCTTATCATGTATTATACTGAGAGATACTCATTATATCAGAGACAAGGAATGAGAATGTTTTATTATGAGTCTACAGAACTTTGTGTTAAAAGGGATTACTCGATCAATGTCTATTTGCATACAATGATGATGTTGGTTTTTATTTTGACAGGATTTAGCTACTAACTGGTTGTACAAGAAAGCACCGTGCTTCTATTACGCCACATTTCCATTTAAACTAGCCTAAAAGTCTACAGTGAGAGGCTGTGAATAGGCAAAGCGGTGGTTTAAGATAGAGGCTAACAATGCTAACATGCTGACGTTACGCAGCTAAGCGAAGTATGTTAACCTAGCATGCAAACATTTGCTAACTATGAGTAGAACTCATACAGCTGTGGATGATGGGATACTACTTTTGCAGGTATTTGGTCATAAACCAAAGAATGGGACAAATTCAAATTGATGCAGCGTTAGGAAAACACTAAAATGATTACAATGAATTCTAATGAATCTAATGAATGTGTTTATCAAAGTTCATGGCAACCAAAAGTTGTTCAGATTTGTTCCTAAAAAAACATTTTTATCTCAAGGTGGCGCAAGAGAACATTCCTGGGAATTACAGTGAAGATGAAGATGAAGAAGATGATGATGAAGATGATACACTTTATTAATGCCTTACAGGGACATTTCTTTTAGGGTACATCTTCTGTGAATGTCTGTACAAAGTTTCATGGCAATGTCAGTTGTTGAGATGGACCAACAGAACTTGCCATCCCTCCTACCATCGCACTTGAATGGTAAATAAAATAAAACAACATTCCTATCATATAAACTGGAAAACACATGCTCTGGGCAAAAGGGTTATATATTCCATCATCATCTCGCATCCATAATTTCTTACTTTCGGCTGACAGAAAAACCGGCAGGCGGGGGGGGATGCATTATTTATGATCAAAGATCAATCAATACAGGGTTGCTCACCTGAAATATAAAATGAAGTTAATCAACCGGATGATCTCACCAAAACTTGTATTGCATATCAATCACCATCTCCAATATTAACTGTGCGGTATCATAGACTAAAATGTTATACCCATGTTAATGACTACTGCTTGTTTCCAAATGATCATAATAACAGTTAACGGCTTGCAGTGAAGCATCTTCCCAAGGTCACACTCACGAGGTTAAGCAGAGCCTCAAGTGGAATAATAAATCCTTTAGAGGAAACACATAGGGAAAGAAATGTGAGCTAAAGACTGCAGCGTAGAAGCAACGAGGGACTGTGATTGGAGCTGGATGAAAGCATCCACGTCAGAGAGATTGGTTGAAGGTTGTACATCAACAAAGCCAACGGGGGTGTTGTCTGCTGTGTGCGGCATCTGGATGCTCATTTAAATACATGTGGAGTGACGCTGGAGGTGGTGATAGGGAAAGCGATACAAAGCAAGGGCTTCTTTTTAAAAAGGTCAAGTATTGGAATACCAGAATCACTGCACAGATGAGGACTAAGAAACAGATGACGTCTAATCAGAGTCGCACGAACAAACTCACTCAGGTGGAGAGACGAGCAGAGAGTCGGACAGAGATAGGCAGGAAGCAGACAGGATATGAATATGAGAATACAGGAGATGCTTGTTGATAGCTTGAGTGCAGGGAGTCAACTGTGCACATCGTTATTCAGTAGATATTCTCCGATGTGAAGTTCAATTCTTTCATCTCTCTCGGGGTGAGTTGAACAAAAGAGAGAGTCTTAAGTCTCTTTGTATGAGAGAGACAGAGGGAGCAAAGTGAATGTGTAATTCTTTAATGAGCCCTGCCCCAAGGATCTATCATTTTAACTCTACTGCTTATTAACCATTGCCACATGCTGAACACACACATTCACACCTTGCTCTCTGCACCTACAGTACCCCCTATCTCATGAATATGATCTTCTCTATCCCCTTTATTATGAATTGTGTGTGTGTTCACTAGTCAATATACACCAAGCTGTGACATCAAAAACAAAATACAACCAAAGGAAGGAGACAGTGGTCGCTCTATGTGAAAACAAAAGGAAGAAAGTGCTCCAGTGTGGATCTCCAGAGATGTGTTATTTGCACACTGCTCGCACTCATTGCCTGTTTTACACCCTTATGTTCTCCAGCGCATGCATGTATAAAGAAAGCGCTTTCATTTGATAGCGCTGATCAAACCAATCCAAAGGCTGGTGTGGGGAGCTTTTATAGTCCCGGCTGCAGATTAGGAGCCTCGCCAGGCTTTTTATTGTTCTTTCTGGCTCCCTAGACAGATGCTCACGGATGCAGATCAAACTGTCTTTGGGCAGAGAGGGTAACATGGAAAACACTGGCCTTTGCCTTTAAGATGAAATGGCCTGTAAAGGCTTTGTGAATGCGGCCCCAGGGAAGTGGGGGAGAGGCCAGAGGAGCGAGGCAGCGATGATAGAGGGAAGATACATGGAGGTAGAAACAATACATTGAAAACGGTTCAGTAAAGTATCCTGTTGTACGCCCGTTATTTACTGCAGGATTATGGTAAGAGCCAAATACTGACAGCCTTTTAACTGGGCTTTGGCCAAATTCCAAGGCATTGTAAAAAACAAAAGGTTACAATACTTGGGCGAGAGATTGGAAAACATCTGCCACACCTCTTCTCTTTCTCTATCTCTCCATCTTCCCTCCCTCCCTCTCTCTTCATTGTTATCAAATAAGGACCCATGGGAGGACAGACCACCTGGTTACCATGGTTACAGGGATTGAGTGCCCCTTGCTAGTGCACATTCTCTCACATACATTCACACATATACACACGCACACACACACAAATACACACACTGTAGTTGGTAACTGCAAGAGCAGCTGACTGAATATAGAGTATATATAACTAAGTATGCAGTGAAACCTGCTTTAAATGTATTTATCCATGTCTTTAAATGAATGTTAAAGACATAAAGCCTAGTCATAGTTGGGATTTTGTGAGCAGCTTGTGTGATGTTTTGTATATTACATAGTTTTTTTTTTAGAATTGGTGCTTTCCAGACTACTCTGTAGTCTAGTGGTTGCAATGTGAGTCATGGACACCTAGAGGTTTAAATATCCCCAACTCTGTATCCACCACCACATCCCAGTTTAACCACAGCGATTATAATGACACAGCTTTCATTTTGTTACATACAGAAAGAGAAGAGAAGAGAAGAGAAGAGGAGCTATGATCACATTTGCATTATTGACATTATAGGACCTGGATGTCTGGGGAGACAGAAAGATCGGAGAAGGGGCAGATGAAGAAGGGATTGTTCTGGTTTGAGGAGAACAAAATCAATGGGTTTAATCTCTGTGAATTCAAGGGGAGGGGAGAATGAGAAATGACTAAACGAAGAAAGAAGAAGAGCAAAAGAGAAAGAAATAACTCAGTGAGATACTGTTTAAAGTCTTCTAAGCCTGCCTTTCTGATTGAATAAAACACATATAACAAATACCTAATAAAGTTCAGTGCAGAACTCCATAGCAACATTAGCATAAACTGCCATGACCTTTTTAATGGCAAGACCGTGTGTGTCTATGGGCATGCATCTTCTTCACATAACATAGTGAATTAAATGTACTTTTTAAATGGAAATACCCTCAATATAACAATTAATTTTAAAACAACAAATGACTGCAATGTAAGAGAAAAAACTATAGTATCAGATTTTCTGGCTGGACTTGTAAAATGGCACATAAAGCGCTTAGTTAAGCTTTGTGCTTTTAACTGCTCATATAGTTACGCCTTTCTTGTTTTCTGCTTTTCCTCTGTGGACATGTTTGCAAAGTGATCCTCCCTCTGTGGGCTGAGATCAACGTGTGAATGGACTTAAATCAAATAATAACAGGCTGTGTACTGTCTCAGCATGACCAAAATAACTTCTCACCGTTAAATGGCACACTTAAATAAAACACAGGCTTGGCAACGAGGTGTTGCATTTGTGAGGCTTCATTTCAGCTGTTGGCTGATTTGCCTGGCACCACACCTCCACCTAGCCTCCTCCACTTCTCATGTTCCTCTTCAGTATTCAACAGAGCCCAAATGTCATGAGAATTAATTAGAAGACAGGGAGAATATTTCCTTTGTATTACTCATCCCTGTTCATATAAGCAGTTCAGGGATGGAGAGAGAACTCAAGCTCAATCACGTGTGTGTAAAAAAAGGTTGATGCTAGGAAAGACATTATAAGTCAGGAAGCAGCACACTAATGGATCCGTCAGTTAGAAAAAGAGGTAGAGCATACATAAAACAGTGGATTACACACAAACACATTGCAGTAAAAGATGTATACAAATCCCACAAAAATGGGCAGAAGGACATAAACAATCATTTGTTGATCCACACACTTCAAAAAATGCCTTTCTCATTCTAGCAAATGTTTGCATTTTTTTCCTCTGAAGCTCAATATTTCAGAGATTCAGACTTAGCAAAGTGAACAGTAGGCAGAATTTTAAGAGAAAGTAAGAGAGAGTTAGGACGGCAGATTTAGTGGCAGATCTATCCATAAGGATGACATAGTGGCCTGCATTGATTTATCTGATGGTGTTTTATTTATACGTTTACTCATTACATGTACAGTACAGGCATATGAAGTAAAACAAAATGAACCACTGTGATTTGTGTGGTCTGGTTGATACCACATCACTCTTTCAGCTTCAGTGCGTGCAAGGCTTGTTTATATGCATAGAGATGCCGACCGACGGAGCGACATGCAGAAAATCCCCTTTTTGTCACTCTTTATTGTGATTCTTTCTCCAGGAACTCATTGCGGCTTCAGAGACACGATCCACACACGCTGCCACCAGCTCGGTAAATCATAACTAGCTATTTTCTCTGTAAATAGCCAATGTACCAGTTTCAGGCCCAGCGGGAGGCGTGTGTTTCCACCAATCTGACACATCAAGGTTATTCTATGACAAATGTGCAAACCAATACGTTATGTTTAGAGCTGGTAAATGAGGGGGGTGATGCAGAATAAGAAAACAAACATTTTAGGCGGCATAAATATTTTATCACACAATTAACACAGTCTTACATCCAAAACCATAATACTGTAGCTAAAGGATTTGCATGTATAAGCAAATGAGATCCTAAATGCAGTTGTGGTCTTGTTAAACAAACACAATGCCTCATTTGACTCAATGGTCTTATTTGTAATACTCCTGTAAAATGTCCTACTCATTATCAGATATGTTTTCCCAATGTGTCCCTGCTATATCACCAACCTAACGCAAATGTTAAATCAAAATCAGTACCTAGATTTATTTTAATATCAATGTTTTCTATACCTCTCCTGCATACTCTGTCTAGTTTGCCTGTTTATACTGTGTGGTTATTCTTATTCTGTTTGTTTATTTTTGTGATCCAAATCTCCTTTCCTTTCCCTCTTAAGCTCCCTATATTTACCAGTCCACTTTCACCAGTGCGATATTGTGTTCTTGTGTAGGAAGCCTTACCATTCCGGCATTTAGATTATTATGGCAAGCCATTTGAGTATTTATTCCATATCCTTGATATCAGACGGCAGCTGCCTACACTAGTTGGCTCTTTGATTTCACTTGTTAGATATATGGTCACACTAGTTTGGCACTCTGCTTTAATAGTTAAATAAAACATTACTAGTCACTATGGCAAGCCATTTGAGTATTTATTCCATTATCCTTAAGTGAAATCAAAGAGCCAACTAGTGTAGGCAGCTGCCGTCTGATATCAAGGATATGGAATACATACTCAAATGGCTTGCCATATTAGACTAGTCACTCTTCTTCAGCAACTAGTGGCACTTTTGTCCGACTAGTTACCACATAAGCCTTACTAGTGACGCCAGGAGCAGCACTAGTAGCACCAAAGTCCCAACTTGTTGATGAACTAGTGACCCTCTGACCGTACTAGTGACACTAAAAGTCTTACAAGTTAACTAGTGCGCTGCAAAAGCTCTGACATGTTAACTAGTTACAAAAAAGAAGCAGAACTTGTTAACTAGTGGCATACATTTTTCTGCACTAGTTAACTAGTAGCACCCAGAATAACTCACTAGTTAACTAGTTAATTTCAATGTATCTCACTAGTTAACTAGTAAAGGTCAAAAGAGGCATCAAATAGTTAACTAGTGAGTGATTTTGGGTGTTACTAGTTAAGTAGTGCAGAAACATGTTTGCCACTAGTTAACAAGTTCTGCTTCTTTTGTGTAACTAGTTAACATGTCAGAGCTTTTGCAGCGCACTAGTTAACTTGTAAGACTTTTAGGGTCACTAGTACGGTCAGAGGGTCACTAGTTCATCAAAAAGCTTACAAGTTGGGACTTTGACGTTACTAGTGCTGCTCCTGGCGTCACTAGTAAGGCATACATGGTAACTAGTCGGACAAAAGTGCCACTAGTTGCTGAAAAAGAGCGACTAGTGTAATGTTCTATTTAACTAGTAAAGCAGAGTGCCTAACTAGTTTGACCACAAATCTAACAAGTGCAATCAAAGAGCCAACTAGTGTAGGCAGTTGCCGTCTGATATCAAGGATATGGAATACATACTCAAATGGCTTGCCATAGATTATAGCCTGTCTGTACTTCCTACACTTATCCAATGTTTTACCTTTCTCTGTGTAGGAGCCATTTATGTGTGTTATCGGCATTTCAGTTTATTTTGTTTATCTTGCAATATTATTTTGGGGGTTTAACTGCACAGGATGTATAAATAGGGTCATAAGTGACCGGAAAGGAACAGGATGCAGGAGGAGGAAGAGCACACAGATCCAACCAGACCAGGCAGATGCTCACCACAACAAACATTCATCTACTCGTGCATACTGGTATTGTACAAACTAAGAAATAAACAGCATATAAACTGAATTCAACGACCGGAACTCATCTGTTGTGTGTCTGCGTCAAGATCACTCTAAAACTCACCAGTCTGCTCCAGCCTAGCGCTTTAGTTCTTTGTCTTTATCTCTCTGGATTTGTATCTATGTATTTTTTGTGAACTCTTTGTTTTATAAAACCTGCCTCCTGAGTTGTTTTGTCTACAAACTTTGAATTGTTCCAAAGAAACGTTCAAATTCTTTCTCAAGGTTATTTGTTGCATGGTAGAGGAAACAGTAACAGAAAAATATCCTTTGAGTTCTGCATACTCCTGAAAAAATAATAAAACGGTATCTTCATGTAGTCTCAAAAAACACAATTGTACATTTGGAATTTTCCTTTTTTTATTTAATCTTTTTTTTTCCGTTTCTTGGCCTTGTAGCAAAAGTCCAATGGCTTTGTACCATTCTGCAGCCAGGAGTTTGGGAGCCACTGACGTAACAGTTCAGGATAATAACAAGCTACACTCGTGCTTTGTGTCACTGGGTCAATACACACTCATGACTGCAGTCGAAACAAGTAAAGTGACGGAGTCATTAGTTTGCCAATGACCTATGAGCTTATTACAGCATGCCCTTGGGGAAGAGAAACCCCACTACCCAGCGACATCACCAGGGTGTTGTGAGGGTGACATGATCTGATTATGGGCAACAACGGGATAATACCCAAGAATGAGCTCTGATTTAGTAAATTATCACAATGGAGCCATGGAGCAAGAATGCCTCCAACAACACACGTGTATTGTATTCCATTCAAGCACTAACTACAGAAAACAAACAAACACAGCTATTACATTATTGGATTGACCTGAAAATAATTGGCCTTCCTGGAAAGTCCAGTTCAAACCACTTGGGTGTCATGGAAACTTTCGTCACCAAAAAGGCAGTAGGGGGCTTCTCTTATGTTGACCAGTTAATCAACATATGTGTTTTTCCAGCTAAAGACAGTAAAGCTTTCCATAACGTAAAGAGGAGGGTCTTTGAGTACTGTTGCCCTTCAGACGGATGGTTGGAGATGACATTTTTCCAAGATAGTAGATCTGTTTGCCTTTTATGATGCCGGAACACAGATTAGTTTAAAAGAAGAATGCAACTAAAATATATAGTGTGAAAAATGTTGACCAGTCTGATAAAAGTACATATCAAACTTCTCTCAATTAGCTGCTTACTTTAAGTGATGCTATGGAGTCAGATTTGGGTCAATATTCTCGCGCGTAAAACAAGCTACTCACGAGCGGAAAATGTGCTTTTACACGCGCATAAAATGACCCTCGCGCGCAGATTAAACCCCCGCGAGCGGCTCTGCGCCCGCGAGCGGCTCTGCGCTCGCTCGCGAGAGAGACAGCCCTCTTGCTTGCTCGCGGGAGTGTCAGCCTCGCGGAGTCTGTCTACGCGCGCGTGAAAAGTTTCTGGCACTTTGGGGCGGAGCCACTGGACTTTGATTGACAGCTGCCAGGAAACCCGGGGTTGCCAGGTTTGATAAATGCCTGAACTGCCAAGAGCCGAGCAGTGACGGCAGCAAAATCTAGGTGCGTACAGCAGACAGTAGCTAGCAGTTTTCGACGGACACAGCCCACTGAAAAATATATTGTTTTATATCAAATTAATGTATATTACATTATATTACATTGCATTTAGCTGACGCTTGTATCCAAAGCGACTTACAATAAGTACATTCGACCAGGAAGACACAACCTTGAAGAAAACAGAATCATATATATATATTAGCTGTACACTTTACGAATATAATAGTTTTTTATGGACAACTTTACCATTCAATCTCGTCCAACTGATTTTGCTGCCGTCACTGCTCGGCTCTTGGCAGTTCAGGCATTTATCAAACCTGGCAACCCCGGGTTTCCTGGCAGCTGTCAATCAAAGTCCAGTGGCTCCGCCCCAAAGCAGAGATGGGGACTCGAGTTTGTGACTCGGACTCGAGTCGCACTTAAGTCGCACACACAGAGACTTCAGACTTGACTTGGACTCCTGCTCAAAAGACTTCGGACTCGACTTGGACTCGTGTTTTGGGACTCGTGAACAATCATTGTGTTTTCTATTTTTGGCGTATTAAAGGTGGGGTAGGTAAGTTTGAGAAACCAGCTCGAGATCGCTAGAATTTGAAAATACACAACCGGAGAAAATCTGCCACTTCCTCACAGAGCCCCTCCTCCAACACACACGAACGCGCACATGACCAATGAGGGCACGAGTTAAATTTGTGCCCCGATGGAACGCTGACAGGCAGGTAGGCCATCCAGTTACTTTAGCCGGGCCGGCTATCGGGATGTTAAGAGCATTCCATGGAATATAACAAAAAGTGTATCTCGAGCCGGTTTCTCAAACGTACCTACCCCACCTTTAACATTAACATTAACATCATGGTAACACCATGGCGACCGGCGGCACACCTGCAGCTGTACCGCTTGTAATTAGGTTCAACTATAAAAACTTCGAACAAAACGCCGGCGGCACCAACAAAAGGAGCGCACACTGCAAAGTCTGCAATATTAAAATCAAGGATGCTGGTGCAACAACGTCAAATTTCATCAGGCACTTGAAAACTCACCCAGAGAGGTCAGTCACATTAACGCCTATGGACGGTTAGCAAACATGTTTAGCTCAGCATCAGCTATATAATGTTAACTTAGCTTGCTACTAGCTTTGTAACTGAATATTTGAAAAGATGAGTGAATGTTTGCTTGTCACACTTGTTTGCGTTGAGTGGCGTTGACATCCAACTCTTGACATGACATAAAAAATGTCGGTAACGTTAATCATTACGTTCCGCTGCCACCATCTACTGGCTAACGTTAAACGTAGAAAAATACATAGTTACATACATAAATACATCTGTCGGTTTATAGGCAGGTTACAGGTTTATTGTTGACCACGTAACGTTAATGTTACAGGTTTATCAGGTTACCATTACACTGGGTTTGAGTGAGAGGAGAGAGGAATATGTTTATTTATAGTAGACTTAAAAGATGTAATTAGAGACCCAGTGTAATTAAACAATACGGTTGCAGAGGTCACATTTTAACATTTTTGCCCACTGGCCAAATGGCTAGCCTAGTGAATGTTGACATTTTACCAGCCACTCAATAGATTGGCATTGTTATTTTTGGCTGGTGCGTGCAACACACAGTACCAGCCACTTGCATGATTTACCAGCATTTGGCTGGTAAATGGTGTTAATGGTAGATATCTCTTTTGGAACAGGTCATGTTTTAATATCACCAGTTCAGTATATTTCATATAATATTGCAGCAATAGTTTTTTAGTTGCAAATGGCACAGAACAAATGTTAACTTTTAAGTACTTTTAACACAGTTTCCCTGCGGGGGATTAATAAAGTATTTGTGATTCTGATTATGAAGTGTTTTGCTTATAAGTTGTTTGCATTTAGCTAAAGTGTGATGTTTTTCCTCATATTGCATTGCAATAGCCTGTTTAAAGTGATCATATAACAAACAACTAATCAGTACTGATACTGTATGCTAATAGATATAGGAGTGATAATAATACAGTAAATGCTTTGAATGTCTTAGATATAGCTGTGCAGTATTCTTAACAGACTGGATAGCAGCAGACAATAGAAGGCTTATTACAACCAGAAGAGACATGAGACTTTTATTTTTTAGAGACTTGAGACTTGACTTGGACTCGTGACCAAAGACTTGAGACTTGATCAAGTCTCACCACACAAAGACTTGAGACTTGACTTGGACTTGTGACCAAAGACTTGAGACTTGACTTGGACTTGCAAAAAAAGACTTGTGAACATCTCCGCCCCAAAGTGCCAGAAACTTTTCACGCGCGCGTAGACAGACTCCGCGAGGCTGACACTCCCGCGAGCAAGCAAGAGGGCTGTCGCGAGCGAGCGAGCGCAGAGCCGCTCGCGGGGGTTTAATCTGTGTGCGAGGGTCATTTTATGCGCGTGTAAAAGCACATTTTCCGCTCGTGAGTAGCTTGTTTTACGCGCGAGAATATTGACCCAAATCTGACTCCATAGATGCGGTCATACCTAAGCACGGCCCCACAGTACAAGAATGCTGGTCAATTTACATAACAGATTTATTTTGTGTGTTTTTGTCTGTGTTGTTGTCTGACACAGCTCCTAGCAACTAGTGGTGCAACAGTTTGATACCTTCACCAGTCTGTGTTGATACGAATTTACACATCATTTGATTTTTAAAGGCGGACATAGACATTTGTTATACATAAAGTATTGGACATATATATACATTTATTAAAGAAAAATATATTATTTTGTATTAAAAGTGTCAACAGAATAACATGTATTTTAAAAAAAATGTTTTGCTTCTCTATCTTTGAAGGTATAACCTTAGTATTAAGTAAATTCTGGTTATAGCCTAGTAATGCATTTATCCTCCCATTAAAAAAGGGTGGTACAAAGGGATAGTAAAAATAGGAATACACAGAGGAAAAACTAGGTACTCAAATGTTTTTTTTCCAGGTCAAGAACAAAACATATGACATTTGGTCAATAATTAGATTCAACAATTTTAATTAGAGGACATTTTAACTACATTAAATATGTGGGGTTGCCTCAAGGCCCCTCCTAGATCTCCCTGTGAATCCATGTTTAATATATGAGCAGGAGCCTGGTGAATGTGTCAAGTGTAACATGAATAATTACAGTTTGGATCCCCATTTCTGTTTTTTGGATGACCTGGTTGGTGCATCCTTTATCCTGGCCAAAGAGGAAATAAACGTCTGAGACCAGCAGAAATAAAGCTGGTGAAGAGAGGGAGGAAAAGAAAGAAAGGGAGAACGATAGAGGGGGGGGGAGTAGTTGAATCCATCTCTCACTATCCCTCCCTCTGGGCATTTCCCTGCTGGCACAGTATGTGTAGAGGCTGCAGCATATTAAAACCACCACTATGCCTTGTACTGTGTGTGTGTTTTACTTATAGGTGCATATATATGTATATTTTATCACGTGTTTGCATATGTGGATTTTTAACGTGTGCATCAGAATCCATATATTTTCATAGTGAAGACCGGACATGCTTGCAAGTGAGCATCAGTTGATGTGTTTATATGTGTGGGAGTATGTTTGCTAATGTTTACTCCTCTATTTTTGACAGTGTGTACGTGTGTGTGTGACTCACCGTTTTCCACACCAGATGCTTCACAGCCATCTTCATCATCGCAGTCATCCCCACTCCCTCTTTCTGTCTGTGCGCTCCCTCCCTCCTCTTCCTCCACCTTTCCTCTAGTTTTGCTCGCCCAGCCGAGTTCCACTAACAGCTCCTAAATAAAACACACACACAGAAACACACAAATGTAAAACGTTGCACGTACACAAGCATCTATGAGTGACAGTGTGTTGTAACTTCTGATCAAACACCATCATCAGATCAAAATTGGGATAATAATTGCCATCACTTTATTACATGTTGTTTATTTTTGTATGATTTGTGGTATGACTATCGTTAACTTGTTAATGTTAACTATTAATTGGGATTGTTTGCTCGTAACCTCTCCTGCACAATGTACTTAATTATTCATTGAAATCACTCACTGCCTCTTTTATATATGTGTATATGTGCAAAAATGTCATAACTGAGGTTGTGAATATAAAATGTGAAACACTGAATATTAGCCAAATGTAGCATTAATCTTCAGCTCACAAATCAAATACAGCTACAAATGAACAAGGTCAAAGGTCAGAAATAATGTATTTGCAGATAATACTTGAGTGATAATGATCCTAAAGCAGTGATATAAGAGAAATGCTTAATGAAGAAACACACAATAATCTTATTGTTCCATCTAAAGGGACTGAATTCCACAGAAAAGATAACAGAACTCAAAAGAATAATGAGAAATATAAACACAGACACACACACTCAGGTCAGAGAGCAGAGTGAAGGGTAATTGAGGTCATGCTGTCTCTGCAGGAATCCATATTATCTACTGCTCAGTTAACTCACAGTGTGGATGCTGTGGCTAACACTTATTTGTGATGCTGAATGGAAACCTGCACTTCCTATACAGTAGCTCAGCTAATGAGGGAGCCAACAAAAAACATCCATAACCCTCAAATATTGGGGTCAAGAATTTGATCAGGACAACACAAACTTGTTGTCTATGTAAGAAACTATGAAATAACAAAATGGGAGTCGGTAGGTTGTTACTCATATTGTCTAGACAACAGGAACATATAATTGGTTCACAGTATGATAAATGTGTCGTAGAGAGTGAAGGTGGGTAATATATCAACTCCAGCTGAGGGCGGAGATAAGGCAAACATCCACCAGTTTACTAAGGAAAAAGGATATATGGCGGTGACATTTCACTATATATCTACATTTACAGCAAAGCTTATGCTTAAAAATTGCATCATCTACCGTAATGATTTATGTTATTTTACACTGGTGAAATCTGTCTGTCAAATGAAATACTACAAAGGTCTGTTTGGATTTATAATGACAAATATTAGAATTGTATTGCTATGCAGCGTAAGATAATTTGCCTCACCGCCTACGTTGCCTGTTGCTTGACACCCAAATCCATTCTGCTTTCTAATATTTTAACATGGCTTACTTCTGCATTGCAAATATAATCCCTTTAACACAAGAACATATGGTATAAGCTGCTGCTACAAAGTCACTGTGGTCGCAGTGTGACACACACATATCGACTGAGATGGCAAATAGTATACATTTGTAACCCTGGAAATGTGCAGCAGTAGACATACACATTTTGTAATGCAATGCACATTTAAATACTTGACTGGAACAAGGAGAAGCTAAGTTATAAAGGGTTAGCGTTTTCACGGTATTAAAATAGCAATCGTTGATATAGTCTACCTATGTTTAAATTAGTTTCCCTGCTGAATAGATGCAGGTTGGGTACACATTGTAAGTAGGGACATATGGCCTCCAGTAGGTGTGGGGCAGCCTGTGGAAACAAGGGGAACCAAGGTTATTAAGTGACAGCGTGTCCAAAGGGACATGGAGACTCTGTGCAGTGATTCACCATCATGTCATCAGGCTGCAAATGAGGCCTGAGGGAAAACCAAACACATTACAGCAAGGTTTATATCAGGACTGTGTTTCCCAGTAAAGAATTAAAAAATAATTTGGGTCATGTGGTGCTGAAAATCTCCAATGAAACCATTACACTGCTAGTCATTTAATTTACAACTCCAGAGTGGTTTGTCCTATCTAATCATTCCTGAAAAAAACGTATAGTTTCATAATTTGTGTCTCAATGAGATTTTACAGCTGTATAAATAAAGGCTAAATAAAAAATAAAAAAATAATAATAGACATGCAGTCGATATTTGCGTTGTTTAAGGCCCTGTCACACTGTCCCGAAATGGACACACGATAAAGGAAATGTTCAAATTCGGCTGTGATCGTAGCAACATCGGGCCATTCGTGAGGGCATCTTAAGCCATCGTATGACCGCCGGTGGAGTTTCTCAGGCTCCGGCAGCAACTTCGTGAGCGGCAACTTCGTAAGGCATCGTGAGGGCATCTTGTCAAATCGTGTCATCTTCGTGTTATCATCGGTGCATTCACCCTCACTCTGATCGGGGCGAATGCCCGATGGCACCGATGATAACACGATGGCCTTACGAAGGGCACAATTGACACACGAATTCAACACGAAAATGAACCTTCGTAAGGTCCTTCGGCAATTTTTTGGCATGCCAAAGATTTTGCCACCGCTCACGAAGTTGCTGCCGGAGCCTGAGAAACTCCACCGGCGGTCATACGATGGCTTAAGATGCCCTCACGAATGGCCCGATGTTGCTACGATCACAGCCGAATTTGAACATTTCCTTTATCGTGTGTCCATCGGGTTGTTTTATTGCACAACAAAATCATGTAAATATATTATGTAAATAACCCAATTTGTGTTCTGTGAAACTAAAAAGGATATAATATATTATTTTGAAGGACAGTTGGCAGGAAGTTGTTGTTGTTATGGAAACAACATTACGGAGAAAACGTAATATTTTCTACATATAACGACGGATAAAGTAAAGAACAAAGTCTGAAGATATCAGTACAGTATCATAGTACTGTAACACAATTGTTTTTGGTACTTTCATTGCAGTTGTATGTCTTAAATGTAATGTAAATGTTGCCTTCGTGTGTGGTTCGGGGCCATCATCGTGCGAAATTCACAATTCCATATTCGTGTGCCCATCGGGTGTCAATTTCGGGACAGTGTGACAGGGCCTTTAATGGAGTATTTTACATTTTGGAAATAAGCTTATTTAATTGATTGTTAAGAGATAAAGATAGACCTCTCTGATATTTCCATCCTAGCAGCAACAGGGAAGTGAACCCATAAACTTTCTAAACCACATGCAACACAAATGTCCCATCTTGCAACGTTAAAGAAAGCAAAAATAAAATGTGTGTACAGTATGTGCAGTTGATTCGGATCCACTACATACATTTATTGTTTTTTCCTTGGGCCATGCTGTCAGGATCTCGACACAAACTAATAAACCCAAATGCACGACCCAGAGAAAAAGTCTTGAATGTAAAGAACATTTAATTTTAATTTCACAGATCAGGTAATCCCTCTTAGTAGGTACTGGAAATAACAAAAGGCGCTCACCAGGAGGAAAAAACTAGCCTAACAAAAAGAGGACTTAAGAAAAACTTAAGCCTACAAAATTAACAAAAGAAACAAAACCTGATATGAATTAAAGCGATCCTTTCTGAGCTGAGGCTTGGTACGACCATTCGGAGAAACAAACAAGACGAACTGACACAGGACAGGGGAGAGACAGGACTATTTAAACACGAGGTGAGTGGGAAAAGGTGGAAACAATCAGGGGCGGGGCAGACACTGATGATGGTGTGAAAAACACACAAGGGGAGGAAGAAACAGGGCCTGACATGAAAGACAAGAGGTAAATACAAAATAAAACAGGAAATGCATAAAATACATAAACATAACTAACACATTTGACGAGACACAACACATACTACACTCTTCTACAAAGTTTTTTTCATAATCCAGGTAACCCTTTCACATATAAGTATTTTGGAAAATTAATTGATTGCTATTTTTAACATTCCACCAATATTACACATTCATACAGCCCTATTACACTGTTATTACAACCATAGTACACATAATTATACCCCATTACACCCATGTTACACCATTATATACACCTGTATAACACCCGATTATACCCATGATACACCAATGCTATACTGTTATTACACTGTTTTTAGACCCATATTACACCAATATACAGAAACCACTACATCAGAGGTAATAACGGTACCTGACCAATCACAGTGCTGATGGTTAGAATGTAGCTAATACAAAGTATTGAATAATTGCCATTCAGTTCGTATTTTGTTTTTAATTAATTTAGTCCTGTCCTGTTGTATTTTTGAAATATAAAAACAAATGAATAAGATAAGACCAAGAGTCCTCACCTTAACCACTAACAGTATCCTCACCCTCCCTTCTTATTGATGTTAAGATGCGCCATACTTCCTGTATTCTGCTGTCACTTAAGAGTGGGGGGTCCACTGCCCCTCCCTATGCAGGGGCAGCCCTCAGAGGGTGGATGAGACTCGGCTGGTTGGCTGAGCATGTAAATACACATTTTAATTGCAAGGTTTGGCGACTGGCTAATAGAATCCCATTAGAGGGCAAAGCCTATGTGAAACACAACCCACTGCGGCAAAGGTCTAATTAACACATAATACAAAATTGTGACAGCGAAAGATAAGAGGAGACTGGGGAAAATACGGAAAGAACGACAGCCCTTCAAAACAACATGGCTGGGGGAATAATTAGAATTCCAAGGATGCTTCTTTGTCTCGTTACATTTTTTGTTCCTCTTATAATCCTAGCTGTGTGACTGTGTAAATGGCACACATGACAGGCATGAATAGTTATTATTAAATGGCGTACATTAATGTTTGTGCCTCAGATAAATGGCTTCTCACACGTAGAAAGCACTGGTGCAGCTAGCATGGCAGCCCAAGCCCTGGGATTTACAAAGTTGACTCTAAAGTAAAACAATAACAGATCTGTGTGTACACTTCTTACACACAGGATTTGTTTGTGTGCCCAGACTTGCATTCTCTGAATTTATCAGAAAGATGGAAAGACTGCACACCCCTTGGAAGCCAACATAGTTTTGCAATTCAGATGAGCTGTGTTATATCTGACTTTTCCCTTTGGTGCATGCTGTGGTTTGTTAGCATACCCATCATCAATTCAGCAGGCATGCATTACAAGCCAAAAGCATTGATCTTACTTTTCCAATCCTCATTTAAGTGTGTGTTTGTTAGGATGTTAGAAGATTCACAGAAGCTCCAATAATTTTTAAATCATGTAATAACGAACATATATGGCTAACATAGAATTAATGGGCCTGAGAAAGCGAATCTCATGCATAAGTGATCGCATGGTTCATGTGTGGTGTGTGTTTGTTTTTATAGCGGGAGGATGCTGACTCGGTATTTCCTCCATGTAAATGCAACATGATAAATGGGCTCACTATTAAAATTAGACAAGGCAAAGAAAGAGCCTCAACAGCAAAAGGAGAAAAACAAACCATGTCACATCCCATGATTTCTTCAAATTCACTTACAGAATTCACCTGGTTTTCTTGACAAGGAACAATTTCCACTCTTGCCTTACAATAAACATGTTGTTTTTAACCCTAATTCATTTTTAAATCGACCTCCTGATGTTACAGGCATAGACTGACATTTCTGTCATCATGATAGTCATGGTTATGGCCAATCTATAGTTTAGTTAGTCAACAAATCCTACATTGAATAACAACAAATAAACAATAAATGTATCCTACAGCCTGTGTATCCAAAGCCTCACACATTTAATCATATGTGCACCAAAAAAACAAATGATATCATACTGTCATCATTTCCTGCAAGCACACACAATATGCTGCTGGTAATAGTCCCAGACTAAAGCAGTATCATTCCTGTTTGACCCAGTTGTTTTAGGAAATGATAAAGCGTTTTTAAATAAAAAAGAAAGCATGACCCAAAAGTACCTCGGACTGGCTGGGAATTTTATTGAGATTTATGGTGAGTTAATGATTTGACAATAACATGTTTGACATATCATTAGATCTGCTGGTCTCTCTTCACTCTTTTGTTTGTTCCTTCTCTCAGCATGTGTCAGCCTGTCTCAAAACTCCCCTGAACACAGCCACATGGTCCTCGCGCAGCTAATGAATCATCGTTATGGATAACCTTGATGTATCATTTTATGGAATCATATTCACATGATTTTATGAATCATTCATGCGAATCATATCACCATATTACCATGCTGTTCAGAGCTTTTGAAAGTGCTGCATAAATCAAGTTTAATTATTGAATCAGTTAATTTATTATTGCATGTTATTATCTACAGCTGTTCCGAGAGCTGACATTTAAATGTATTGGATTTAGCAGTGATTCACACATAAGGTGATAACGAAGCATGAGGACGAGAACACTTCACAAACAAGCCGGACCCCTGCAGCTAGCTTTAGAAAACGGTATCTCACCTACATCATAAGAGAAACACCGGGAGGCTGAACTTAATATTCCACCGTTATAATAACAGCCAAGGATCAAACTAACAATAGCATCATCTTTTAAAGCATGGATATGAATAATTCTGGCCCTTAATGCGAGGTAGACAAATTCCTGCAGAATGCTAATCACCCTCATACGTCATGATGTCACGGCCAAGGTGACCACAGGAGATATTAATGCTCTGTGGAAGAGTTATGAAATCCCACACAGATCTTATTGTTGAGTCTGACTCCATCATCAACATGTAGGTTAATCAACATACAGTTTTTCCTCAGAGGCTGCACAGTGGGATAATTAAATACAACGCACATATATCACAGCTTACATTAGTGTATAATGGTTAAAGACGCAGACTTCATTATGTGGGCTGTGGAGAGAAAACGGAATATATTTATGTCCATGTCAGATATGTTCATGCGGGTGTACCTATACGAATATGTTGCAAAGTTCATGCTGATGCAAAGTTGACATTTTGGCCTGATGATGACACTGCAAGGAAAAAATAAAAGATCATGTGTCTGAAATTAAAAAAATTCTCGTGGCCATCCTCCCATTGGATTCTCTGTGTATAAGAGGAGATGCTAGAGATAGTTCAGAGGTTCTCCAAAAACAATGGGAATCATCATTTGGGAATCTATTAATGGACAGGATAGTATAGGAATTGATAGGGATGTATATTGAAATGTCACAAGGTCTGGGGACCATGAATCTATATGTTATATTTGATCAAGATAGCTTTCTCTGGGTCATATCAACATGGTTATCTGCAGGACTTCATGAGTGTTTACCTGTGTAAGCTGCTCCAGCCTCTGTTTGGCCCCCTTCAGGACAGGATCTGTATTACGGACGGACATCTCTGGGTTCTCCTTCTGGGCTTTTAAACTGCTGCCAACAACACGACCTGCATAACTACATAAAGACAAAACAAGAGAGAATTAAAGTTCTAAATGTCCTAGTTCTGAGTTCTTATCCTGCCCTAGTTTTCTCAGAGGCACTGAACTAGCATGCTCAATCAGGGCGTAGTGATTCACTTCATGTGCAGAGACACACGCACACCACAGTGTAGAATAAGTTATCTCCTGGCAAATGGGACAAAGAAGCAGAGGAGTCACTTGAGACATTCAGCTATGGTGACATGAGTTCATCTTGTCCTGATCTTAATCTTTACCAGCTTGTTGAAGTCATAAAGCTTTATTAGGAACATGTTTTAAAGTTATACACTTGACTCCATTAATAAAGTAACTCTTCCAATTAGAAACAACAACAAAACACTATAGTTGACAGCTCATATTTCTGGATTTCTACAGAGAGTTCAATTTCAAAAGGCAGCATTTTTATGGAGTTATGTGGTATTTTGTAATTTAATCTTAGTGATGAATGAATGATACACGTTTACATGATTTGTGTTACTGGACTATCAGAACAGGTGACACAGTCTATGTCAAAGGAGCCAATGTTCTTCCTCACTACATGATGTGGGACTAATAAAGGTATTCTGATTCTGATGCTTTACCAGGTATAAAATACCTTTTATTCTTAAGGATATTGGCTGTTTAAAAAATGTTTTGTCTGTTGCCATCTGTGAATGTGTTGAGCTTTCCAATGGGTCTCTCTTGCTTATTTCATCAAATCTAGCTTCTTTCGTGCATACTGTATTCTGTAACTTTAAACTACACTTTTACTGAATTCAAATGAGAAATTGGGTAGTGTAGCCTATATCTGGCAAATTAGCATCCACACTGAGTTTGATCCTTGATCATCTCAAATGTGGATTTTTTTAATGTAGTGGGTTTAAAGCAAATATCACGTCATGGTGTCAGTGGGTGGGGTTGCAGTGGGTGGATCAAAAGAAGGATGAAGTGAGAGAAAAAGCAAAAAGGAGAAGAAACAACAGTTTGTGAGTCATACTTTTCCAAGTCTCCAAGTTCCAAACCAGCTTTCCTAGCTAATACAATCAGCAAGTCACTAACCGCTGAGTACATACCCTTGAAAACACAAACACACTCTGGCTATGGCAACAAGGGGAATGGGTTGTGGGAACCAGAGAGCAGATTCATGGTGGATGTCAGCCTGAATCTTAAGAAATGACTTGAGTAATGCCAAAATATGGTGTAGTGGTGAAAACCCCTGCCTCTGGAGCCAGGCTAACCCCGCTGGTCTGGAGATCTTACCAAACACTTTAGTCTGATGCAAGTCTCTAGTTAAGATCCTCAAATCATTTTATTACCATGCATTTTGAGTCTTAATGCATACATTCTCCGTGAAATAAGGGTCACACTGTGGCTTAAGTCTTATTCAAGTTGAAGTGCTAATGTCCTGAGGTCTGACTCACAAAGCGAGATCAGCTTAGTTTTTTTTTTAGACATTAGAAATCCATTATAACTGGTCTCACAGTAGTGCTTATGAGCTGTGTCTGTGAGATACGTTTTGGATCCAGCTTTGAGAAAGTTCACAATGAATATGCGGCCAATTGCATACAACATCAACAGATCAAAAGCTGCAGTTTAATTTAACGGAGGCTGAGAGTACATATTCTCATGGGGAAATTAGGTCATTAAAGAGGCAGAAATAAAATAATGGAGTGGGGAAAAACAATAAAGCGCACAACTATAGGCGGAACTAAATAAAATAAATTATACTGCTGACTTTATTCAGTAGCGGGTTTGGTATAAACAATAATTACTACCAGTTATGCTCTTGTGTTTCTTATGATTATATCCCTTATTACAGCTCTGGTGTTATTGCTGCTGGATGCAGTGGAGATTACTGGAGGACAACTGCACTGTAACTGTAACATAATGGCTACAGGAAAATATCAATTGATGACCTCAATGTAATTGTAACACATAAGAAGTAGTAGCTATTTGTTTGTGTGCAAATACTTACACAGTTTAAGGATGGATTTATGGTTGACAAATGGGGTTAACAGATGTATCTGCACATTTTTTATGTATAGTTCCATGTCAGATGCAACAACATTGTTTTATAAAGCATGAGCGATAGACATACAGTAATAGTGGGTTGGCCGCTTATACAATTACTCAAAGATCTCAACATGCACTAGTCTAGATGTAGTTCACCTCCAAATTCCCAAATAACCGATTTCATGAAACAGACTACATTTCAAGAATCTCTTTAGTTTTGATACATAAACTAAAAGGTACATTTCAAACACAATCACCATGGAAACTGTTAGCATTGCTTACACAAATGCACAAGTAAACAGAAAAAGCTCACCTGCATCCCTTCTAATCTCTGTAAAGAATAAATTATGTTTTCCACTGTAGGTTTGGTATGAGTAAGCAAGGTTAATACAAACAGGATATGATGCAATGAGTACCAATATGGCCATGTAATGACAACAGGAAATTGGACTACATGTGAATGCATTAACACATGGGAAAAGGTCAGCACCAGCTAACTGATTTATACAATTCATGGTAAGAGATAGATCACAATATGAGAAAAATAGAAGGAGGAATGATGGAAAACGGGATGATTAGGGGGAAGGATTAAAAGAATACGCTAAATTAAAAAAACATATTCTGTGACCCAGGGGGAAATCCCCTAAATGTTTCAAAGTCCAGGAAATATTTTTCAACACCACACATTTAATAAATCGGCTACACCTAAATTAGTTTTGCCATATTCATGGTTTCCTTACATTAATTCAGCTAGATGTGTGTGTCTCAATTAGAAACAGAGCAAAGAGTGACAGGCAATTGATTTGACCTTTATTTATCCAAGGTTGGCTCAATGTACTTTATTTTTCTATACGACAACACCCTGTTTGCAGTCGGACTGACAGAAAACCAACTGATATTAATCAAAAGACAAGAAGAAAATAAAATAAATTACATTATTAGTCAGCCATCATTGTGTATTGGCTTTAAGGCTGCATAGATGTATAGAGTGCTTGGCTTTCAAATTAGCTTTTTTTTAGATTTCTTCATGAATAACCAGCTCTAGAGCAGTTATTCTTTTCAGAGCATTAAAAGATACATACAGGATAGCTTTTCTCCAACGAGACATTTGTAGATAAGTAACCACCAAGGGTTATTGTGCTTCTCAGTGAATAAAGACCAACCGACCTAATCATGAAAAATGCAGTTGTGGGTATTGTAATTATCTACACAGTAATGAATCCAAGAGCTTAATGTGGAGTGTGTAATGAGGACCTAAACGTAGAGGAGGGAGCATGTAGATTACATCCCCTTAATCAGGAACTGAGGGTAAAAAACTCAATGATGGCTTAAATCAAGGAAAAATCATTCTGAAATTAAAGATGCGCTTTTGTGACAGCAATGGACACAACAATTAGTCACAGCAAAGATGTGCACATTACTATAGTATATCTCTAGAAATTGAGTATGGTATAAATGTTGTTGTATTATCATTAAGTACCTTTATGGTTTATTAAAACCTGTTAAGCCCCGAGCCTGTTTTCCAGGTCTCAGGCTCGAAAATGACATTCCCAGAACAAATGACTATATATTCACTTCTAAAAGAGGTAAATTAATAATCTTTTATCTCAAAGCAATGATAAACCTGTGAGTTGGATGTAGAAGAGTCAGAATCAATATAGATGTTTTTATTTTAAAGTAAATTCAGATTGAACATAGTAAAAAAAATTAAATTATAGTGTCCGTCCAAAAAGAAAAAACATTACTTATAGTGAAAACCACCCTTGAATGATGGGATCGGAGACTAAAAGCTTTAGGAATCCAAACTATAACATATAATAAGTACCCTGTATCAAGATTAATGCAAAACAAAGTAGAGATTCAGCATAAAAAAACACTTCTAGGGTCATTTGGGTGGATTTGACCTATCTCTGGCTCTCCTTGGTCGATTTTGATGATTGACATCTCTTTTTAACCGTTATAGCCAATAGAATCAAGGGGAAGTTCCACATACACACGTTACCAAATAATGAGTGAGAGTGATGCGTAGCCAGAATACCCAAAACCGAAAGCTGCGATACACTCTGGTAGCTATCATAGCAGCTAATATGAAAACTCAGTTTTTGACATAAAAATGGAATTATGGATTATCAGTATTTTATTTTCAAAGTGACAGACTCATGCCCCTTTCACACCAGCGCTTTTTCAGCTCCGGCTCGGAGCTGAAGCCTGAAAAACGCCGGTTTTTCCTGTTCACACCGCAGCGGCGCCGGCTCTTAGCTCCGGAATCCGGTTCACTTCCAGCTCCAAAAAATTGTCGGTCTAGAGCAGGGGTGCCCAACCTTTTTTGAACCGAGAGCTACTTTTAAAGTTTCCAGTCTGCCGAGATCTACCAGTCCAAATAGAGAGGCGTAGCCATTACTGACAGCCTACAACCAGGTAAATACACACTTCTACTTGTATAAAACTGACCTTTGTACGATGAATACTTCATAAAACACTGCAGATCCTTTATCTTACCTCTTTCTAATCTACACACATACAAGTATTGAACTGAAGTTACACAACAGTGTTGTTATAAGTGGGTAATGTATTCAAGAAACATTGAACAGTGCTGCCACATATGACACAGGAAAAAAAGAAAATACTCTGAACCCTTTCTTTGCCATTATATAAAGATAGTGTTGCTACAAAAGTATAAATGAGGCTTACTAATAAGACAACTCAGATCTGAAGCTACACAGGAATCTGCTGCAACAGTGCAATACAAAAGACAACATTAATAGAATCAAACCCTTTTTTGTTGCATTTTAGTAGATTATAAAAATAAATGCCTTTAAAATAGGATGCAAGCAACACTAGTTTCTTAACCTGAATTGATAATAGACTATAATCAATTTAAGTTTGCATTCTTATACCATTTTGTACAATAATTATAATGAATAAGTTCAAACAAACTCAAACTTACAGCTGATTAATAACGATATCTAACTTGAGTTTTTATCATATCAAAAACCTGTTGAAATGCTTCTGTTATTTTTATTACGCATCGGCAGCCTCCAGGAATGCTTCTTTCACAACTTCGCCGTCTTTGAAAGACTTCATGTGTTTCGCAAGAACGTGACTGACACGATAAGATTCTATGGTAGCAGCCTTGCTCTTGTTGTTGGGCCTGGTGAAAATGGACTGCTGTGCATTTAGCTGTCCTTTCAGGCCCCTCACCTTTTGGAGCGTAGGGCAGAATCAGGAGGGAATTCCGTCTCGTAGCGTTTGTGCACTGTTTTGAAATGCCGCTCCTAAATGACCCTTCTTCGATAAAGCCACGCTCGCATTGCAGATGAGACAGATGCACTTTGAATTGGAATAGATACAAAAATAATCATCCTCCCACTCGGAGTTAAAATTATATATGTTTTGCTTCTGCCATAATTGCGGTCTTGTGTGTGTGCGGACTGTCACTCCTGTTAACACGGACAACGTTAGCGAACTAGTGCACTGCCCACTGCTCACCAGCCACGCCCCGACACATGGGGTCACGCCGGCCAATCACAAAGCTTTGATGCGTTCAAGTGCATTATTCTGGCACAGGAAGATTATGTTGCAGGACATTAACGATAAAACAGAATATTGTTGTTCTATTTTTAGACACATCTCGCGATCGACTGGGAATCTCCCCGCGATCGAGCGGTCGATCGCGATCGACTGGTTGGGCACCCCTGGTCTAGAGCAAGCGGCAAACTGTGGGGTAGAGCCGGGAAGCCAATACGGAAGTGCCACATACTGCAGTTCATATATTGGCCGATAGGCGATGGCTGCAGAAAGGAGCAATTTCCATAGACCCCCATGTTAAAATGCCCAACTTTACAGCAGAAAAAAAACATGTTTCTACCTCTGGCTCCATATATTTTATTATCGATATAGTTAGATTCCACCTTCATGATTATGGATCTGTGAGTGAATTGTTTTCTAACGCGACCCTTTTATTTATATTAGGTCTTAAAGTTTGTGCATAAATTAGGGCGTGGTCACATTGAGTGACGGCTCTGTCAAGTGCCTGCCGCTGTTAGCTTCTTGTCTCTCTGCTAGCTGCTCCGTGAAGCTAGATACAGGGACTCTGCCTGCTCAGCTCATCCAGGAAACACAACTTGTAGCCGGCCGTGGTTGTTTGTTCTTCATGCTTATATATCGGACTATTGTGACTCGCTCTGCGGTTAAAACAGACGGTGCATGAATGCGGTTTTGCGGTAAGTGAAATTCTAGTGCTTTATTTATGTGTTAATGATTTTAATCAGCTACGTAATGAATGGTAAGGCTTGGGTTAGCATGTAAGCTAGTGGTAGCTACATCGGTGCTAACGATTGTAATCGTAGCCTCCAAGTTAAAATCATAGACTGTATATATAAAGATTACAACGAAATAGACAAGTGTTAAGTGGGATAATACTGTTGAACAAACGGCTTCTGTTTGAGGTTGATAAAATAAGGTTACATCCTTGTAACTTAGAGATATTTTATTATGTAGGTAGAACTGTATGCATCTAAGGTTAATTTAAATTGGCTATGCTCAAGTATGTAGACAAGCTAATGTCGAAGTAGTGTATGTGAAATCAACCTCACAATAAGATGTGTGTATATTACAATTATTAATGTCATATTTCAAGATGATTACTTAGATATTACAATATGGTTGGTTGAGCTGGAGTTCATTATTGAGCTTACACGGTAACGTCACAGTCATCTGAAGAACGAACCCAAACCTTGTTGTTTTTATTAATTGTATTACCAAATGGGTATCAAATAAACAGTAAGCATTGGTAACACAACTTCCAAAGTTACAGTAAAATAAAAAGGCCCCTGACTCGGACAATACGCAATCCAACATGTTCAACAGAAGAGAATCGGTTATATTGTTTGTACACATGGTACTTTACATATATATATATATATATATATATATATATATATATATATATATATATATATATATATATATCTGTTTGTTTAAGGTGTCCAGGTGATGCAGACAGGCTGGACCAGAGAGTGAGAGACAGAACTGGACTCCTCACAGCAGTGAACTTCAGCACAGGTACAAATACTCTTTTTTTCATACTGTACAAAGAATCAAGAAAGATATTGGTTTAAATGAATGAAGTATTGACTTGAATACACTGATATACATTCCATTAAACAATACTAAATACTAGATCACCTACACATCAGTTAAGTTGAGGGTTTTTTCCATGCAAAAAGTTACATTTAGATGATAACAAGCAATATGACTTTGTCAGCTTTCTAATTTAATGTATTGAAGGCAAAGATATTTAACACATAGTGAGAACTGCTACTATTTATCTCTCAATATTGTCTGTAAAAAACGTGGTAAAAGTTATTCTTTCAGTGAGACAACAGAGCAAGCTTCTACAGTTGCACTACGTTTTGATAACAGTTAAATATTATTTTGATAATAACATATATTTCAATGTTGATGAACTTCATACTGTTCATTCATAATCTGATTGTCTTTGTAGCTCATTGTTGAAATAAAAAAAAACATTACAATTACAAAATAATTATATCTACAGCCCCTAAACACACAAACACACCGCTTTCATAAATAACACACTTGTTCTGCAATAATATGTTTTATGTTTCCTGTCATTTTTGTTAGGAAAGGACATGCCTGAAAGACAGGACATTTTCTCCTTCTCTGAGGGTCAAGAAGAACATCCAAGAGGAACATTAAAAGCTTGATGTTATGAGATTTTAAGACCAGTACAGGACATTCACTAAGAAACTACTTTTATTGTAAAAACAGTCAGCTGATCGAATGCAGCTATTTCCACATCTACACTCCATCAGCTGATTATTTCTATTTGCCTCACTTTATGAGCTTCACAACATGTACCTTGTTTTGCAATGTCACAAATAAATGGGGCCAATCTTCAGTCAGATGTGAATGTGTAATCTAACATTTTCAGTAAGAATAATGGACAAAAGGAGTGCAAATACAATTTATTGAAATGTGAACCAAAAGTTAATAAAATGTTTTAAATAAAAAGCACATATGGACAGAAGGTGTAAACCTATTAAATGTATAAGTAAACACATTTAGTCAAATAAAGTGACAGACTAGGCCTGTGCAGTTGGTATCAGCTTTGCCCAGCATGGGCTCCTCCATCAGGCCTGGTCCTCCTCGCAGAGGAAAGACCCTCAGTCCTCTCCAAACCAACAGACAGGACGTCCATCACACAGAGGTTTCTCCCTGAAGTCTCTGCAGCTCTCTGGACACCACGCTGTCTCAATCCGTCCACGCTGAATATGAGATTGGGAAAATGAAAATAATAAATGCTTTAGACAATAAGAAACATAAAGTTGACTGTTGAGTTGCTCAGTTTTTTTAGATTGTCAATACTATTACTGTATAACTAATATCTCAGGTTAAGAGGCACATTCAAATAAAGATTAGTCTTTAAATACATTTTGTCTTTTGAATTGTTTGTCTAAAGTCAAGGATCTATAACTGGTACTTAGTTTTAATGATACAGTCTGGTTATTATGCTGTTTGGAGGAGGCCTCACAGGTAAGAGCACTAACTAGCTACCATCACATGTACCTTAGCTTGACTTAAATGTATTAAACGTATAGTTAAGTGATATCAAAATATAAATAACTAATGTCATGCAAACATATTAATATTTGCTTGATTCCAGTGTTGAATTTAGCACAATTGCATACAAACGTTAAGGGGTTTTAAGATTCTGAAGTATTATGCTAAAAGCTCAATAACTTAGATTATTATTTATAGTTTTGCTGAATAGTTTCATGTCCGCTTACCTTAGAAACGTAAAATGCGACGGCAGCGTGCAGATGGGGAGCATGTTAGCTTAGCTTGGTAGCTTCAGCTAGCTCTGGGACTTCCAGCTCGGTGGCAGCAGGTCCCGCCTCGGCTCCGCCTCTTTGCCCTTATTTGGAGCAGGCTGGAGAAGGCGGGAGTTGAACTCTGGCGTCACTGTCGAGCCGTTAGTGGCCGACTCCGCCTACTAAGGGCTTCACGGCAACTGCAGAATCCTATGGGTGACGTCACGGTCCCTACGTCCATTTATATATACAGTCTATGGTCTAGACTAGAGGCAAGAGCTTCAGAGCTAAGAGGTGGCGTCGCTTACGTCGAGGCGTGCAGGAAACTAAACCCACCTCCCCTGAACATGGGTCGACGCCTGCCTACAAGCAGTAGTGCTTATAAACACACTTTATAAAGTCAGGCAACACTAACCAGGCTTCGTGTGATTCTGTTTATTTGTACCTTACTTTGACCATCCGTTCACTGTTATTGATCATTGTGGAGAGAGGCAGACGTTTTGTTTTGTATTGTAGCAGCTATCGGATGGAATCAATACATGGGCTGCCAGGTTGTCGTGTCCGACTATCACAAGTAGAATCATAATAAAAATACGCCGGTAAAATGTGCGTGTAGAAAACGGTTTATGCCACAATAGGATAGCAATAGCAAGTAGTCAGTTTAGCTTCGGTTGCTATGCTAATATCACCCATTTTATACCAGAGAAACTTTCATAACAGCGTTGTGATGCCAAACAGCGTAAATTCAGACTGACACACATTCAGGGGAACTGGGGATATGTATCAGCTGCTTGTGCAACCCAGTCTCACGGCATTTCGTGTTCACCAACACGAATTTTAATCTATTGATTCGTGTTCACCAACACGATTTGCCCCTTTTTTTCGTGTTGCACAGCACGATTTTAAAAGCAATGTATTTCTACTGCCTGCAGCACGTCTTTTTCTCCGGTCAGGTCGAGGAAGACCGGAAGCTGTGTGGTTCATAAAAACATGTTCTTACTCAATATCAAGCCACAGTTATTGCTTTTATTTGAAATCGTATAATTTCGGACTTTTGTTGCCGTCTGTGAGGAAAATAAATGGGGCTCAGAGCCTCAGGATACTGAAATCTGTATTTTTTAAATCTTTTTTTCCTTCTAATTTGTTATTCTTTTCAAAATAACACACTGTTATTTACTCACCAATAACACACAATTATCCTTGCTTTTATTTATTGGTTTAATTCCATAATCTCGGGCTTTTTTGGCGTCCGTCAGGAACTGAATTTCAAAATAAAAATAACTAATTGTGGGAAAAACGAAAACGTTCAGTAAAGACGTCCCATAGAACATTTTGCGAAACACAATAGCCAGCATGTGTAGTTCTGGGGGGGGCGTTCGATTCCAGTTTTGGATAGTCTGGCGTGGTTTCGTTCCATTTCCCACAGCTGTTTGACGCTCTGCGTAACCTTACGGGGACTGTAGTCCTAAACGATAGCTGGGGATTATGGGTAGTGTAGTGTCTTCGGCCATCCTAAACTCAGAAATGTTGACAATCGCAATGATGCTCGAAATGTCCCTTATAGCCAGGCCTACGTCTGTTTCCGGTTATTTTTATTTTGAAATTCAGTTCCTCACGGACGCCAAAAAAGCCCGAGATTATGGAATTAAACCAATAAATAAAAGCAAGGATAATTGTGTGTTATTGTGCTTTACCGCACCGTTGTGACGAAAAGGGAGCTGAGCCAGAAGGCAAAGCTCTCTGTCTACCGGGCCATTTTCGTTCCTACCCTCACCTATATGGTCATGAAGGATGGGTCATGACCGAAAGAACGAGATCGCGGATACAAGCGGCCGAGATGGGTTTTCTCCGCAGGGTGGCTGGTGTCTCCCTTAGGGATAAGGTGAGAAGTTCGGTCATCAGGGAGGGACTCGGAGTTGAGCCGCTCCTCCTTCGCGTCGAAAGGAGCCAGTTGAGGTGGTTCGGGCACCTAGTTAGGATGCCACCTGGGCGCCTCCCTAGGGAGGTGTTCCAGGCACGTCCAGCTGGGAAGAGACCAAGGGGTAGACCTAGGACCAGGTGGAGGGATTATATCTCTTCGCTGGCCTGGGAGCGCCTTGGGATCCCCCAATCAGAGCTGGTTGATGTCGCCAGGGAAAATAAAGTTTGGGGCTCTCTGCTGGAACTGCTACCCCCGCGACCCGACCACGGATAAGCGGGAGAAGATGGATGGATGGATGGTGAGTAAATAACAGTGTGTTATTTTGAAAAGAATATCGAATTAGAAGGAAAAAAATATTTAAAAATACAGATTTCAGAATCCTGAGGCTCTGAGCTCCATTTATTTTCCTCACAGACGGCAACAAAAGTCCGAAATTATACGATTTCAAATAAAAGCAATAACTGTGGCTTGATATTGAGTAAGAACATGTTTTTATGAACCACACAGTTTCCGGTCTTCCTCGACCCGACCGGAGAAAAAGACGTGCTGCAGGCAGTAGAAATACATTGCTTTTAAAATCGTGCTGTGCAACACGAAAAAAGGGGCAAATCGTGTTGGTGAACACGAATCAATAGATTAAAAATCGTGTTGGTGAACATGAAATGCCGTGAGACTGGGTTGGCTTGTGTGAGTTGGAGAGTGAATACTTTAGAGCGGCCGCTGCAGTGTGAGCTAACCGGGAGCTAACGGGAGAATAAACTCCCGTGGAAGAGCAGCCAACACTGCAGCGGTCAGTAAATGCCGCAGAAACACATTAATAAACAATGAACCACGGCACTCTGGAGAAAAGCATAAGGTTGGAGAAGTCGTTATTTAATTTAATCTGGCTTCGTGTGATTAAAAGCAACACGATCATCGACCCGACGCAGTTATTGTTGTTGTTGTGAACGCCGTCAGGGGAGCAAATCAGCGATGTAAACGGTGACGTCATAACGCAGCAGCGGCATCACCCAGTCGGGCTCTGGGCGGTGTGAACAGAGCGGGAGCAGAAAAGGGAAACCGGAGCTGAACCAGAAAAGCTCCCGCTCGGAGCTAGAAAGGGAAAAGCGCTGGTGTGAAAGCCGCAACATTGGATTAACCTATGGATTAACCTTCAGCCGTGTTTTTCTCGTTTTAATGCCATTAAACACAACTTTTGATCCGAATAACAGCAAAAGGTAAGACATATTGCCGTGTTGGCTACCTAAAGCTCCGTGTTGGAACTTGTGACGTCTGTATTTGCTTCCCATTTCGCGAGCTCAGTGATGATACTAATACCGCTAGAATCTGTGGAATTTCAGCTTGCTAGCAAAGCTTGTTTGCAGATCCGATAAGTAATAAAGTATTTATACCTAGAGTTCTATGCTAAGTGCGGTAGCATTTTTTCGCACAGGGTTCATTTTGACGCTTCTTGTGAGACTTGTGTTTTGTTTCGGTAAAAATGGTTCGTATCGTCAGTTAGCTGAGTTTCTTCCCGTTAAATTAGTACAACACATTCATAGTTTATTAAATGTTAAGAAGCCGAGACACAGTTTCGTGAAAAAAATGTTAAAATATTGAAGTTAATTAAGAAGTATTTGTAATTTCTATGCTGAACAGAATCAGCAACACAGTATATTTGTGTATCATCTGCATAAAGATGTATTTTACCATCAAGCATGAAATAAATGCCTTTCACATAAATGGTCATTTTAGCATGGCTTAATCCACAGTATTGAGACACAGTAAAGGCTGTCGCTGATATAATGACGTCAATGTGTGACAAGCTCTAAAATAAATTACAGCCATCTTTACTGACTCCTAAAACAGGAAATCTTATGTAATCTTTCATCTTTTATAATTAAAATGAAAAATATTCACATCGTCTCAATCATTTATAACTAAAATACTATGTAATGTAGGGATGATCATCTCTAAACGTAGAGTAATGTGGAGTTATATCTCTCACAGGCTCTGCCCTCTACTGGACTCTATGGGTACTACCTTATCATGCAAGCATTCACCTACTGAGATTTCTATGGACGTAGCCGGCCCCGGGGCGGGCCTACCTGAATGCGTGCGCATCTCACTTCCGTATTAAAGGAGGCCTCGCCTCCTGACCACCATCCTTTACTCTTCAGCGAGCGGAGGTGATAGCATAGCACTGAGTCCGAGACGTATTTTTTGAGAGAAAGAGAAAGAAAGATAGCGGGCGCCGACCCCCACCACCTCTGCTTCGAGTGTTTGGGGGACCAGGATATGGCCGAGGTGGTGCCATTTTCACGTTCGCCATTTCCTTCAAGCTCCCTGGATGATGATCATGGCTGCGGGTGTGTGGGCTACTCGCTCATTGCTAGAGATGCCCCCGCCTCACCAGGTCAGAGTGATTATTGGATTTGGGCCGCAAGGCCGAATAAGTAGCTTGGTCCACGAGCCTTGCCCCAGGCCCGGTTCCCCCGGGGACCGGTGCTCGGTGGCTTCACATGATATAGGGTCGACCCTAATTCATCACAGGCCGCCGCCGCTGCCTGCCTTGTGATGTCCCTGGGATATCACGTCGCATGGCATTTCTTTCTCCAAAGAGGACTGTGTTGATCTCCTGGGAGCCCCCGTCTTTACGGGAGGGCTCTATGGATCGATATCCCTGCTCACGGGATAAGGAGTAATCGCAGCGTGGCTGATTATTGCCCATCCCCAGCGGAAGAAACACTGTCCTACACTCCCCGCCCCCGCTGTAAACCCCAGTATAGGGAGCCAGCAGGTGGGCGTGTGCACGTGAGTGGAATAAACCGTGTGCTGTCAAAGCACTGTGCGGGTTCAAGAGACGCTATTGCCGGCGTGCTGTTGTCAGAAAACACACCTTGCCTGGTATAATAGCTCTGATTAATGCATTTCACCGTTGAATGGGAAATACAGCGTTAATACGTGGGCGCGCGGCCCTCATGAGAGTGGCCGCGGTACGTTCAGGGACCTCCGCAGGGGAACGGTGGTTTATGTTTGTAAACTCTAGTTCTAGAGTGATGTGTGTGTGTGGGAAAAATGCATTCAGTGAGAACGAGTGCATTTATCCCAGAGTAAGAGTAATCTCTCTCCACAATTCCACTTTTACCCAAAATGTCCGTTTCGAAGAGACGGCATGAGCCGCTTTCACACCGCAGGACTTGCCGTACCACGGCACTGAATCCGCCAGGGGGCTAGTGCCAATCGCATTCACACCGCAGTACTTTCCCTGAGGCAAGATTACGCTGACGTCACTTCGTCTTCTTCTTCTCTGGGTTTACTGGCAGGCCGCAAAACCACTTCACGGCGAGTACAAAAAAAAAACGAGAGAAGAAGAACTACACGGGGGAGGGGGTATAAAGCCCACCTGCTGTATGAGGCGTTTGTTTACTTTCCGACCTCAGACATGATGGAGTTCATAAGGGTAATAAGGGTAATTTACAAATAAAATACCCCATTATAACAATGGACTTTATCTTTTTATATATTTATGGGCCGTCCTCTCCAGGCTTGGCTCCTGAGAGGGACAGGCTGAGACAGGGTGGAATGTCTGATAGCGTTATTCAGTCTATCCAGGCAGCTAGAGCGGGATCCACCACAGCCTGTTACAGGCCAAAGTGGCTGGGATTCCAGCGATGGTGTGAGGAGCGGAAAGAGGAGCCCCTATCTTGTGAGTTGGGCTCCATTTTTTTCCTTCTTACAGTTATTGGTGGACAGAGGACTAGCTCATTCTACTATAAAGGTGTATGCAGCAGCCATCTCGTCCTGTCATGAGGGATTCAACAGCAGGTCAGCCTTTTCTCATCCACTGATGTTGCGGTTTTTACAGGGGGTCAGGAGGCTGCGCCCAGTAGTGCGCGCCTCCACCCCGCAGTGGGACCTGCCGCTGGTGCTCGAGGCTTTGGTCACAGAATCAGTTGAGCCTCTGGAGCTCTCCTCCCTGAAAGCACTGTCGTGGAAGACAGCATTGCTACTTGCCTTAACGTCAGCCAAAAGAGTGTCCGAGTTAACCGCTCTGTCGGTGCACCCGAGCTGTTTACTGATTCGGGGTGACTGGAGCGGCGCGACACTCAGACCGAACCCCTCCTTTGTGCCCAAGAACCTAAGGAGTGCGTTCAGGTCAAGGGTTATTCAGTTGGGGGGATTTAGTCTTCCACCTCATGGTGGGGCCAGGGAAGCTAAATTACACCTCCTCTGCCCGGTGTGGGCGTTAGCATGTTATGTAGAGCGCACAGCTACCCTGAGACGCACTGAACAGCTGTTTGTGTGCTTCGGGGGCGGGGTGACTGGAAAAGCTCTGTCCAAGAAACTCCTGGCAGGCTGGCTTTGCGAAGGCATTGCACACGCCTACGAGCAGGCAGGGAGAGCCTGTCCCACGGGGGTCCGTGCGCACTCCACACGAGCTGTGGCTGCATCAACAGCCTTATTCAACGGTGCGAGTATGGAGGATATATGCACGGCAGCGTCTTGGTCAACGCCAGGCCCCTTCATAAAGTGTTATTTCTTGGATATGTCTGGCTCTTTCTCAACGTCTGTGCTTGCTGGAGCAACACAGGACTGGTGAGGGGGGGGGGGGCTGTTGGTCAGTGGGCATCTGACCCTCTCCCCGGGCGTAAAATGCCCTTACGTTTCTCCGGACCCCTGGAGGGTCGCGGGGGACGTGGGGTGCTCTGGGCCCTTTTTCAGGGCTGGAGGGCTTCCCTCGCCTGCCTGGGGGCAGGAGGGGGAGAGCCCTCCATACTAAAGTCTCTACACACTCGGCACAGGGTCAGTGTTTGAGTGTGGGGACATAGGGGGCACTTGCATTCTCCCCGTGTTCTTTAGGGACTCAGGAGGGAGAGTGCATAGTGAACCCTTACAGGGCTGGGGTTTTTTCCCTGTCTGCCTATAGGTGGATGCAGGGGAGCCCTCAGCACTGTTTTTTTCGAGCACACTTTTTTTCGCGAGGCAAGCGCGTAAGGGTGTGCTCTATCGGCCGCAGCCCAGACTTCTCCACAGTTACAACCGAGGCGGAGGTGAGTGAGGCGCAGTGGCTGCTAAAGCCGGTCAGGAGGGGGACAGTGAGGTGGAACGGTGTGCTGGACGACAGTGCGTGCATACATCGGGGCCTGTGAGAGATATAACGTCGGGTTATACGTATTGTAACCCTTGTTATATTAGCACAGGCGGAGCCCTCTACCTTGGGGCACTGTCTGTCCTATACCGCTCGCTGAAGAGTGGTGTAGGATGGTGGTCAGGAGGCGAGGCCTCCTTTTATACGGAAGTGAGATGCGCACGCATTCAGGTAGGCCCGCCCCGGGGCCGGCTACGTCCATAGAAATCTCAGTAGGTGAATGCTTGCATGATAAGGTAGTACCCATAGAGTCCAGTAGAGGGCTCCGCCTGTGCTAATATAACAAGGGTTACAATACGTAACCCGACGTTATTGACAGGAATGTCTTCAGGTGTTATTGATTAGCAATTCCAGGATGGATGGATGAGGTAGGACAACAATATGTATTAGGGTCACTGCAATCTCCATCGCAAATGCAGAGGGAAAAGTGTACCAATTTCTATGACTTTGACTATGTAAGACATAATTAAAATATACATGATTAATTTGCCATGCTCTGTAATGTTTGGTGCAATGGAAAGAAGAAGAAAGGATTCATGTTGCTTCTCCCCTCAGCTGTCAAACATCAGCATAGCATTGCAAGCTGAAAAGGGAACAGAGAGAGTTGGTTGTGTGAAACTATGTGTTATTTGCAGGAAGAGACATTCTTAAAACACCCTGCCAGCTGCAACTAAACATCTGTTGAAGGCTGAACAGATATCATTCTCGCCTAATGCTCAACAGCCATCAATTTACTGAAGGCTGAAGGCGAAGGCGGGGTAGCTTTATTTGTTTTAACTTGAGTGCCTCTCAGGGTTATTACATTCATTCAAATGAGTTTAAGCAGAATAATGCAATTTTGATTGGAGCCACAGAGATCAGATATTTGGCCTCTTTCATCAATTTGGTCTAATATTTAAAAAGAAACTTGAGTCATTTCTTGTTCAAAAACCTGTAATTAACATGTAGGAATTGCACAAATCTTTAGAATCATTCAGAAATCCCACCTAGATATTTAGGAAGAGAGAAAGATATCAAAAGCATCTGCACGTTTAAGAATTCTCTCACGTCTAATACCTGCTGTCCTACTGAAAGTATTGGGAGCTGTCAGAGGTGAGAATGAGCTGTTGGGCAGATTACAGACTGTCTGGATGCCCTGTCTGTTTGAGGAGGCAATAATGTTGCAGAAAGTGTGCTGCAGACGACACACAGAGTGACATTTAATAAGATCTGGAGAACGACACACATAAATCACCAGCAACGTAATGACAAAGCTGCTCTGCTGTTGCCCTCGGTTACAGCAGGGTTGTTAACAGTAACGTTTAAAGTGACTTTGGCATGCACTGAAACACACACACACACGTCCCAGAGTGAAATGAAATTACCCTGAGATAGTGATCTGATCTGAGCGAGGTGTGTGAATATAAGAGTCACAGCCTCAATTGTACATCTAGATGCATTCCTGTGTCATTTACATACCTCTATCTCACACACACATACACACGTACATGACACCTGAGGCACCTGTACCCCCTGTAAAATACATGAAAGTGATACGCTGTGGTTTGTATAGGAAACATTGGCACTTTGTCTCACTTTCTCTATCCTTCGTATTCCTCTTCAGCCCCTCCGGACATTTCTTTCTGTCTTTTATCAGCAGTGTCCTGACTCTGTGGAACATCAATGGCTGATGTGAAACAGATTTTAATGCATAAATCTGTCACGTGAAATTGGTAAAGTACTGGGTGTGGTTTTTCTTCAGAGATGAAAGCAAAGCTAATAACTTGTTATTTAGGATGGTGATAAGATGCTTCCCTCTTCTGGAGATAACTGCTATTACAGCTCTAACGCATCAATTTAGGAGTACAGTTTAGTCCGTTTAGTTAGCTGGAAACACATACTGTATTTAGAACTTTAAACTGTAACTGTTTTAAATATTACAGCACAGTTATGCAATACCATTCACTCCTATACCTCATCATTCTTCATACGCATGTCAAAGAGTTTCAGAGACATATTAGACACTGCGATAAATATCACACACACTCTGGATTTCATTTTTAATCGCCATTTTTTATGGCCACTGTAAATTATCTACAGATGTGGCTGTGACATTAAGAGGAATAAAGGATGACTTAAGTGACTTAAAATGTCCTTGTATTATATACATGTCTTATATTACGTGGAACAGATGTATTGAGTTTCTAAAAGTTATTTTGAGGGCTTCTAAGTATATTGTCATGGACAAAAAATAGTGAAGATGGCTCTGTGTTAATAATGTGCTTAATTAATGTAGAAGTGCGGTTTGTACTTGTAGTGTTATATTTGGACAAAATGTGAATATATTTGCATCGTGTATATAAGTATGTGATTGTTTCTGTATACAAATTAGTTATCACATAATAAACCATGTACTTTTATTTAAAAGCTCATAGTGTAATATTAAGGGTTCTTTTTCAGTTTTACCTGTGCCATGATCTCAGTTTATGTTCGGCGTAGCTTATATCAGTGTTTACTCGTAGTTCTCTACTTTTTTCAGGTCATTAGGTCAATCACTGGTAGTTGTATTCTGAGATTTTTACATAACATTTCTTAAATGTAAAAGGCATTGTATGTTCTCTCACCTTAAAATGGATTGCGTGTTTGTTTTGGCATTCTGCTGATCCCGTATAAATAACTGTTCCAACTACAGTTTCTATTGTGGTTAGCTTGACTTTGGTGCTCTTTAGGAAACGAGGCCTACTGCTCTGCTGACCCATCTTCACCATCATGCTAGCTCGTATCAGTATAATCATGAAAAGCGCTGATAATCTGCTCTCCTCCCCGTTATCATGCACTCTCAGACTTTCTCATCATTCTGTGTGTTTTGCCGCCTACAGTATCTCTTTGTTCTCACACACAGGGCCGGCCCGTAGCACTGGCGTTATAGATGTTCGCCAAGGGCGCCAGATCTGGGGAGGCGCTGCGCTGGCAGCTCTCGGAGGAAAAAAAAAATGTTTGACAGTTGGTGCTCAACCTAATTTTCGGCCTTGATGTAACAATATTCATAATTAAGTAAATGTAACACCCTTTTCACCCCGGTTACACGTTTCATTTGCCCTGTACGAGGGGCGCTGTAAGTGATGAAAATGGGGGATGTTGCCTGGCTTATCAGGCGCCTGCAACTCACAGCCAAAGTGCGAGTGAGCGTGGGAGCGAGCGAGGGAGAGAGGGAGGGCGCACCGGTACCGGCGCTGTTGTTATTATAATCTGGTGCTAGCTGCGCTAACGGATATAAGGAGAATATGTTTCTACAATAATGTGGAGGGAGAGTCCTCTCCAGTCAGACTGAGAGGCTGATAACTACAGCTCAGTGAGGTAAAGGACTCTGAGTGTTTAGATAGTTCACTTTAGTCTAAGTTATCTCAGTGGGTCTCAAACGGTTTGGTCACAATTTATGTAAACACATATTTCCAAGGCACTCCTTTATAATTATTGGTATAAACAGGTTTTAAATCATTTCAATGTATAGGCTACTATAGGACAGTAAACCAAAAATATCGTTTAAAACTGGAGAGATAAAAAATATGCATAAATAAATCAATGTTAAAGGTGGGGTAGGTAAGTTTCAGAAACCGGCTCGAGTGCACTAAAATTTGAAAGTACACAGCCGAAAAGAATCCGCCCCTTCCTTCAGACTTCCTTACAGAGCACCTCCTCCAACACACATGAATGTGTGTTGGAGAGCGCCAGCTAAAATCTCGCCTAGGGCAGCAAATTGTCTAGAGCCGGCCCTGCTCACACACACTCACACCAACTTCGACATTTGTAAGTGAAGTGGGTCAGAGGGTGGAGGAGATGAATGGAGCTCTGAATAGAAGGAGGGAGAGATGAATGGGCGGCTGAATTAATGAACGGACAGATGGATGGATAGATGTCAGAGAGAAGAAGATGTAAAGAGGTCAGAGAGGCAAAGACTGGACAAACTCCAACACGACCAAGTGTAACTATCTCTTCCCTTCCAAGAGATAAAACTCTAAAACACATTTCCCAGATAGAGGCGGTCTGAGGATTTCCAAATATGTCACTCTCAGTCTTGTTCAGAACCCTCACCTTACTGACCTGCAGAAAGTTTCAAAGTAAATTGTGGAAAGCTAAGAATCAACTTCATACCACTGAAGCTTTATCTAGCACTCAGACTTCAGGGCCTTTCAGAAACCATGAGGATGATAAATTGACTTCTGCCTGATCTGGCACATCAAGCCACTTGTTGTGTAAGCTATACTACAGCATCTCTTTTAATGCCAAAACATCCCTTGTATAATAAATGTTTTCATTTGACAATAAAAGGTAATTCACAATGTAGTCCACAATTACACATCCATTCTCGATGGTATCGCTGTAAGAACCTGGGTCCTGGCTTCATATGATTCAAAGCTTGTGAATGCTGATTGAATGTCACTTTAACTGGAGTACAGCACAACCCTTGGTAGTGTTTTTAGTAAGACGTGTGCTTTCCTGCTATGACAAGTCAAAGACATTCTCATAAAAAGGCTGCTGTAAGACTATTAGCTAAACTGCACACTTTTCTATGTGGGTTTATTGTTGTAATCACAATCAGTGATACCTCCCGATGCCAATTGAAACATATTATACTGTTATTTTAGGATGAGCCACACTATCAGATGATATATTACAACATGTATTACCGTAATGAGTTTAGTTTTTTATACACGATGTACAATTTCATCCTTAAATTACGTTTGAATTAGACAATATATCTTAATGGGGTCCTGCTCCATGTCTCTTGAAATATTATCAGAAGCTAAAAACATAGCAGAGCCATCTGAGGTTTACTAGCCATGACTGAAGCACTGATGGAGACAGAGCACGGTGTGTGTGTGTCTGTGTGTGTGTGTGTGTGTGTGTGTGTGTGTGTGTGTGTGTGTGTGTGTGTGTGTGTGTGTGTGTGTGTGTGTGTGTGTGTGTGTGTTGGTGTGTGCGTTTATGTGTGCCTATTTGTCTTGTTACCAGTTTAAGCTGCCAATGTAATCACCATGAGAAAGACTCTGGAAACAAACTCTCTAACCTTCACAACCCTGTCACCCCCCCACTCCCAGCCTGGCAACTATAAACACGCACAAACACACACACACAAACACACACACACACACACACACACACACACCCATATGCCTCACTTTTGTAAAATCAAAAATCATTCAGACTAAAATTTAGGCACAGTCATGGATGACTAGGAAAGTGAATAACTCATTACTGTTGTTCAATACCAGCTAAATGTAGAAAGATCAAATTCCACCAGTGTTACATGAGCTTCTCAAAAGCAATTTGGAGATTTCACTTTGATTTCAGACTTAACATGATTTACACCAGTGGAGCAGTTGAGTAGAAATACAATCTAAGGTGGCTGTTAACATCTGTCTCACAGTCCTGCTGGGTGATTACACTGAAACTGTGACTATAGCACACTGGGACAAATATACCCCCTATTGTATATCCAACCCAGTCTCACGGCATTTCGTGTTATAGTCACAACATGTAATCTATTGTACATCAATATTCCTGCACTATGCTGAAGCTTCTGTGCAGGTGGCAGTACAGAGGGCAAATTAACAAATTAACCATCTTGGATTATCATGGACTCCTGAATCCTGCACATGCCTTAAATGTCAGCATAAGTGTGTCCCAGGCCTTAAACGTAAAGGTCCCCTATTATACTGTTTTTCATCAATATATTATAGGTCTCAGATATACAAACATGTCTCTGAAGTGTTTGGCTCGAAACACCAAACAGATCATGCATTAGCATTCCATTAACTCCTCTGTTTCAGCCCTGTTTCAAAAGTGCTGATCCTCTGTCTTTTACTTTAGATGAAAATAAGGAGCCACTCCCCACGCCCCACTGAGAGATATTTGGTTAAAAAGAACACAATGGTGCTCTAGGAGGAAATTCAGGTGATAAGGTGTGGGGGGGGGGGTTACCGTGGTTGGTTATTGGCTAATGCAGCGGTTCCCAACCTTTTTCAACTCAGGGCCCACTTAAGAATACAAAAAAATGTTGCGGCCCACATTCAACCATAAACAATACGGAGGCTAAATAAAGTTCTGATTGGTCAATTCAGAACATGTGACACGTTGTAAATCCAGTAGAACAGACCGCTGTCAAGGACTGTAATGACCGTTGCTAAGGAGGATCAAGAAAGAGAAAGGAAGAGAGGTTAAAATAAAAATAAATCGTAATAATGAAAATGTTTCCACACAAATCATAATGTTTTGCAAATTATTTGGCGGCAAATATTGAATTTACATTTACAACATTTAATATTTGATTTGGTCTTTTAATGAAGACCGCACACAGTTAATAAATACAACTATTCTTCTGGCTAAAATACATATTTTTAAATGTCAATCAAGGATAGTTATGTAAATTGTAAATCCCTGTAATGATGCTGTATGATGTCCTTTTTTGTTGTTCTGTTTATGTTTTTATGTTTCATGTGGAACCTACTTGAGCAGGTCTCCCTTGAAAAAGAGATCAATGATCTCAATGGGATACACCTGGATAAATAAAGGTTTGAAATGAAATGAAGGAGTAATCTTAATGTAAGGTGTTTGAAGAGTAGATTAAAAATACAATTTATTTTGGAAAATCAAGGGGTGGCTCAACACGCCATGAAATGGGAAATAATTAGCTCTTTTGAAGAGTGGGATTAAAGGAATAATAAATATGCTTGCCATGTTGTGTTTTTGGTGGTTTTTGGTTGTCAACCTATTTTTGTTTGTGAAATGTTGAAGTGATCCTACTGACTGTATCTTTATTTCTTCTGTTTTTCTTTTGTTGTTGTCTGAGATAGGAATGTCATCTCCTATTATGTTATTGTTATGTCCATGTTTGTGTCTTTTTTTTTTAAAAAGAAGAAATTATTTGGGGCCCACTTGCAATGGCTTTGCGGACCATTAGGGGGCTGCGGCCCACAGGTTGGGAACCGCTGGGCTAATGGACAAGCCAAAAACATCGTTATGACATCACAAAGTGGCCAAAATCTGAACAGCTCATTTTCAGATTTTATAAAGATGGATCAGGACAAAAAGTGAGCTAATCTTTTTTCCTGAAACTTTCAGAATCTCTTTACACAGAGGGGAAACATGTTTATGTAGAAAAGACATGAACTAGTGGATTTTCCATTTTGCCTTTAAGTCAATATCCATTTTCTTTTACATCAAAAACCATCAAAACCTTTCTGCACATATTTCTTTTGTTTTTCCTGTTCTGCTTGAGCTTTTTTACTCGAATGAAATGGAATTCTCTCAAATACGGAGCTATATGAAGATGAAATGCAATATATGGGGCTTTCTCGAGTAGTTATAAAGGATCACATGTGATGTTGGAACAACTACTTTACATGCCTGTTGTTTGGTACGTCCTTACTGGCAATTTTCTAAAATTATTTTTAATAAAGGAATGTAATGCAACACACCTTTCTACGACATCTTGGCCACTCCAGCATGTGTGCTGCTCAACCTCCATCTCACTTTCACAAAGCATCTCTGGCAGCTCGGAGAAAAACCACTGGTACCGCTGGATGGAGCCCTCAAACTCCCTTAAAGAGAGACATAGACAGTAAAGCACAGTTGATTGCATGGTTTGTTGGTGGTTAGTTATTTCAATGTACCATTTGCCATGATGTGTTTAAATTCAGACTTGTCATGTCCAGTACCCTCTGAAAGCCCTCCTGAATGATTAGTTACCAAGTTACTGAGAGCAACAAGGGGAAGGAAAACATGCTCACAGCACTTTTGATAAAGACTGTATAATGAAGATCTGATATGAAGGTTTTCATTTAATGGGTTTTCTGATCCCAGGTTTTATTTTGTTAAAGTCCTACCTCTAGGATATGGATCTATCCTTTAGGAGAAACAAAATGATTAAGATATTGTATAATTCAAATGCCACTGCAGTAATTTGCACTAAATCATTCTAACAACGCTGTGAATAATTGTTCATTTCATATCTTAATTCTAGAGGGTAATTTTAACATAATAAGTCATATAAATAGACAGAATGGAGATAATGACTATTGCAAAAAACATACCCAAGTTAAGAAAAAGAGTCTTTCGATAATAATTCAAATGTAATTGCAGCTAATGTGGATGTATTTACCTAGACAGTTTTTTCAGGCTGCGACTCTTGTCTCCTCTGGAGCCTTTAAGAGGAAATGGCCTGTTGGAATACACAAACACAAACAAGAACACAACAATGTTGATTTTCTTCTGCTACGATTGAAGGTCATATGAAAAAAAAATAGCAGGCACTTTTTCCTCTCCAAAGTTGAATTCACCTTCTGGAGATTAATTCTAACTTGCTCCAGATATTCTTACTCTGACATTTCATCAGATGTACGTGACTCACCTCCTGGATTGTGGCGGCAGACGATGAGAAGCAGGACCTGCTAAGGGTGGCGATGTGACTTCTGACCTCTCTGACGTCACTGATGTAGCAGGGCTCACAGAGGATGTGTGCTGCAAGTTGGTGGGATTTGCCTTTGGCATTATGGGACCAGCTGCCTGGGGTCCACATACCTTCTCTACCTGAAGAAGAGATTGTGTTTTAGCTGCTTTTCAGAATAATTCAAAATGATGTGCACAGCATCATATAAAATAAGTGTTGTTTAGTTTTCACATTATTAATCCAAATCTGTAAAGTAACTAAAGTAATTTCATAAATGTAGTGGAGTAAAAGTACACAATTTACCTCTGAATTGTAGTGGAGTCGAAGTACAAACTAGCAAAAAATGGAAATACTCAAGTAAAGTAGGCTACCTCAAAATTCTACTTAAGTACAGTACTTGAGTAAATGTACTTAGTTACTTAACACCACTGAATAAAATACAGTTTGATTGCTGCATATATTTCTTTCAGCAGGTTTAATAAAGTTAGAGTTTTTTCCCTAACTATCAAATGCAGAATAAAGTACATAAAATAAAATGTACACTGTTCATTAAAGACCACATTTTAGATTTCTTTGAGATCAATCTAAATTCTGTACCAAGCGTTGCCACTGTCTGGGAAGCTTTCAAAGCAACATGCAGGGGCTGGTTAATTAGTTTCTCCTCGGCAGAGAATAAAAAGCGCAGAGAGGTGAAATCCCAATTAAACTTTAAACTCAAGACTCTAGAAGAGCAGCATATGCTAGACCCATTCAATTTAGATCTAAGGAACTCACTTCTCACCGCTAGGACTAATTTGCAGAAACTTGTACATAAGGAGACAGCTTTTGCTCTTTTTCGTTTACGAAGAAAATACTTTGAATCCGGAGACAAAGCAGGGAAAATGTTAGCTCATAGATTGAAACAAATAGAAAACAGACAGATTATTCCAGCTATCAGAGATGAGCATGACAGGCTACAGTATGATGCAGCCAAAATCAATGAATCTTTCAAAAATTATTATTCTAAATTATATAGCACAAAAAATAACTTGAACGAAGAAGCCTTAGATAGCTTTTTCGGAGGTTTTAACCTCCCTAGCGTCAGCTTGGCTGACAGATCTGCTATGGATGCACCTGTTTCCCAAAATGAAATAGAAAACGCAATCATGAAGATGGCATCAGGAAAAACTCCAGGGGACGACGGTTTTGGAACAGAGTTCTATAAATGTTTTAAAGAACAGCTTTCACCATATTTACTGTTGTTATTCAATGAAATATTAGAATCTGATGCCATGCCTCCCTCCATGAGCAGGGCCATTATTTCATTGTTGCCTAAACCGGGCAAAGATCCTTCTTTGATGGGTAACCACCGCCCTTTAAGCCTTTTAAACTGTGACTCTAACCAAGATACTGGCACTCCGTTTGGAGAAGGTGGTTCCATCTATAGTGCATCTAGACCAAGTAGGTTTCATTCCAGGCCGCCAGTCCTCAAATAACATGAGGAGGGTTTTTCAGATAATCCTAGAAGCAAGCTCCAGCAATTTGCCAATGATTTGCTTATAATCATCACTTTTTTTTGACCAAATAGAATGGGCATATCTATTTTACACGCTCAATAAATGTGGCTTTGGGCCCAAGTTGATTAGCTGGGTAAAGGCTTTGTATAGCGCTCCCTTCTCTTCTGTTAAAACTAATGGATTAATCTCAAAACCTTTCCCCTTACACCGTGGCGTGACGCAAGGGTGTCCAGATAGTCCCCTACTTTTTATTATGGCTCTAGAACCATCAATCAATCAATGTTTATTAGCCTGTGCAATTCGCTCTAATAGTGACATATATGGTGTGAACATTCATGGACACGATTTCAAATTAAATATGTACGCTGACGATATACTTCTTACTTTGAGCAAGCCAGCACTCTCTATACCCGCAGTTCTTGATATGATACATTTATTTGGCAGCTTCTCTGGATATAAGATACATTGGAACAAGAGTGAAGCAATCCCACTTAACTCATATACATATAAGCACAACCTAATGAACACCCCCTTTATTTGGAAAACAAATGGAATGTATTTGGGAATTAACATCGTCTCTCCTATCTCTAAAATCTTTAGCCTTAACGGCCCTGCTATTTTCCAGTCCATTAAGGAGGACATTAACAGATGGATGGCCATACCACTTTCTCTATGGGGCAGAGCAGAAACCTTGAAAATTAATGTTCTCCCAAGGCTTTCTCATATTATCTCCTCTATCCCTCTTGAATTCCCACTAAAATGGTTTAAAGATATCAAATCCCTATTCACTCAGTTCCTTTGGAATAATTAAAAACCCAGAATCGCACATAATAAGTTGATAATTCCAAGATCAATGGGAGGTTTGGGAGTCCCAGATGTATTCCAGTATTATCTGTCCTTCAATGCAAAGTATCCATTATCGTGGGCGTACAAAAGTGCTTCTCCGGTAGGCAGTTGGTAATGGCTGGAGCAATCCATCATGTCTTTAAACTAGGGCTGTCAGTCGATTAAAATATTTAATCGCGATTAATCGCAAATTAATCGCACATTTTTTATCTGTTTTAAATGTACCTTAGAGGAATATTTTTCAAGTTTGTAATACTCTTATCAACATATGAGTGGACAAATATGCTTTATGCTAATGTTTATTATCATTTGAACAATGACAAATATCCTCATGAATATTAAACACAACAACTTCTGAACATTACAAATATTCGCCTCAATTCAACCTGGAACCTAATACAATAAAAACAACCCGGTATCACGGCAAGACGTGAACATATGACGATTTACCATGCTGGGAGACGTGAACATGTCACGGTTTCGTCCCCTTCAAACGTGACAGCTACACGGTATTGTTAACCCATGTTAACCAGTGGAGAAATAACCGGAAATACCAAGCAAATGCTACCCCGACGTAATGATTTATTTTTTAATAGTCACACTCGATTACAGCGATGTTCTTGTTGCCCCAGCTGGTCGACACCTCTTTTAGCATAAACAAAGGCTACATTAATGTATTAAATCGATGTTAATCCATGCGTGTGGATGTGGAATTAACGGACGTGACGTTGTTCGATTGAGTTGCCAAGCAACAGCTTCGGTTCATGTTAATTTACAAACTATTCAACTACAACCGTAGTTATATTTAAAAACATGTTAGAAAGCCTCACGAAATACTTTAATGCACATTAAAATGTAAATGTGAAGGAATGTGTGTATAACAAAATACATCGGTCATTAAACGAAACCGGAAACAGACGTAAGCAAGATCCTCAGCTCGATGATTGGATGGTTATCCGCAATGCATGCTGGGATTTTGTGTTTATGTGATGTGAAATCTGAAAACGTTTTTTTAAAATACAATAATACTTTATTCCGAGTGTGCTTGCTTTACTCTTTGAAAGTCATCACATAACGGCATTGTAATACACGGTTCGGTTGCATTAAATATGACATATCTGCCATAGTTCTCTATTTATTGAGCCCTGCTGAGAAGACTTCTGGACAAAAAGGAGAACTGCCGCCAAAACTGAAGATGTGACGTGGATCATAAATATATAAGCAATTATACAACATCTTACATTTCTTTTCACACAATGCGTCTCCTTGCAGTATCAACACTAATTCGGCTGACTTTTATATTTGATCCAATTGGTAGATAGGCTGTATTTAAACCATAACCGTGCAGAGCTGATAGAAAGGGACACCTGGTGGTCAAAGCACGTTATTGAATTTTATTATTTTATTATTAGATATTAATAGGATCCCTATAAAGTATATTCATTACTCGTTATTCTCTACTAATAGTTCATTAAAGACTGTATATAATGACTAGTTTGCACATCCCTTTCAAGATTTTATAAGCTAAGGTTTATTGACATATCATATTATACACAACTACTGTGTAGTTATGCAATGAATGAAAAACGTGGGTCGCAGGTTCCTCAACAGTGCATTACAAGACATCTATCAATATGTGTGTATACTCCACCATTAAACTGTCATTCTGCACATTTCTTATACTATCTACATACATCTTATAAGAGTATAATACATATGTATAATATCAGTTTAATAATAAACAAATAAGTGCTTAAACATAGTTAACATTGCAGGAAAGCAATATATTAGACGTTAAGTACTTTGTCAGGCTTAATATTTATCTGTAGATACAAATGTCACTGTGTGTGCTGTGTGCTCTGCATGTGTGACCATTAAAGAATCAGAATACCTTTATTAGTTCCACAGAGGGGAAATGTGCAGCGTTACAGCAGGAAAGAGCCACAGACAGCTTAGTGTTGCATATCTTACATGCGTTAAAAAAGTACTAAGTTAGAATAAAATAAACAATATGCTAAAAAAGTACTAAGTTATAATATAATAAACAATATGCTAAAAAAAAGATAAAAAGTTACATCATTTTCAAAAATACAGATCAAAAACAAAACGGCATATATATTGATTTAGTGACCAGGTATAAATTACACAGTTATTAATGGCATATATATATTGCACATATAGCACATATTGCACAAAGTTGGTTTGTATTTAGCAGCAAGGGGTGTTATAGTCTGTGTTGTGGTGTGTGTAGGAGGGTCTAGGGGCAGTGCTGGTTGTAAAGTCTGACCGCTGCAGGAAGGAAGGACCTGCGGTTTCAAGAGGGTTTCATCCCTCCATATTCTTCTTAAAGCTTTTTTCTTATTCAAAATAAGACCTTAACCTAAAGTACTCTTTAATGTTTAAATGAAGCCTTATTAGTTTGTCTGTTTTGCACATCCTCCTATTAATATCTAATAATAAAATAATACAATTCAATAACGTGCTTTGACCACCAGGTGTCCCTTTCTATCAGCTCTGCACGGTTATGGTGTAAATACAGCCTATCTACCAATTGGATCAAATATAAAAGTCAGCCGAATTAGTGTTGATACTGCAAGGAGACGTATTGTGTGAAAATAAATGTAAGATGTTGTTTAATTGCTTATATATTTATGATCCACGTCACGTTCAGTTTTGGCGGCAGTTCTCCTGTTTGTCTAGAAGTCTTCTCAGCAGGGCTCTATAAATAGAGAATTACGGCAGATATGTCATATTTAATGCAGCCGAACCGTGTATTACAATGCCGTTATGTGATGACTTTCAAAGAGAAAAGCAAGCACACTCGGAATAAAGTATTATTGTATTTTTAAAAAACGTTTTCAGATTTCACATCACATAAACACCAAATCCCAGCATGCATTGCGGATAACCATCCAATCATCGAGCTGAGGATCTTGCCTACGTCTGTTTCCGGTTTCGTTTAATGACCGATGTATTGTGTTATACACACATTCCTTCACATTTACATTTTAATGTGCATTAAAGTATTTCGTGAGGCCTTCTAACATGTTTTTAAATATAACTACGGTTGTAGTTGAATAGTTTGTAAATTAACATGAACCGAAGCTGTTGCTTGGCAACTCAATCGCACAACGTCACATCCGTTAATTCCACATCCACACCTGATCCACACGCATGGATTAACATCGATTTAATACATTAATGTAGCCTTTGTTTATGCTAAAAGAGGTGTCGACCAGCTGGGGCAACAAGAAAATCGCTGTAATCGAGTGTGACTATTAAAAAATAAATCATTACGTCGGGGTAGCATTTGCTTGGTATTTCCGGTTATTTCTCCACTGGTTAACATGGGTTAACAATACCGTGTAGCTGTCACGTTTGAAGGGGACGAAACCGTGACATGTTCACGTCTCCCAGCATGGTAAATCGTCACATGTTCACGTCTTGCCGTGATACCGGGTTGAATAAAAATGGTGTGTGTGTGTGTGTGTGTGTGTGTGTGTGTGTGTGTGTGTGTGTGTGTGTGTGTGTGTGTGTGTGTGTGTGTGTGTGTGTGTGTGTGTGTGTGTGTGTGTGTTGTGTGTTGTGTGTGTGTTGTGTGTGTGTGTGTGTGTGTGTGTGTGTGAGAGATGGATCGTTGGAGCTATGTGCAACTCAAGGCATATGCTCGAACGGGAGCTGCCTGGACGCTGCAATCATGTTGCACTATCCGTGCTGAGTGTGCTGACTTCTCGTACAATGTCCCACTGTCTGGCTTCCTGCATAAAGTCAAGTGCTCGTCGCAGTTGTCGGCGAAATGTCGCTCCTCTTTTTTCATTTAAACAGCTCCTTATATCTGTTAGCGCAGCTAGCTAGCACCAGATGCTAACAACAACAATGCACGTAAGGTCTCTCTCTCGCTCGGGCCACACATACACACACCCTCCCGGTCCTCCCAATAGCCAGTCGGTGCCTGCCGGTGAGCGTGGAAGTGTGGTCTGCCACAAGCGGGCGGCAGGAGCGGGGCTGTCAGCATCAGCTTGTAGATGGTATTTTAAACTCGATGCGCTCTGAAACTACGGGGCGGCCGAGGACAAAAAATACACATGCATTAATCGCGTTAAAAATAATTAGTGGCGTTAATTTTTTTTTGCGTTAACGCGTTATTAACGCGTTAACTTGACAGCCCTACTTTAAACCAAAACATATCTCTGGCATCAATGTGGTACTGCCCAAGACCACCACCCTCAATGAATAATACCATCATCCGCTTTTCATGCTCTATTGTAAAGCAACTGCACAGGAGACTCAACATAGAGGGGCTCTCTTTACCATCTTGCCCCATTTGGAGTAACCCCTGTCTTTCTGCAGGAGGAGGCACCTTAAGTAATAATATCTGGCAGAGGGCTGGTATTACTACAATTGGACAGATATATAGAGACCAAACCCATTCATTTCAACAACTCAAAAATCAGTATGGTCTTTCAGACTCATTTTTTCTATCATATGCACAAATAGCATCTATTATTAGTACAAAATGTAAGGAGGGAGCCATGCCTGCTTCATGTATGGAAGAGGACCAGCGCCTCAAGAAAGCAATCATATCAGGTGTGGTCTCTAACATTTATAAATTTTTATCTAGGACTGCCCCGAATACCTATTCTTCTGTCCAACTGTCCTGGGAGCATGCCTTGAATATCTCTCTGTCTGCTTTGCAATGGAACTTCATTTGGAGGTCAGCTATGTTCTCTTCTAAATGTGTAAGATTCAGGATCATACCGTTCAAAATGCTCAATAGAGCATACATCACCCCTGTTACAAAATCCAAGATGGACAATAAACACAGAGACTTATGCTGGCATGAATGTGGCAAGCGAGGTACATTGTTGCACCTACTCTAGGAATGCCCAGCGGTAAAAAAAACTTTGGTCAGAAGTAATATCATTAATGTCTGAATCTTTAAAAGTTAATTTCCCTACATGTCCCATTGCATGCCTACTGGGTCTCAAGCCAGATGGCAATGTTGCAAGGACTGCCGATCGGCTCTGGACATTGGGCTGTTTAGCCACAAAAAGACTCATCCTACTAAACTGGAAGGAACGCAAACCAGCCTGCTTTACTAGGGACTCATGGCTGAGGGAGTATCTGGACCTACTGAATATGGAGCGTGCAGCTTCTCTGCTGGGGGATTTTGAGGGGAGACAGGAGGATTGCGGTTCACTGTCCGCAGCTCTCCTATCTGACCCTGTCAATATGGCATCTCCTGTGTAATGTATAATGTATTGTGTATGTAATGTCCTGTGTATGTCACAATCAGCTGTCTTAGGAAGTCATCCTTGAATCCCCCCCTATTTATTTTATAACTGAAAAATAACAATATATAAAACTTTTTTTTTTTTAAATGCAGAATAAAGTGTTAGGGTGTACAACTGGCTCTGGTAATAGTTTTGTAGTTTAGTCATTGTGACGAAAAATCATAATTATTTTATATATATTTGACTAATTCACACATTTTATTTCACAGTAGCGGCACCCCACAATCTTCCCATCTAATCCTCTGGATATTGTTAAAGTAACCCTTGTTGGTAATGCCTAATCCAGTAGCATATAATTGACAAATGTACCTTAAAAATCCAACAAAGTAGAGCACAACACATAATGTATTACAGAGGCCGATAAAATGCAATGTTATCAACGGTGTTACTTCTTTACAGAAATTACTGCTGTCTAGGAATTCCTCTCTCAACTTTAGATGTTGCACAAACATCGTTAAAGGTTTAGGGGTTTACCTTTAATGAAGTGTCGAATGAATAAGAAGCTTGATCAAATATTCAATTAAGTGGTATTTTCGTATTAGCCATAATTAGCAGTGTTATTATGCCTGTGTATGTTTGTTTACCTCTCAGGAATCTACTCTACTAAGTCCACAATGTTCTCTCAAAGTTGGATGGCTACTCTATTTCCTCCTCCAACAGAGTTTGCATACATGCATGTGTTTGTGTGTCGTCTGTTTGTCCAGAGATTAGCCACAGAAACTTTCTCATCACTCAGAACCAAGCTGCATTCTGGGTATTGGTTGTCCCGCCAACCAGAGCCTTTGTCTGGCACTGGATCTGTATTCACACTCACATACACAAACGCACACACACAGACTGAGGGGAACCCCAGATTCTCTGAAGAATTAGGCTGTTTTTAGCCCATCGAGGTATAAGGCTTTTGTAAAGAGACCCAACTGCCAGGCTGAAAGAAAAACCTTCCTCCCTCTCTGTCCAAAATTCAAATGACTATATTATTGGAATATATGAGTAAGGATGGTTTAGCAATCTGTTTCTCATTATTTTAATTGTAATTTACAGGGGCATTTTTTGGGGCACAATTTCTTTAGCATTCAAACCTTTTCCAATGGACTTCCATCAATATCCAGAGTTCAAAAGGTGTTTATGTAACAAGTGTAAGTTAACCACAGTTGGACATATTACCCCTCCCCATCCCAGCCTCCCCTTGCTTACTGTGGCTGTGATGCGCGGCCCGTGCAGCTGAGCGTGCAGTATAGCATCGTTCACATGATTTCGGACTGCTAATAGCGCTAACTCCATGCTGTTGTGGTTGCTGCTTGTTGCTAACATGGCAGCTAACCGTTGGAGCAACACCACCAAACTCCCCCAGGGGGCGCCAAGCTCTGATACCCCCACCTAGAATAGAAAAGAAAGGACAAGGAAAGAGGAGATATGATAATAGTGAAGAGAGGGGGAGGATAAAGGGAAAATAGAGGTGGCAAATGTGAAAAGAGACAAGGAGTTAGAGAACAAGTTTAGTTTTGTAAATTGGCTTAAAAGTTCTGTATATGATGCTCAGAAAATCAATATACAAGTCACAGATTGTGACACTTTGCTATAATAAGAAAAACAATTAGATAGAAGGAAATAGGCCAATGATCAAGATGACATGCAGTCATAAGCCGAGATGCCTTCTGTCACGGCGAGGCTGTTCCTACTTCTCCGTCTGCCTTTCCCTGTCTTCACTGAAGAGGATAAACATGATGGGAAGTTGTTTTACCACCACGCTTTCTTTGCTTCCAAGAAAACTCTCATGCGGGATGTACAGCGCCATCTTCCAAGTCTGTCTATTGTGGGCGCTGTTAAAGCTGTCCAGCAAAACTCGAAGCAGCCAAGTAAGATAAACAGAAGACACTGCCAGTTCTCTTGGTAATGCTCTTGGTATTTGTCTAAAACTTAATGAGGAAATGATTTATTGATTTATAAAATGCTGTGAATGAGTGATTCAGAAATGTGAGACATGGGAGCATTACTAAGAAAGGTTTTGTTTTACTATCCAGAGGCTGCTACATTATGCACACTAATTATCTAGAATAATAACTTCAGATGAGCATTTACATGTAAATTATCTTAATTGTTACTAAACATTTTTTGTTTGGATTTGCCTATATGGGCGTGCGGGTAGAGGAGGGAGGGAGTGGGGAATATAGAGAGTGTACTGTGACACTAAAATATACAACAAATTGTGCCTGTTATTGTACACTACTATGAAATAAAATACTTAAGAAAATAGATGAGCATTTACTAACCACTGAATCTGGAATTGCATTACAATTAATTTAAAGAAGCAAACATATATCTAAAATATGTTGTACTTTGGAAGGTGCAGGAGGTTTAAGAGCAAGTTAGAAGCAGGGAAAAGTTCCACAGTTTAGGAAATAGGCTTAATTGCATATAACTTCCAGTAAAACCATTGATAGATGTTGGTATAGGTGTATTTGTTTTACCTTGGACAGCACCAGTCTTACTGTCTGTTTGTAAGCTAATTTCCTTTCTTCCTCTAGCTCCATATTATCGCATTTTATATTCAACTGTCCTCCAGCATACAAACACACACACACACACACACACACACACACACACCACATTCAAACACCTACCAGACATCCTCTCATGATGTTGACACACAGTCCGGTACAGGGCCGTATCAGAGTCATCCCTCTGCAGTGGGAGCAGTAGTGCATCCTCACTAAGCCCCGCCCACATTCTCTGGATAAAGTCAACTTCTCGGTTGCGTTGACAACCTCTCCGGCCAGTCTCAGCAGTCGGCTCAGTGCCCGGCCCGCCCCCAGCGCACGGGTCAGGCCGCTGACCAGGAGGCGAGGGTGGGGTCCGAACGGGCTGACATCCTGCCGCGTCATCCGCAGACAGTCATCCTGATTGGTGGAGGGGGTGGAATGGGACTTGGGTGACATGTGG